>NW_027228483.1:0-300000 GCF_037783145.1 Equus przewalskii
GAGACTGCATGCACTGCATGTGCACTGCATCTACATTCGGCAAAACTATAGGGGGCACTGCAACCACTGCAACATCACTGCATCCACCTTCATCAGCACTGCATCCTCCGACAAAACATACTGCATCTGCATTTTGATACACTGCTTCCACTACGTGACCATTGCATCCACATTCCTGGACAATGCCAGGGGCACTGCAAGCTCTGCAGTAACACTGCGTCCACCTTCACAGGCACAGCATTCTCCGTCAAAACATGCTGGATAAAGCTTTAGGTATAGTGCATCCACTGCACTGGAACTGCACTCACCTTCAGGAACACAGAAGGCGGCACTGCAACCCTTGCAGAGACACTGCTTCCAGCTGATGTGGAAATCCAGGTGCACTGCAATCACTAAAGGATCACCGCATCCACTGCATGTTCACAGCATCCACATTCAGGGACACTGCAGGGTAAACTGCAACACTTCCGGATCACTGCATCCACCTTCCTGGGCACTGCATCCACAGTCACAACATACTGCCTGAACATTGTGGGACACTGCATCCACTGTATGGGTACTGCATCCACGTTCAGGGACACTGCAGTTGGCTCTGAAACCACTACAGCGATACTGCATACAGCTGATGTCATACTGCAGGTGCACTGCATTCAGCACAGGCTATCTGCATCAACCTTCGTGGGCTCTGAATCCTCCATCACAACATACTGCATGCACATTGTGGGACACTGCATGCACTGCATGGGGACTGCATACACGTTCAGGGAAACTGTAAGGGGCACTGCAACCACTGCAGGTTTACTGCATCCACCTTCATGGGCACTGCATCCTCCGAGAAAACATACTGCATCCTCCATGTGAGACACTGCATCCACTGCATGATCCCTGCAACCACATTCCAGGACAATGCAGGGGGCACTGCAAGCACTGCAGGGACATTGCATCCACCTTGATGACAACTGCCTCATCCGTCATAACATACTGCATCCACCTTGTCGGAGACTGCATCCACTGCCTGGGCACTGAATCTACATTTCCGGACAATGCAGGGGGCACTGCAACCACTGCAACAGCATTGCATCCAGCTGAAATCGCACTACAGGTGCACTGCCATCACTGCAGGATCACTGCATTCACCTTCATCAGCATTGCATAGTACAACACACCGCAATGCATCCACATTGTGGGACACTGCATCCACTGCATGAGCACTGCATCCACATTCCAGGATAATGCAGGGGGCATTGCAACCACTGCAGGGACACTGAAGGCAGCTGAAGTGGCACAGCAAGTGCACTGCAAACACTTCAGGCTCACTGCGTCCACCTTCATGGGCACTGCATCTTCCATCACAGCATACCGCATCCACCTTTTGCGACACTGCATGCACTGCATGGGCAATGCATCCACATTCAGGGACAATGCAGGGGGCACTGCAACCACTCAAGGGACACTGCATCCAGATGAAGTGGCACTGCAGGTGCACTGCCATCACTGCAGGACCACTGCACTCCCCATCATCATCACTGCATACTACAACAGAACACAATGCCTCCACATTGTGGGACACTGCATACACTGCATGAGCACTGCTACACATTCCAGGACAATGCAGGGGGCATTTGAATCACTGCAGGGACACTACATCCCACTGAAGTGGCACTCAGGGCCTACTGCTATCACTGCTGTATCACTGCATCCAACTCGTGGGCCCTGCATCCTTCGTCACAACACACGGCAACCAAACTTGGTGCTATGCATCCACTGCATGGGCACTGCATCCACATTCAGGGACACAGAAAGGGGCACTGCATCCACTTCTGGGACTCTGCAGCCAGCTCTAGCGGCACTGCAGGTCCACTGCAATGACTGCAGGATCACTGCATCCTCCTTCATGATCACTGAATCCTCCAACACATCATAAGGCATACACCTTGAGCGACACTGCATCCACTGCATGACTACTGCATCCACATTCCAGCACAATGCCGGGGGCACTGCAACCACTGCAGGGCATGGCATCCACCTTCATGTGCACTGCATCTTCTGTCGCAACACACGGCAACCAAATTTCGTGCTCTGCATCCACTGCATGGGCACTGCATCCACATTCAGGGACACAGAACCGGGCAGTGCAACCACTGCATGGACACTGCATTCATATGAAGTGGCACTTCAGGTGATCTGCAATGACTGCAGGAGCACTGCATGATCTCCTTCATGGGCACTGAATTCTGCTTCACATCATACTGCATCCACCTTGTGTCACACTACAGACACTGCATGGGCACAGCATCGACATTCAGGGACAAGGCAGGGGGCTCTGCAACCACTGCAGCTACACTGCATCGAGCTGAAGTGGCACTGAGGCGCACTGCAATCATTGAAGAATCACTGCATCTAATGCATAGGCAGTGTATCAAAATTTCAGGACAATGCCAGGGGCAATGCAACCACTGCTGGATCACTGCATCCACCTTCATGGGTGCTGCATCCTCCGTCACAACATAGTGCATGCACCTTGTGGGACACTGAATCCAATGGCTAGGCACTGCATCCATATTCTTGGGCAATGCATTGGTCACTGCAACCACTGCAGGGACACTGCATACAGCTCAAGTCGCACTGCAAGCACACTGCATTCAGCACAGGCTCACTGCATCGACATCCGTGGGCACTGCATCTTCCATCACAACATACGACATCCACATTGTGGGACACAACAACTACTGCATGGGCACTGCATCCACATTCAGGGAACTGTAGGGGGCTGTGCAACCACTGCAGCATCACTGCACCCACCTTCATGGGCCATGCATCCTCCATCACAAAATACAGCATCCACCTTTTGGGACACTGCATCCACTGCATGACTACTGCATCCACATTCCTGGACAATGCGGTGGGCACTGCAAGCACTGCAGGGACATTGCATCCACCTTCATGAGAAGTGCATCATCCGTCATAACATACTGCATCCACATTTGGGACACTTCATCCACTGCCTGGGCACTGCATCCACATTCCCGGACAATGCAGGGGGCACTGCAACCCCTCCAGCAACACTGCATCCAGCTGAAGTGTCACTGCAGGTGCACTGCAATGACTGCAGGATCACTGCATCCTCCTTCATGATCACTGAATCCTCCAACACATCATAAGGCATTCACCTTGAGGGACACTGCTTCCACTGCATGAGCACTGCATCCACATTCAGGTAAACTGCAGGGGGCACTGCAACCACTGCAGGATCACTGCATCCACCTTCATGGGCACTACATCTTCCGTCACAACATACTGCATGCACATTGTGGGACACTGCCTCCACAGAATGGGGACTGCATCCAGGTTGAGGGACACTGCAGTTGGCTCTGCAACAGCTGCAGCAACACTGCATCCAGCTGAAGTGGCACTGCATGTACACTGCAATCCCTTCATGCTCACTGCATCCACCTTCATGGACACGGCATCATCCATGTCAGCATACCACATCCACCTTGTGGGACACTGCAGGCACTGCATGGGCACTGCATCCACATTCAGGGAAACCGTAGTTGGCAATGCAACCACTGCAGGTTCACCACATCCACCTTCATGGGCACTGCATATTCTGCCAACACATACTGCATCCACCTTGTGAGACACTGCATTCACTGCATCACCCCTGCATCCACATTTCAACACAATGCCGGGCGCCCTGCAACCACTGCAGGGACACTGCATCACCTTCATGAGCACTGCATACTCCGTCACAACATACTGCAAAAACCTTTTGGTAGACTCCCTCCAATGCATTGGCACTGCATTCAGCTACAGGGACACAGATTATGGCACTGCAACCACTGCAGGAACACTGCTTGCAGCTAATGAGGAAATGCATGCACACTGCAATCACTGCAGGATGACTGCATCCACTGCATGTTCACAGCATGCACATTCAGGGACACAGCAGGGTGCACTGCACCCACTGCCGGATCACTGCATCCACCTTCATGGGCCCTGTATCCTCCATCACAACATACTGCATCCACCTTATAGGACACTGCTACCTCTTCATGGCTACTGCATGCACATTACTGAACTATCTGAGGGCACTGCAAGCACTGCAGGGACACTGCATCCTCCTTCATGAGAACTGCATCATCCGTCATAACATACTGCATGCACCTTGTGGGACACTGCATCCACTGCCTGGCCACAGCATGCAATTTCAGGACAATGCAGGGGGCACTGCAAACACTGCCAGGACACTGCTTCCGCCTTCATGGGCACTGCATCCTCCGTCACAACATACTGCATGCACCTTGTGGGACACTGCTTCCAATGCCTGACCACTGCATCCACATTCTCGGACAATGCAGGGTGCACTGCAACCACTGCAGGGACACTGCAGCCAGCTGAAGTGGCACTGCAGATGCACAGCAATGACTGCAGGATGACTGCATTCTCCTTCATGATCACTGAATCCTTCATCAAAACATGAGGCATCCACATTGAGGGACACAGCAGCCATGGCATGAGCACTGCATCCACATTCAGGTAAACTGGAGGGAGCTCTGCTACCACTGCAGTATCACTGCATCCACCTTCATGGGCACTTTATCCTCCATCACACATTACTGAATGCACCCTGTGGGACACTGCATCCACTGCATGGGTACTGCATCCACACTCAGGGACAATGCTGTAGGCTCTGCAACCACTGGAGCAACACTGCATCCTGCTGGAGCGGCATTGCAGGTGCACTGCAGTCACAGCAGTCTCATTGCATGCACCTTCTTGGGCACTGCATCCTCTGTCACAACATACTGCCTCCACCTTGTGGGGCACTGCATGCACTGCATGGGCACTGCATGCACATTCAGGGAAATTGTAGGGGGCGCTGCAACAACTACAGGTTAACTGCATCCACATTCCTGGGTACTGCATCCTCCAACAAAACATACTGCTTCCGCCTTGTGAGACACTGCATCCACTGCAAGACTCCTGCATCAACATTTCATGACAATGCCAGGGGCACTGCCACCAATGCAGGGACACTGCATCCACCTTCATGGGCTCTGCAACCTCCTTCACAACATACTGCATGAACATTGTGGGTCACTGCATCAACTGCATGGGGACTGCATCCACGTTCAGGGACACTGCAGTTGGCTCCGCAACCACTGCAGCAACACTGCATCCAGCTGAAGTTGCAATGCAAGCGCACTGCAATCCCTTCAGGCTAACTGCATCCACCTTCATGGGCACTGTAACCTCCGTCACAGCATACTGCATCCACCTTGTGGGACACTGCATGCTCTGCATGGGCACTGCATTCACATTCAGGGAAACAGTAGGGGCACTGCAACCACTGCAGGTTCACCGCATCTACGTGCATGGGCACTGCATCCTCCAAAAAACATACTTCATCCGCCTTGTGAGACACTGCAATCACTGCATGACCCCTGCATCCACATTCCAGCACAATGCCGGGGTCCCTGCAACCACTGCAGGGACACTGCAAACCCCTTCATGTGCACTGCATCCTACGTCACAACATACTGCATGCACATTGTGGGACACTGCATCCAATGACTGGTCACTGCATACATGTTGTCGGACAATGTAGTCGGCACTGCAACCACTGCAGGGACACTGCATACAGCTGAATGCGCACTGCACGTGCACTGCAATCACTGAAGATTCACTGCATCCACTGCATAGACACTGCATCAACATTACAGGACAATGCCGGGGGCACTGCAACCACTGGAGGGACACTGCATCCCCCTTCATGGGCACTGCATCCTCCGTCACAACATACTGCATAAACATTTAGGTACGCTGCATCCGCTGCATGGGCATTGCATTCCACATCAGCGACACAGAAGGTGGTACTGCAACCCCTGCAGGGACATGGCTTCCAGCTGATGGGGAAATGCAGGTGCACCTGAATCACTGCAGGATAACTGCATCCACTGCATGTTCAGAGCATGCACATTCAGGGACACAGCAGTGTGCAGTGCAACCACTGCCGGATCACTGCTTCCACCCTCATGGGCACTGCATCCTCCATCACAACATGCTGAATGCACCTTGTCAGACACTGCATCCAATGCCTGGGCACTGCATGAACGTTCTTGGACATGCAGTCTGCACTGCCACCACTGCAGGGACACTGCATACAGCTGAACTTGCACTGCACGTGCCCTGCAGTCAGCACAGTCTCACTGCATCCACCTCCGTGGGCACTGCATCTTCCATCACAACATACGAGATCCAGCTTGTGGGACACTGCAACTTCTGCAAGGGCACTGTATCTAAATTCAGGGAACAGTAGGGGGTACTGCAACAACTTCAGCATCACTGCATCCACCTTCATGGGCCCTGCATCCTCCATCACAACATACTGCATCACTCTTGTGGGACACTGCATCCACTGCATTACTACTGCATCCACATTCCCAGACAATGCTGGGGGCACTGCAAGCACTGCATGGTCACTGTATCCACCTTCATGAGAAGTGCATCATTCATCATAACATACTGCATCCACCTTGTGGGACACTGCATCCACGGCCTGATCACTGCATCCACATTGCCGTACAATGCAGGGGGCACTGCAGCAACACTGCATCCAGCTGAAGTGGCACTGCAGGCGCACTGCCATCACTGCAGGATCACTGCATTCACCTTCATCGGCACTACAGCCTACAACACACCACAATGGCTCCACATTGTGAGACACTGCATCCACTGAAAGAGCACTGCATCCACAATCCAGGACAATGCAGGGGGCATTGCAACCACTGCAGGGACACCGCATCCAGGTGAAGTGGCACTGAAGGTGTACTGCAATCTCTGCCCGCTCTCTGCATGCAAATCCAGGACTCTGCATCCTCTGTCACAACATACGGCATCCAAATTTTGGTACTCTGCATCCACTGCATGGGAACTGCATCCACACTCAGGATCAGAGGAGGGGGCACTGCAACCACTCCAGGGACACTCCAGCCAGGTGAAGTGGCACTGCAAGATCACTTCAAAGTCTGTAGGATCACTTCATCCTCGTTCATGATCACTAATCCTCCAACACATCATAAGGCATCCACCTTGAGGTACACTGCATCCACTGCATGTGCACTGCATCCATATTCAGGTAAACTGCAGGGGGCATTGCAACCACTGCAGGGTCACTGCAACCACCTTGATTGGCCCTGCATCCTCCGTCATAACATACAGCATGCACATTGTTGTTCACTGCATCCACTACATGGTCACTGCATCCAAGTTCAGGGACACTGCAGTTGGCTTTGCAACCACATCAGCAACACGGCATCCAGCTGAAATTGCACTGCAGGAGCACTGCAATCATTGTAGTATCACTGAATCCACCTTCATGGGCACTGCATCCTCCATCACAACATACTGCATAAACCTTTAGTTACTCTGCATCCACTGCCTGGGCACTGAATTCACATTCAGGGACACAGAGGGTGGCACTGCAAACCCTGCAGGGACACTGCCTCCAGCTGATGTGGAAATGCAGGTGCACTGCAATAACTGCAGGATCACTGCATCCACTCTCATGGGCACTGCATGCTCTGTCAAAACATACTGCATGCATCTGGTGGCACACTGCATCCAATGCCTGTGCACTGCATCCATGTTCTCGGACAATGCAGGGGACACTGCAACCACTGCAGGGACACTGCAGCCAGCTGAATTGGCACTGCAGGTGCACTGCAGTGACTGCAGGATAACTTCATCATCATTCATGATCACTGAATCCTCCTTCACAACATGAGGCATCCACCTTGAGGGACACTGCATCCACTGCATGAGCACTGCATCCACATTCAGGTAAACTGCAGGGGGCTCTGCAACCACTGCAGGATCACTGGATCTACCTTCATGGGCACTGCTTCCTCCGTCACAACATACTGCATAAATATTTAGGTACACTGCATCCACTGCATGGGCACTGCATTCACCTTCAGCGACACAGAATGAGGCACTGCAAACCCTGCATGGACACTGCTTCCAGCTGATGTGGAAATGGAGGTGCACAGCAATCACTGACGGATCACTGCAACCACTGCATGTTCACAGAATGCACATTCAGGTACCAATCAGGGTGCACTGCAACCACTACAGGATCACTGCATCCACCTTCATGGGCACTGCATCCACCATCACAACATACTGCATGCTCATTGTGGGACACTGCATCCAGCTGAACTGGCACTGAATGCATACTGCAATCACTGCTGTCTCACTGCATCCAACGCCAGGGCTCTACATCCTCTGACACAACATATGACAACCAACTTTTGGTACTCTGCATCCACTGCATGTGCACTGCATCCACATTCAGGGACACAGAACGGGGCCCTGCAATGACTGCCGGATCACTGCATCCACCTTCATGGGCACTGATTCCTCCAACACGTCATAAGGTATCCACCTTGAGGGACACTGCATCCAATGCATGAGCACTGCATCCACTTTCAGGTAAACTGAAGGGGTACTGCAACCACTGCAGGATCACTGCATCCACCTTCATGGGCACTGCGTCCTCCATCACAACATACTGCATGCACATTGTGGGATACTGCATCCACTGCATGGGGACTGCATCCACGTTCAGGGACACTGCTGTTAGCTCTGCAACCACTGCAGCAACACTGCATCCAGCTGAAGTGGCACTGCAAGAGCACTGCAATCACTTCAGGCTCACTGCATCCACCTCCGTGGGCACTGCATCCTCCATCAGAGCATGTCACATCCACCTTGTGGGACATTGCATTCACTTCATGGGCTCTGCATACACATTCAGGGAAACTGTAGGGGGCACTGCAACCACTGTAGCAACACTGCATCCAGCTGACCTGGCACTGAAAGCGTACCTCAATCACTGCCGTCTCACTGCATAATACTCCAGGGCTCTGCCTCCTCTGTCACAAAAAACCTTAACCAAGTTTTGGTACTCTGCATACACTGCATGGGCACTGCATCCACATTCCCGGACAATGCAGGGGGCACTGCAACCTCTGCAGAGACACTGCAGCCAGCTGAAGTGGCACTGCAAGTTCACTGCAATGACTGCAGGATCACTGCACCCTCCTTCATCTTCACTGAATCATCCAACACATCATAAGGCATCCACATTGAGGGACTTGCATCCACTGCATGAGCACTGCATCCACATTCAGGTAAACTGAAGGGGGAACTGAAATCACTGCAGGATCACCGCCTCCACTGCATTTTGCCAGCATACACATTCAGGGACACAGAAGGGTGCACTGCAACCACTGCTGGACACTGCATCCTCCCTCAGGGGCACTGCATCCTCCGTCACTACATACTGAATGCACCTTGTGGGACACTGCATCCACTGCATCGGCACTGCATCCACATTCAGGAACCTTGCAGGGGCAGTGCAATAACTGCAGGGAAACTGCATCCAGATGAAGTGTCACTGCAGGTGCACTGCAATGACTGCAGGATCACTGCATGGTACTTCATGGGCATTGAATCTTACTTCACAACATACTGCAACCAACTTTAGTCACACTGAGGACACTGCATGGTCACAGCATCCACATTCAGGGACATGGCACGGTGCTCAGAAACCACTCCAGCTACACTGCATCCAGCCAAAGTGGCACTGCAGGCACACAGCAATCACTGAAGACTCACTGCATCCCTGCATAGGCACTGCATCTATACTTCAGGACAATGCCCGGGGCCTTGCAACCTCTGGAGGGACACTGCATCCCCATTCATGGGCACTGCATTCTCCGTCACAACATACTGCATAACCTTTAAGTACACTGCATCCACTGCTTGGGCACTGCATTCACCTTCAGCGACAAAGAAGGTGTCACTGCCACCCCTGCAGGGACACTGCTTCCAGCTGATGTAGAAATGCAGGTGCACTGCGAGCATGGCAGGATCACTGCAACCACTGCATGTTCACAGCATCCACATTAAGGGACACAGCAGGGTGCACTGCAACCACTGCCGGATCACTGCCACCACCTTCATGTGCACTCCATCTTCCATCACAAGATACTGCACGCACCTTGTGGGACACTGCATCCAAAGCCTGGGTACTGCATTCACATTCATGGCCAATGCAGGGGGCACTGCAACCACTGCAGGGTCATTGCATCCTGATGAAGTGGCACTTCAGCTGAACTGCCATGACTGCAGGATCACTGCATCCACCTTCATGGGCACTGAATCCTACTTCACAACATACTGCATCCACCTTGGGTCACACTGCAGACACTGCATGTGTACTACATCCACATTCAGAGACATGGCAAGGGGCTCTGCAACCACTGCAGCAACTCTGCATCCAGCTGAAGTGGCACTGCAAGTGCAGTGCAATCACTTCAGGCTCACTGCATCCACCATTGTGGGGACTGCATCCTCCGTCACAGCATACCACATCCACCTTTTGGGACACTGCATGCACTGCATGGGCAATGCATCCACATTCAGAGAAACTGTAGGGTGCTGTGCAACCACTGCAGGGTCACTGCATCCACCTTCATGGGCACTGCATCCTCTGACAAAACATACTGCATCTGCACTATGAGACACTGCATCCACTGCATGACCCCTGCATCCACATTCCAGCAAAATGACGGGGGCCCTGTAGCCACTGCA
This sequence comes from Equus przewalskii, assembly GCF_037783145.1. NCBI lineage: Eukaryota > Metazoa > Chordata > Mammalia > Perissodactyla > Equidae > Equus > Equus przewalskii. Next base: position 10,663 of record NW_027228483.1, read on the forward strand.
GGCACACTGCATCCACCTTCTTTCACACTGAATCCCCATCACAACATACGGCATAAACCTTTAGGTACACTGCCTCCACTGCATGGTCACTGCATTCACCTTCTGGGACACAGAAGGCGGCACTGCAACCACTGCACCAATACTTCTTCCAGCTGATGAGCAAATGCAGGTGCACTGCAATTACTGAAGATCCAATGCATCCAGTGGATAGGCACTGAATCAACATTTCAGGACAATGCTGGGGGCGCGGCAACCACTGGAGGGACACTGCATCTCCCTTCATGGGCACTGCATTCACCTTCAGTGACAAAGAAGGCAGCACTGCAACCCCTGCAGGGACACTGCTTCCAGCTGATGTGGCACTGCAAGCGCACTGCAATCACTTCACGCTCACTGCATCCACCTTCATGGGCACTGCATCCTCGGTCACAACATACTGCATAAAACTTTAGGTACACTGCATCCACTGCATGGGCACTGCATTCACCTTCAGTGACACAGAAGGTGGCACTGAAACCCCTGCTGGGACACTGCTTCCAGCTTATGTGGACATGCAAGCGCACTGCAATCACTGCAGGATCACTGCATCCACTGCATGTTCAGAGCATGCACATTCAGGGACACAGCAGGGTGCACTGCAACCACTGCCGGATCACTGCATCCACCCTCATGGACACTGCATCCACATTCAGGGAAACTGTAGGTGGCACTGCAACCACTGCAGATTCACCACATCCACCTTCATGGGCACTGCATCCTCCGACAAAACATACTGCATCCACCTTGTCAGACACTGTATCCACTGCATGACCCCTGTATCCAGATTCCAGGACAATGCTGGGGGCACTGCAACCACTGCAGCAACACTGCATCCAGTTGAAGTGGCACTGCAGGTGCACTGCAATCACTGCAGGGTCACGGCATCAACCTTTGTAGTCACTGCATCATCTGTCACAACAGACTGAATCCACCTTGTGGAACACAGCATGCACTGCATGGACACTGCATCCACATTCAGGGAAAATGTAGGGGGCACTGCAACCACACAGGTTCCCCACATCCACCTTCATGGGCACTGCATCTTCCCTCACCACATACTGCATGCACAATGTGTGATACTGCATCCACTGCATTGGCACTGCACCCACATTCAGGGACACTGCAGTTGGCTATGCAACCACTGAGGCAACACTGCATCCAAATGAAGTGGCACTGCAAGCGCACTGCAATCACTTCAGGCTAACTGCATCCACCTTCGTGGGCACTGCATCCACGGTCACAAACATACTGCATGCACCTTTTGGGACACTGCATCCAATGCCTGGGCACTGCATCCACGTTCGCAGACAATGCAGTGCGCACTGCAACCGCTGAAGGGACATTGCATCCAGCTGAAGTGCCACTGAAGGTGTAATACAATCACTGCCGGCTCACTGCATCCAAATCGTGGGCACTACATCCTGTGTCACAACACACGGCAACCAACTTTTGGTACTCTGCATACAGTGCATGGGCACTACATCCACATTCGACACAGAACAGGGCACTGCAACCACTGCAGGGACTCTGCAGCCAGCTGAAGTGGCACTGCATGTGCACTGCAACCACTGCAGTATCACTTCATCCACCTTACTGGGCACTGCATCCTCCGCCACAGCATAGTTCATGCACATAGTGGGACACAGCATCCACTTCCTGGGCACTGCATCCACGTTCAGGGACACTGCAGTTGGCTCTGCAATGACTGCAGTGACACTGAATCCATTTGAAGTGGCAGTGCAGGCACACTGCAATCACCGCAGGCTGACTGCATCCACCTTCGTGGGCACTGCATCCTCCGTCAGAACATGCTGCAACCACCATGTGGGACACAGCATGCACTGCATGGGCACTGAATCAACATTCAGTTAAACTGTAGGGGGCACTGCAACCATTGCAGGTTCAGCGCATCCACCATCATGGGCACTGCATCCTCCGACAAAACACACGGCATGCTCCTTGAGAGACACTGCATCCAATGACTCGGCACTGCATCCACGTTTTCGGAGAATGCAGTGGGCACTGCAAACACTGCAGGGACACTGCATCCACCTTCAAGGGCACTGCATTCACCTTCAGGGACACAGAAGGCGGCACTGCAACGTCTGCAGGGACACTGCATCCACCTTCTTGGGCACTGCTTCCTCCGTCACAACATACTGCATAAATCTTTAGGTACACTGATCCACTGCATGGGCACTGCATTCACCTTCAGGGACAGAGAAGGCGGCACTCCCACCTCTGTAGGGACACTGATTCCAGCAGATGTGGAATGGCAGGCACACTGCAATCACGGCAGACTCACTGCATCCACTGCTTGTTCGCAGCATCCAGATTCAGGGACACAGCAGGGTGCACTGCAACCTCTGCCGGATCACTGCATCCACATTCATGGGCACTGCATCCTCCGTCACATTATACTGCATGCACCTTTTGGGACACAGCATCCATCGACTGGGCACTGCATCCAAATTCTTGGACAATGAAGTGGGCACTGCAACCACTGCAGCGACACTGCATACAGCTGAAGTCGCACTGCAGGCACACTGCATTCTGCACAGGCTCACTGCATCCACCTTGGTGGCCCCTGAAACCTCCATCACAACATACTGCATCCACCTTTTGCGTCATTGCATCCACAGCATGACTACTGCATCCATATTCCCAGACAATGCGGGGGAAACTGCAAGCACTGCAGGGACACTACATCCACCTTCATGAGAACTGCATCATCCATCATAACATACTGCATCTACGTGGTGGGACACTGCATCCACTGTCTGGGAACTTCATCCACAATGCTAGACACTGCAGGGGTCACTGCAATCACTGCAGTGACACTGCATCCAGCTGAAGTGGCACTGCAGGTGCACTGCCATCACTGCAGTATCACTGCATCCTCCTTCATGATCACTCAATCAACCATCACAACATAAGGCATCCACCTTGATGGACACTGCATCCACTGCAGGACCACTGCATCCACATTCCAGGACAGTGCCAGGGGCGCTGCAACAACTGCCATTACACTGCATCCACCTTCATGGGCACTGCATCCTCCATCACAGCACCCTGCATAAACCTTTAGGGACACTGTTTCCATTGCATCAGCACTACATTCACCTTCAGGGACACGGAAGGTGGTGCTACAACCACTGCAGCGACACTCCTTCCAGCTGATGTGTAAATTCAGGCACACTGCCATCACCGCAGGATCACAGCATCCACTAATGTTCACAGCATCCACAGTAGGGACACAGCAGGGTGCACTGCAACCACTGCCGGATCACTGATTCCACCCTCATGGACACTGAATCCTCCACCACAACATACTTCATGCACATTGTGGGACGCTGCACCCAATGCCTGGTCACTGCATCCACATTACTGGACAAAGCAGTGGGCACTGCAACCACTGCAGTGACAGTGAATCCACCTACATGGGCACTGCGTCCTCCATTACAGCATACTGCATAAACCTTTAGGTACACTGCAGCCACTGCATGGTCACTGCATTCACCATCAGGGGCACAGAAGGTGGCACTGCAACCCCTGCAGGGACACTGCTTCTTGCTGAAGTGGAAATGCAGGTGCACTGCAATCACTGCAGGATCACTGCAGCCACTGTATGTTCTCAGAATCCACATTCAGTGGCACTGCGGGGTGCACTGCAACCACTGCTGGATCACTGCATCCACCTTCATGGGCACTGCATCCTCCGGCACAACATACAGCATGCACCTGGCGGGACACGGCATCCAATGCCTGGGCACTTCATCCACGTTCTAGGACAATGCAGTGGGCACTGCGTCCACTGCAGGGACACTGCAGCCACCTGAAGTGGCCCTGCAGGTGCACTGCAATCACTGCAGGCTCACTGCCTCCACCTTCATGAGCACTGCATCCTCCGTCACACCATCATTTTTGCTCATTGTGGGACACTGTGTGCACTGCATGGGCACTGCATCCACATTCAGGGACACAGAACGGGGCACTGCAACAACTGCAGGGACACTGCAGCCAGCTAAATGGCACTGCAGGTGCACTGCAATGACTGCAGGATCACTGCATACTCCTTCAAGATCACTGATTCCTCCATCACGACAAATGGCATTCACTTTGATGGACACTGCATCCTCTGCATGAGCTCTGCATCCACATTCAGGTAAACTGCAGGGGGCACTGGAACCACTGCCAGATCACTGCATCCACCTTCATGGGCACTGCATCATCGTTCACAACATACTGCATGCACATTGTGGGAAACCGCATCCACTGCACGGGCAGTGCATCCTCATTCAGGGACACCTCCATTGGATCTGCAACCACTGAAGCAACACTGTATCCAGTTGAAGGGGCAATGCAGGTGCACTGCACTTACTGCAGGCTCATGTCTTCCAACCTCGTGGGCACTGCATCGTCCGTCAAACAACTGCATCCACCTTGTGAGACACAGCATGCACAGCATGGGAACTGCAGCCACATTCAGGGAAGCTGTAGGGGACACTGCAACCACACAGGTCCACAGCATCCACCTTCATGGGCACTACATCCTCCATCACAACATGCTGCATGCACATTGTGTGACATTGCATCCACTGCATGGGCACTGCATCCACGTTCAGGGACACTGCAGTTGGCTCTGCAACCAATGCAGCAACACTGCATCCAGCTGAAGTGGCACTGCAGGTGCACTGCAATCACTGCCGGCTCACTGCAACCACCCTCATGGGCACTGCTTCCTCCGTCACAACATACTGCATCCACCTTGTGGGACACTGCATGTACTGCATGGGCACTGCTTCCACATTCAGGGAAACTGTAGGAGGCACTAAAACCACTGCATGTTCACCGCATCCACAGTCATGGGCACTGCATATTCTGACAAAACATACAGCATGCTCCTTGTGGGACACTGCATCCAATGCCTCGGCACTGCATCCGCGTTCTCGGAGAATGCAGTGTGCACTGCAAACACTGCAGGGACACTGCATCCACCTTCAAGGGCACTACATTCACCTTCAGGGACACAAAAGACAGCACTGTAACGTCTGCAGGGACACTGCACCCACCTTCATGGGCCCTGCATTCCATCACAACATACTGCATCCATGATGTGGGAAACTGCATCCACTGTGCGACTACTGTATCCACATTCCAGGACAATGCTGGGACCTTGCAACCACTGCAGGGACACTGCAACCACCTTCATGGGCCCTGCATCCTCCAGCACAACATAGTGCATCCACCTTTTGGGTCACTATCAACTGCATGACTACTGCATCCACATTCCCAGACAACGTGGGGGGAACTGCAAGCACTGCAGGGACACTGCATCCATCTTCATGAGAACTGCATCATCCATCATAACATACTGCATCTACGTGGTCAGACACTGCATCCACTGCATGGTCACTGCATCCACATTACCGGACAATGCAGGGGGCAATGCAACCTCTGCAGCAACACTGCATCCAGCTGAAGTGGCACTGCAGGTGCACTGCCATCACTGCAGGATCACTGCATTCACTTTCATCGGCAGTGCATACTACAACAAACCCTAAGGCCTCCACATTGTGGGACACTGCATGCACTGCAACCACATTCAGGGAAACTGTAGGGGGCACTGCAACCTCTGCCAGTTCACTGCATCCACCTTGACTGGCACTGCATCCTCCAACAAAACATACTGCATCCGCCTTGTGAGAAACTGCATCCCCTTCATGACCACTGCATCCACATTCCCGGACAATGTGGGGGCTCTGCAAGCACTGCAGGGACACTGTATCCACCTTCATGAGAATTGCATCATCGATCATAACATACTGCATCCACCTTGAGGGACACTGCATCCACTGCCTGGGCACTTCATCCACAATGCCAGACACGGCAGGGGGCATTGCAATCACTGCAGCAACACTGCATCCAGCTGAAGTGGCACTGCAGGTGCACTGCCATCACTGCAGTATCACTGCATCCTAATTCATGATCATTCAATCATCCATCACAACATAAGGCATCCACCTTGATGGACACTGCATCCACTGCAGGACCACTGCATCCACATTCCAGGACCTTGTCAGGGGAATAGCAACCACTGCAGGGACACTGCATCCAGCTGAAGTGACACTCAAGACGTACTGCAATGACTGACGGCTCGCTGCATCCAACACGTCGGAACTGCATCCTCTGTCACAACATATGGCAACCAACTTTTGACACTCTGCATCCACTGCATGGGCACTGCATCCACATTCAGGAACACAGAACGGTGCTCTGCAGCCACTGCACGGACACTGGAGCCAACTGAAGTGGCACTGCAGGTGCACTGCAGTGACTGCAGAATCACTGCATCCTCCTTCTTGATCACTGAGTCCTCCATCACAACATAAAGCATCCAACTTGTGGCACACTGCATCCACTGCCTGAGCACTGCATGCACATTTAGGTAAACTGCAGGGGGCACTTCATCCACTGCAGTATCACTGCATCCACCTTCATGGCCACTGCTTCCTCAAACACAACATACTGCATTTACCTTCAGTGACACTGCAGCCATTGAATGGGCACTGCATCCACGTTCAGGGACAGTGCAACAGGCACTGCAACCCCTGCAGGGACACTGGATGCACCTGAAGTGGCACTGCAGATGTACTGCAATCATTGCAGGATCACTTCATCTGCCTTCATGGGCACTGCATCCTCCATCACAACATACATCATCACTGCATGAGCACTCAATCCACATTCAGGTTCACTGCATCCAGATGAATTGACACTGCAGGTGCACTGCAATGACTGCAGGATCACTGCATCCTCCTTCATGGGTACTGCATCCTACTTCACAACATACTGCATCCACCTTGGGTCACACTGCAGAGGCTGCATGGGCCCTGCATCCACATTCACAGAAATGGCAGTGGGCTCTGAAACCACTGCAGCAACACTGCATTCAGCTGAAGTGGCACTGCAGGTGCACTGCAATCACTGCATCTCATTGCTTTCACAATCGTGGGTACTGCATCTTCCGTCACAACATACTGCATCCACCTTGTGATACACTGCATCCACTGCATGGGAACTGCATCCACATTCAGGGAACCTGCAGGGGGAAGTGCAACAACTGCAGGATCACCGCATCCACCTTCATGGGCACTGCATCTTCCATCACAACATACTGCATCCACCTTGAGATACACTGCATCCACTGCATGGGCCCTGAATACACATTCAGAGACACTGCAGTGGGCTCTGCAACCACTGCAGCAACACTGCATTCAGCCTAAGTGGCACTGCATGTGCACTGCAATCACTGAATGTTCAGAGCTTCCACTGCTTGTACACTGCGTCCACATTCAGGGACACTGCAGTGTGCATGGAAACCACTGCAGGATCACGGCATCCACCTTCATGGGCCCGGCATCTTCCATTACAACATACTACATCTGCCTTGTGGGACACTGCATCCACTGCATGGGCATTGCATCCACAATCAGGGACACAGACTGGGGCATGACAACCAGTGCAGGAACACTGCATGCACCTACGTGGGCAATGCATCATCCGTCATATCATACTGCCTCCACCTTGTGGGGCACTGAATCCACTACAAGGGCACGGCATTCTCATTCAGGGACCCTGCAGGGGGCACTTCAACCACTGCAGGATAACTGCATCCACCTTCATGGCCACTGCATTCTCCTTCACAACATTGTGCATCTACATTCAGTGACACTGCAGCCATTGCATGGGCTGCAGCCACATTCAGGGACAGTTCAACAGGCACTGCAACCACAGCAGGGACCCTGGGTCTAGCTGAAGTGGCACTGCAGGTGCACTGCAATCACTGCAGGATCACTGCATCTGCCTTCATGGGCACTGCATCCTCTATCACAACATACTTCATCACTGCAGTAGCACTGCATCGAAATTCAGGAACAGTGCAGGTTGCACTGCAGCGACTGCAGGGCCATTGTATCCAGCTGAAGTGGCATTGCATGCGCACTGCAACCACTGCAGGATCACTTGCATGCACATTCATGGGCACTGCATCCTCTGTCACAACATACCACATCCATATTTTGGTACACTGCATCCACTGCATGGGCACTGCATTCGTATTCAGAGACACATAAGGGGGCACTGCAACCACTGCAGGCACACTGCAGCCAGCGGAAGTAGCACTGCAGGTGCACTGAAACCACTGCAGTATCACTGCATCCACATTCATGGGCACTGCATCCTCTGTCACAACATACCACATCCATCTTTTGGTTCTGCTCATACACTGCATGAGCACTGCATTCGTATTCAGAGACACAGAAGGGGGCACTGCCATGCCTGCAGGCATACTGTAGCCAGCTGAAGTGGCACTGCAGGTGCACTGCAATCACTGCAGAATTACTGCATCCTCCTTCATGGGCAATGCATCATCCCTCATAGAACACTTCATCTTCATTATGGGGCACTGAATCCACTGCAAGCGCACGTCATTCTCTTTCAGGGACCCTGCAGTGAGCACTGCAACCCCTGCAGGATCACTGCATCCACCTTCATGGCCACTGCTTCCTCCAACACAACATACTGCATCTACCTTCAGTGACACTGCAGCCATTGCATTGGCACTGCATCCACGTTCATGGACAGTGCAACAGGCACTGCAAACCCTTCAGGGACCCTGTATCCAGCTGAAGTGGCACTTCAGGCGCACTGCAATCACTGCATGATCACTGCATCTGCCTTCATGGGCACTGCATCCTCCCTGACAACATACTTCACTGCATGAGCACTGAATCCACATTCAGGGACCCTGCATCCAGATGAAGTGACACTGCAGGTGCACTGCAATGAACGCAGGATCACTGCATCCTCCTTCATGGGTACTGCTTCTGACATCACAACATGATGCATCCACCTTGGGTCACACTGCAGAAGCTGCATGGGCCCTGCATCCACATTCAGAGACACTGCAGTGGGCTCTGCAACAACTGCAGCAACACTGCATTCAGCAGAAGTGGCACTGCATGTGCACTGCAATAACTGCACTCTCACTGCATCCACTTCATGATCACTCCATCCACATACAGGGACACTACAGTGTGCATGGAAACCCAAGCAGGATAACTGCATCCACCTTAATGGGCACTGCATCCTCTGTCACAACATACTGCATCCAACTTGTCTGACACTGCACACACTGCCTGGGCACTGCATCCACATTCAGGGAAACTGTAGGGGGCACTGCAAGCACTGCAGGTTCACCACATCCACCTTCATGGACACTGCATCCTCCGACAAAACATACTGCATCTACATTGTGACACACTGCATCCACTGCTTGACCACCACATTCAAATTACAGGACAAAGCCGGGGGCAGTGCTTCCACTGCGTCTACATGGCATTCACCTTCATGGGCACTGCATCCCCCATCACAACATACTGCATAAATATTTAGGTACACTGCCTCCACTGCATGGGCACTGCATTCACCTTCAGGGACACAGAAGGCGGCACTGCAACCCCTGCAGTGATGTGGCTTCCAGCTTATGTGGAAATGCAGGTGCACTGCAATCACTGCAGGAGAACTGCATCCACTGCATGTTCACAGCATCCTCATTCAGGGACCCTGCAGGGGGCACAGAAACAACTGCCAGATCACTGCATCCACCCTCATGGGCACTGCATCCTCAGTCACAATATACTTGATGCACATTGTGGGAAAATGCTTCCACTGCATGGGCACTGCATCCACATTCAGGGACAAGGCAGGGGACACTGCAGCCACTGGAGGGACACTGCATCCAGCTGAAGTGGCTCTGCAGGTGCACTGCAATGACTGCAGGATCACTGCTTCATCCTTCATCTGCACTGAATCCTAATTCAAAACATACTGCATCCACCTTGGGTAACACTGCAGACACTGCATGGGAACTGCATCCACATTCAGGGCCATGGCAGGGGACTCTGCAACAGCTGCAGGTACAAAGCATCCAGCTAAAGTGGCACTGCAGGTGCACTGCAATCACTGAAGTTTCACTGCATCCACTGCATTGGCAATGCATCAAAATTCCAGGACAATGCCGGGGCACTGCATCCACTGCAGGGACACAGCAGCCACCTGCACTGGCACTGCAGGTGAACTACAATGACTGCAGGATCACTGCATCCTCCTTCATGATCACTGAATCCTCCATCACAACATAAGGCATCCACCTTGTGGGACATGGCATCCAGTGCATGAGCACAGCATCCACATTCAGGAAAACTGCAGGGGGCACGGCCACCAAGGCAGGATCACTGCCTCCACCTTCATGAGCACTGCTTCGTCCGTCACAACATACTTCATGAACATTGTGGGACACTGTATCCACTGCATGGGCACCGCATCCACGTTCATGGGCACTGCAGTGTGCTCTACAAGTACAGCAGCCACACTGCATCCGGCTGAAGTTGCACTGCAGGTGCACTGCAATAACTGCAGGCTCACTGCATACACCTTCGTGGGCACTGCATCCTCCGTCACAACATTCTGCATCCACCTTGTGGGAAAATGCATGCACTGCATGGGCACTCCATCCACTTTTGGGGAAACAGTAGTATGGGGCACTGCACCCACTGCAGGTACACCGCACCCACCTTCATGGGCGCTGCATCCTCTGACAAAACATACTGCATCTGCCTTGTGAGACACTGCATCCACTGCATGACCACTGCATCCATATTCCAGGTCAATCCCAGGGACACTGCAAACACTGCAGTGACACTGCATCCACCTTCAAGGACACCGCATACTCCTCACAACATAATGCATAAAATTTTAGGTACAGTGCATCCACTGGATGGGCACTGCAATCACATTCAGGAACACAGCAGGTTGCACTGGAACCACTGCCAGATCACTGCATCCACCTTCATGGGCACTGCATCCTCCATCACAACATACTGCAGGCACCTTGTGGGACACAGCATCCACTCAATGGGCACTGCATCCACATTCAGGGACAATGCAGGGGCCTCTGCAACCACTGCTGGGACACTGCATCCAGATGAAGTGGCACTGCAGGTGCACAGCCAGGACTGCAGGATCACTGCATCATCCTTCATGGGAACTGAATCCTACTTCACAATGCACTGCGTCCACCTTGAGTCACACTGCAGACACTGCATGGGCACAGCATCCACATTATGGGACATGGCAGGGGGCTTTGCAACCACTGCAGCTACACTGCATCCCGCTGAAGTGGCACTGCAGGCACACTGCAATCACTGAAGTATAACTGCATCTACTGCATTGGCACTGCACCATCATTTCAGGACATTGCCAGGGGCACTGCAACCACTGAAGGGACACTGCATTCACCTTCATGGCACTGCATCCTCTGGCACAACATACTGCATAAACCTTTAGGTACACTGCATCCACTGCATGGGCACTGCATTCACCGTCAGGGACACTGAAGGCAGCACTGCCACCCCTGCAGGGACACTGCTTCCAGCTGATGTGGAAATGCAGGTGCACTGAAATCACTGCAGGATCACTGCATTCACTGCATGTTCACAGCATCCACATTCAGGGACACAGCTGGGTGCACTGCAACCACTGCCAGATCACTGCATGTACGTACATGGGCACTGCATCCTCCAACACAACATACTGCATGAAGCTTGTGGGACACTGCATCCAATGCCTGGGAACTGCATCCATATTCTCGCACAATGCAGTGGGCACTGCAACCACATCAGGGACACTGCCTACAGCTGAAGTCACACTGCTGGCACACTGCATTTGGCAAAGGCTCACTGCATTCAACTCCGTGGGCACTGCATCTTCCATCACAACATAGGACATTCAACTTGTGGGACACTGAAACTACTGCCTGGGCACTGCATCCACATTCAGGGAACTTTTGGGGGCACTGCAACCACTGCAGCATCACTGAACCCACTTTCATGGCACTGCAACCTCCATCACAACATACTGCATCCCCCTTGTGGGACACTTCATCTACTGCATGAATACTGCATCCACATTACCGGACAATGCAGGGGGTACTACAAACACTGCAGGGACACTTCATCCAACTTCATGAGAACTGCATCATCCGTCACAACATACTGCAACCATCTTGTGGGACACTGCATCCACTGCCTGGCCACTGCATTCACAATGCCGGACAATGCAGGGGCACTGCAACCACTGAAGCAACACTGCATCCAGCTGAATTGGCACAGTTGGTGCACTGCCATCAGTGCAGGATCACTGCATTCACCTTCATCAGCACTGCATACTGCAACACACCACAATGCCTCCACATTGTGGACACTGCATTCAGTGCATGAGCACTGCATCCACATTCCAGGACAGTGCCAGGGGACCTGCAACCACTGCAGGTACACTGCATCCACCTTCATGGATAATGCATCCTCCGGCACAAAATACTGCATAAACCTTTAGGTACACTGCATCCACTGCATGGTCACTGCATTGACCTTCAGGGACACAGTAGTCAGTACTGCAATCCCTGCAGCAACACTGCTTCCAGCTGATGAGGAAATGCAGGCGCACTGCAATCACTGCAAGACCTCTGCACCCACTGCATGTTCACAGCATCCACATTCAGGGACACAGCAGGGTGCACTGCAACCACTGTCAGATCACTGAATCCGCCTTCATGGGCTCTGCATCCTTCATCACAACATACTGAATGCAACTTGTGGGACACGGCATCCAATGCCTGGGCACTGCTTCCACATTCTTGGACAATGCAGTGTGCACTGCAACCACTACAGGGACACTGGATAGCGCTGAAGTCACACTGCAGGTGCACTGCACTCAGCACAGGCTCACTGCGTCCAGCTTGGTGGGCACTGCATCTTCCATCTCAACACAGGAAATCCAACTTGTTGGACACTGCAACTGCTGACAGGGTACTGCATCCACATTCAGGGAACTGTAGGTGGCACTGCACCCACTTCAGAATCACTGCATCCACTTCATGGGCTCTGCATCCTCCATCACAACATACTGCATCCACCTTGTGGGACACTGCATCTACTGCATGACTACTGCATCCACATTCCCTGACAATACTGAGGGCACTGCAAGCACTGCAGGGACACTGCAGCCAGTTTCATGAGAACTGCATCATCCGTCATAACATACTGCATCCACCTTCTGGGAGACTGCATCCACGGCCTGGCCACTGCATCCACATTCCCTGACAATGCAGGGGCACTGCAACCACTGCATGAAGACTCCATCCAGCTGAAGTGGCACTGCAGGCGCACTACCATCACTGCAGGATCACTGCATACACCTTTGTCAGCACTGCATACTACAACACACCACAATGCCTCCACATTGTGGGACACTGCATCCACTGCATGATCACTGAATCCATATTCCAGGACAATGCAGGGGGCATTACAACCACTGCAGGGACACTGCATCCAGCTGAAGTCTCACTGAAGGTGTACTGCAATCACTGCTGGCTCACTGCATCCAACTCATGGGGACTGCATCCTCTGTCACAAGATACAGCAACCAAATTTTGGTACTCTGCATCCACTGCTTGGGCTCTGCATCCACCTTCAGGGACACAGCACGGGGCACTGCAACCACTGCAGGGACAATGCAGCCAAATGCAGTGGCACTGCAGGTGCACTGCAATGACTCCAGGATCACTGCATCCTCCTTCATGATCACTGAATCCTCCATCACAACATAAGGTATCCACGTTGAGGGACAGTGCATCCACTGCGTGAGCACTGCATCCACATTCAGGTAAACTGCAGAGGGCACTGCAATCACTGCAGGCTCACTGCATCCACCTTTGTGGGCACTGCATCCTCCGTCACAACTTCCTGCATCCACCTTTTGGGACACACATGCACTGAATGGGCACTGCATCCACAGTCAGGGAAACTGTAGGGGGCACTGCAATCACTGCAGCAACACTGCTTGCAGGTGGTCTGGAAATGCAGGTGCACTGCACTCACTGCAGGATCACTGCATCCACTGCATGTTCACAGCATCCACAATCAGGGACACAGCACAGTGCACTGCAACCACTGCCAGATCAGTGCATCCGCCATCATGAGAACTTCACCATCAGTAATAAGATGATGCATCCACCTTGTGGCACACTGAATCCGCTGCCTGGCCACTGCATCCACATTCCCAGACAATGCAGGGTGCACTGCAACAACTGCCAGATCACTGCATCCACCCTGATGGGCAGTGCACCCTCCATTACAACATACTGCATGCACACTGTGGGACACTGCATACACTGTATGGGCACTGCATTCACGTTCAGGGACACTGCAGTTGGTCCTGCAACCACTGCAGCAACACTGCATCCAGCTTAATTGGCACTGCAGGCGCTCTGCAATCACTGCAGGCTCACTGCAGCCACCTTATTTGTCTCTACATCCTCCGTCACAACATACAGCATCCATATTGTGGGACACTGCATGCACTGCATGGGCACTGCATCCACATTTAGGGAGACAGAACCGGGCACTGCAACCACTGCAGGTTCACCACATCCACCTTCATGGGCACAGCATCCTCCGAAAAAATATACTGAATCCGCCTTGTGAGACACTGCATGCACTGCATCACCACTTCATCCACCGTCCAGGACAATGCAGGGGACACTGCAACCACTGCAGTGACACTGCATTCACCTTCATTGGCACTGCATCCTCTGGCACAACATACTGTATAAACCTTTAGGTACACTGCATCCACTGAATGGGCACTGCCTTCACCTTCATGGACACAGAAGGTGGCACTGCAACCACTGCAGAAACATTGCTTCCAGCTGAAGAGGAAATGCAGGCACACTTCAATCACTGCAGGATCACTGCATCCACTGTATGTTCACAGCATCCACATTCAGGGACACAGAATGGTACACTTCAACCACAGCCGGATGACAGCATGCACCCTCATGTGCACTGCATTCTCCCTCACAACATACTGCATGGACCTTGTGGGACACTGCATCCACTCCATGGGCACTGCAACCACATTGAGGGAAATGTAGAGGGCACTGAAACCACTGCAGCATCAGTGCATCCACCTTCACGCCCCTTCCACCTACCTCACAACATACTGCATTCACGTTGTGGTACACTGCATCCACTGCATGACTACAGCATCCACATACCCGGACAATGCAGGTGGGACTGCAAGCACGCAGCCACACTGCTTCCACCTTCATGAGAACTGCATCATCCGTCATAACATACTGCATCCACCTTGTGGGACACTGCACCCACTGCCTGGCCACTGCATCCACAATCCCGGACAATGCAGGGAACACTGCAAGCACTGCAGCAATGCTGCATCCAGCTGAAGTGGCTCTGCAGGGGCACTGCCCTCAGTGCAGGATCACTGCCTTCACCTTCATTGGCACTGCATACTACAACACACCACAGTGCCTCCACATTGTGGGACACTGCATCCACTGCATGGGCACTGCATTCAGCTTCAGTGGCACAGAAGGTGGCTCTGCAAACGCTGCAGGAACACAGCTTCCAGCGGATGAGGAAATGCAGGCGCACTGACATCACTGCAGAATCTCTGCATCCACTGCATGTTCACAGCTTCCAAATTCAGGGACACAGCAGGGTGCACTGCAAACACTGTTGGATCACTGCATCCACCTTTCTGGGCACTGCATCCTTCGTCACAACATACTGCATGCACCTTGGGGGACACTGCATCCACTGCCTGGGCACTGCATCCACATTCCCAGACAATGCACGGGGCACTGCAACCACTGCAGCAACACTGCATCCAGCTGAAGTGGTACTGCAGGCGCACTGCCATCACTGCAGGATCTCTGCCTTCACCTCCATCAGGACTGCATACTACAACACACCACAATTCTTCCACATTGTGGGACACTGCATCCACTGCAGGAGCACTGCGTCCACATTCCTGGACAATGCAGGGGGCATTGCAACCACAGCAGGGACACTGCATCCAGGTGAATTGGCACTGAAGGCGTAATGCAATCACTGCCGGTTCACTGCATCCAAATCCTGGGCACTGCATCCTCTATATGAAATACGGCAACCAACTATTGGTACTCTAACTCTACTGCATGGGCACGCATCCACATTCAGTTACACAGAACGGGGCACTGCAACCATTGCAGGGACAGAGCAGCCAACTGAAATGGCACCGCAGGTGCACTGCAATGACTGCAGGATCACTGCATCCTCCTTCATGATCACTGAATCCTCCATCACAACATAAGGCATCCACCTGGAGGGACACTGCCTCCTATGCATGACCACTACATCCACGTTCAGTGACACTTCATTTGGCTCTGCAACCACGTCACAACACAGCATGCAGCTGAAGTGGCCCTGCAGGCGCACTGCAATCACTGCAGGCTCACTGCATTCACCTTCAAGGGCTCTACATCCTCCGTCACATCATACAGCATCCACCTTTAGGTACAATGCATCCAATGCATGGGCAAGGCATCCACATTCTGCGAAACTGTAGGGGGCACTGCAAGCACTGCAGGATCACTGGATCCACTTTCATGGGCATTTCATCGTCCCTCAAAACATACTGCATGCACATTGTGGGACACTGCATCCACTTCATGGCCTTGCAGCCACGTTCAGGGACAATGCAGGTGGCTCTGCAACCACTACATGTTCAGGGCACCCAGGTTCCTGGGCACTGCATCAACCACCACAACATACTGCATGCACCTTGTGCAACACTGCATCCTCTGCATGGGCACTGCATCCACATTCAGGGACACTGCAGTTGGCTCGGCAACCACTGCAGGGACACTGCATACAGCCGATGTCATACTGCAGGTGCACTGCATTCAGCACAGGCTCACAGCATACACCTTCGTGGGCACTGCATCTTCCATCACAACATACGACATCCACCTTGTGGGACAATGCCACTACAGTATGGGAACTGCATCCACATTCAGGGAACTGTAGGGGCAGTGCAACCACTGCAGAATCACTGCATCCACCTTCATGGGCTCTGCATCCTCCATCACAACATACTGCATCCACCTTGTGGGACACTGCATCCACTGCATGAATACTGCATCCACATTCCCAGGCAATTCGGGGGGCACTGCAAGCACTTCAGAGACCCTGCATCCACCTTCATGAGAACTGCATAAACCGTCATAACATACTGCATCCACCATATGGGACATTGCATCCACCGCCTTTGCACTGCATCCACATTCCTGGACAATGCAGGGGGCGCTGCAACCACTGCAGGATCACTGAATCCACCTTCATGCACAATGCATCCTCCATCACAACATACTGCATGCACATTGTGGGACACTGCATCCACTTCATGGGGACTGCATCCATGTTCAGGGACAGAGAAGGCGGCACTGCAACCACTGCAGCAACCCTGCTTCCAGCTGATTAGGAAATGAAGGTGCACTGCAATCACTGAAGCATCACTGCATCCACTGCATGTTGACAGCATCCACATTCAGGGACACAGCAGGGTGCCATGCAACCACTGCAGGGAAACTGCATCCAGATGAACTGGCACAGCAGGTGCAACAATGACTGCAGGGTCACTGCATCGTTCTTCATGGGCCCTGAATCCTGCTTCACAACATACTGCATCCACATTGAGTCACACTGCAGACACTGCATGGGCACAGCTTCCAAATTCATGGATGTGGCAGGGGGCTCTGCAACCACTGCATCTACACTGCATCCAGCTGAAGTGGCACTGCAGGTGCACTGCAATCACTGAAGATTCACTGAATTGACTGCATGGGCACAGCATCAACATTTCAGGACAATGCCAGGGGCACTGCAACCACTGGAGGGACACTGCATCTCCCTTCATGGGGACTGCATCCTCTGACAAAACATACTACATCTGCATTGTGGGACACTGCATCCAATGCCTGGGCACTGCATCCACGTTCTCAGACAATGCAGTGCACACTGCAACCACTGCAGGGACACAGCATCCACTTTCATGGGCACTGCATCCTACATCACAACATACTGCATAAACATTTAGGTACACTGCATCCACTGCATGGGCACTGCATTCACCTTCAGGGACACAGAAGGCGGCACTGCAACCTCTGCAGGGAAACTGCTTCAAGCTGATGCAGAAATTCAGACGAACTGCAATCACTGCCGGATTACTACATCCACAGCATGTTCACAGCATCCATATTCAGGGACACAGCAGGGTGCACTGCAAACACTGTGGGATCACTGCATCCACCTTCATGGGCACTGCATCCTCCATCACTACATACTACATGTACCTTGTGGACACTGCATCCAATGCCTCGGCACTGCATCCACGTACTCAGACAATGCATTGCACACTGCAACCACTGCAGGGACACAGCATACAGCTGAAGTCGCACTGCAGGCGCACTGCATTCAGCACAGGCTCACTGCATCCACCTCCGTTGGCACTGCATCTTCCCTCACAACATACATCCACCTTGTGGGACAATGCAACTACTGCATGGGCACTCCATCCACATTCAGGGAACTGTAGGTGGCACTGCACCCACTTCAGAATCACTGCATCCACTTCATGGGCTCTGCATCCTCCATCACAACATACTGCATCCACCTTGTGGGACACTGCATCTACTGCATGACTACTGCATCCACATTCCCTGACAATACTGAGGGCACTGCAAGCACTGCAGGGACACTGCAGCCAGTTTCATGAGAACTGCATCATCCGTCATAACATACTGCATCCACCTTCTGGGAGACTGCATCCACGGCCTGGCCACTGCATCCACATTCCCTGACAATGCAGGGGCACTGCAACCACTGCATGAAGACTCCATCCAGCTGAAGTGGCACTGCAGGCGCACTACCATCACTGCAGGATCACTGCATACACCTTTGTCAGCACTGCATACTACAACACACCACAATGCCTCCACATTGTGGGACACTGCATCCACTGCATGATCACTGAATCCATATTCCAGGACAATGCAGGGGGCATTACAACCACTGCAGGGACACTGCATCCAGCTGAAGTCTCACTGAAGGTGTACTGCAATCACTGCTGGCTCACTGCATCCAACTCATGGGGACTGCATCCTCTGTCACAAGATACAGCAACCAAATTTTGGTACTCTGCATCCACTGCTTGGGCTCTGCATCCACCTTCAGGGACACAGCACGGGGCACTGCAACCACTGCAGGGACAATGCAGCCAAATGCAGTGGCACTGCAGGTGCACTGCAATGACTCCAGGATCACTGCATCCTCCTTCATGATCACTGAATCCTCCATCACAACATAAGGTATCCACGTTGAGGGACAGTGCATCCACTGCGTGAGCACTGCATCCACATTCAGGTAAACTGCAGAGGGCACTGCAATCACTGCAGGCTCACTGCATCCACCTTTGTGGGCACTGCATCCTCCGTCACAACTTCCTGCATCCACCTTTTGGGACACACATGCACTGAATGGGCACTGCATCCACAGTCAGGGAAACTGTAGGGGGCACTGCAATCACTGCAGCAACACTGCTTGCAGGTGGTCTGGAAATGCAGGTGCACTGCACTCACTGCAGGATCACTGCATCCACTGCATGTTCACAGCATCCACAATCAGGGACACAGCACAGTGCACTGCAACCACTGCCAGATCAGTGCATCCGCCATCATGAGAACTTCACCATCAGTAATAAGATGATGCATCCACCTTGTGGCACACTGAATCCGCTGCCTGGCCACTGCATCCACATTCCCAGACAATGCAGGGTGCACTGCAACAACTGCCAGATCACTGCATCCACCCTGATGGGCAGTGCACCCTCCATTACAACATACTGCATGCACACTGTGGGACACTGCATACACTGTATGGGCACTGCATTCACGTTCAGGGACACTGCAGTTGGTCCTGCAACCACTGCAGCAACACTGCATCCAGCTTAATTGGCACTGCAGGCGCTCTGCAATCACTGCAGGCTCACTGCAGCCACCTTATTTGTCTCTACATCCTCCGTCACAACATACAGCATCCATATTGTGGGACACTGCATGCACTGCATGGGCACTGCATCCACATTTAGGGAGACAGAACCGGGCACTGCAACCACTGCAGGTTCACCACATCCACCTTCATGGGCACAGCATCCTCCGAAAAAATATACTGAATCCGCCTTGTGAGACACTGCATGCACTGCATCACCACTTCATCCACCGTCCAGGACAATGCAGGGGACACTGCAACCACTGCAGTGACACTGCATTCACCTTCATTGGCACTGCATCCTCTGGCACAACATACTGTATAAACCTTTAGGTACACTGCATCCACTGAATGGGCACTGCCTTCACCTTCATGGACACAGAAGGTGGCACTGCAACCACTGCAGAAACATTGCTTCCAGCTGAAGAGGAAATGCAGGCACACTTCAATCACTGCAGGATCACTGCATCCACTGTATGTTCACAGCATCCACATTCAGGGACACAGAATGGTACACTTCAACCACAGCCGGATGACAGCATGCACCCTCATGTGCACTGCATTCTCCCTCACAACATACTGCATGGACCTTGTGGGACACTGCATCCACTCCATGGGCACTGCAACCACATTGAGGGAAATGTAGAGGGCACTGAAACCACTGCAGCATCAGTGCATCCACCTTCACGCCCCTTCCACCTACCTCACAACATACTGCATTCACGTTGTGGTACACTGCATCCACTGCATGACTACAGCATCCACATACCCGGACAATGCAGGTGGGACTGCAAGCACGCAGCCACACTGCTTCCACCTTCATGAGAACTGCATCATCCGTCATAACATACTGCATCCACCTTGTGGGACACTGCACCCACTGCCTGGCCACTGCATCCACAATCCCGGACAATGCAGGGAACACTGCAAGCACTGCAGCAATGCTGCATCCAGCTGAAGTGGCTCTGCAGGGGCACTGCCCTCAGTGCAGGATCACTGCCTTCACCTTCATTGGCACTGCATACTACAACACACCACAGTGCCTCCACATTGTGGGACACTGCATCCACTGCATGGGCACTGCATTCAGCTTCAGTGGCACAGAAGGTGGCTCTGCAAACGCTGCAGGAACACAGCTTCCAGCGGATGAGGAAATGCAGGCGCACTGACATCACTGCAGAATCTCTGCATCCACTGCATGTTCACAGCTTCCAAATTCAGGGACACAGCAGGGTGCACTGCAAACACTGTTGGATCACTGCATCCACCTTTCTGGGCACTGCATCCTTCGTCACAACATACTGCATGCACCTTGGGGGACACTGCATCCACTGCCTGGGCACTGCATCCACATTCCCAGACAATGCACGGGGCACTGCAACCACTGCAGCAACACTGCATCCAGCTGAAGTGGTACTGCAGGCGCACTGCCATCACTGCAGGATCTCTGCCTTCACCTCCATCAGGACTGCATACTACAACACACCACAATTCTTCCACATTGTGGGACACTGCATCCACTGCAGGAGCACTGCGTCCACATTCCTGGACAATGCAGGGGGCATTGCAACCACAGCAGGGACACTGCATCCAGGTGAATTGGCACTGAAGGCGTAATGCAATCACTGCCGGTTCACTGCATCCAAATCCTGGGCACTGCATCCTCTATATGAAATACGGCAACCAACTATTGGTACTCTAACTCTACTGCATGGGCACGCATCCACATTCAGTTACACAGAACGGGGCACTGCAACCATTGCAGGGACAGAGCAGCCAACTGAAATGGCACCGCAGGTGCACTGCAATGACTGCAGGATCACTGCATCCTCCTTCATGATCACTGAATCCTCCATCACAACATAAGGCATCCACCTGGAGGGACACTGCCTCCTATGCATGACCACTACATCCACGTTCAGTGACACTTCATTTGGCTCTGCAACCACGTCACAACACAGCATGCAGCTGAAGTGGCCCTGCAGGCGCACTGCAATCACTGCAGGCTCACTGCATTCACCTTCAAGGGCTCTACATCCTCCGTCACATCATACAGCATCCACCTTTAGGTACAATGCATCCAATGCATGGGCAAGGCATCCACATTCTGCGAAACTGTAGGGGGCACTGCAAGCACTGCAGGATCACTGGATCCACTTTCATGGGCATTTCATCGTCCCTCAAAACATACTGCATGCACATTGTGGGACACTGCATCCACTTCATGGCCTTGCAGCCACGTTCAGGGACAATGCAGGTGGCTCTGCAACCACTACATGTTCAGGGCACCCAGGTTCCTGGGCACTGCATCAACCACCACAACATACTGCATGCACCTTGTGCAACACTGCATCCTCTGCATGGGCACTGCATCCACATTCAGGGACACTGCAGTTGGCTCGGCAACCACTGCAGGGACACTGCATACAGCCGATGTCATACTGCAGGTGCACTGCATTCAGCACAGGCTCACAGCATACACCTTCGTGGGCACTGCATCTTCCATCACAACATACGACATCCACCTTGTGGGACAATGCCACTACAGTATGGGAACTGCATCCACATTCAGGGAACTGTAGGGGCAGTGCAACCACTGCAGAATCACTGCATCCACCTTCATGGGCTCTGCATCCTCCATCACAACATACTGCATCCACCTTGTGGGACACTGCATCCACTGCATGAATACTGCATCCACATTCCCAGGCAATTCGGGGGGCACTGCAAGCACTTCAGAGACCCTGCATCCACCTTCATGAGAACTGCATAAACCGTCATAACATACTGCATCCACCATATGGGACATTGCATCCACCGCCTTTGCACTGCATCCACATTCCTGGACAATGCAGGGGGCGCTGCAACCACTGCAGGATCACTGAATCCACCTTCATGCACAATGCATCCTCCATCACAACATACTGCATGCACATTGTGGGACACTGCATCCACTTCATGGGGACTGCATCCATGTTCAGGGACAGAGAAGGCGGCACTGCAACCACTGCAGCAACCCTGCTTCCAGCTGATTAGGAAATGAAGGTGCACTGCAATCACTGAAGCATCACTGCATCCACTGCATGTTGACAGCATCCACATTCAGGGACACAGCAGGGTGCCATGCAACCACTGCAGGGAAACTGCATCCAGATGAACTGGCACAGCAGGTGCAACAATGACTGCAGGGTCACTGCATCGTTCTTCATGGGCCCTGAATCCTGCTTCACAACATACTGCATCCACATTGAGTCACACTGCAGACACTGCATGGGCACAGCTTCCAAATTCATGGATGTGGCAGGGGGCTCTGCAACCACTGCATCTACACTGCATCCAGCTGAAGTGGCACTGCAGGTGCACTGCAATCACTGAAGATTCACTGAATTGACTGCATGGGCACAGCATCAACATTTCAGGACAATGCCAGGGGCACTGCAACCACTGGAGGGACACTGCATCTCCCTTCATGGGGACTGCATCCTCTGACAAAACATACTACATCTGCATTGTGGGACACTGCATCCAATGCCTGGGCACTGCATCCACGTTCTCAGACAATGCAGTGCACACTGCAACCACTGCAGGGACACAGCATCCACTTTCATGGGCACTGCATCCTACATCACAACATACTGCATAAACATTTAGGTACACTGCATCCACTGCATGGGCACTGCATTCACCTTCAGGGACACAGAAGGCGGCACTGCAACCTCTGCAGGGAAACTGCTTCAAGCTGATGCAGAAATTCAGGCGAACTGCAATCACTGCCGGATTACTACATCCACAGCATGTTCACAGCATCCATATTCAGGGACACAGCAGGGTGCACTGCAAACACTGTGGGATCACTGCATCCACCTTCATGGGCACTGCATCCTCCATCACTACATACTACATGTACCTTGTGGACACTGCATCCAATGCCTCGGCACTGCATCCACGTACTCAGACAATGCATTGCACACTGCAACCACTGCAGGGACACAGCATACAGCTGAAGTCGCACTGCAGGCGCACTGCATTCAGCACAGGCTCACTGCATCCACCTCCGTTGGCACTGCATCTTCCCTCACAACATACATCCACCTTGTGGGACAATGCAACTACTGCATGGGCACTCCATCCACATTCAGGGAACTGTAGGGGACACTGCAACCACTGCAGCATCACTGCACCCACCATCATGGGCCCTGTATCCTCCATCACAACATACTGCATCCACCTTGTGGGACAATGCATCCACTGCATGAGCATTACATCCACATTCTAACACAATGCAGGGGCATTGTAACCACTGCAGGGACACTGCATCCAGCTGAATTGGCACTGAAGTCGTTCTGAAATCACTGCTGGCTCACTGCATCCAACTCGTGAGCACTACATCATCTGACACAACATACGGCAATGAAATTTTGATACTCTGCATCCACTGCATTGGCATTGCGTCCACATTTGGGACACAGACTGGGGCACTGCAACCACTCCAGGGACACTGCATCCAGCTGAAGTGGCACTGCAGGTGCACTGCAATCATTGAAGTTTCACTGCATACACTGCATTGGCACTGCATCAATATTCCAGGACAATGCCGTTGGCACTGCATGCACTGCAGGGACACTGCATCCACCTTCATGCGCACCGCATCCTCTGTCACAACATACTTCATAAACCTTTAGGTACACTGCATTCACTGCATGAGCCCTGCATTCACATTCAGGGACACAGAAGGTGGCGCTGCAACCCCTGAATGGACACTGCTTCCAGCTAATGTGGAAATGCAGGTGCACTGCAATCACTGCAGCATCACTGCATCCACTGAATGTTCACAGCATCCACATTCAGTGACACAGCAAGGTGCACTGCAACCACTGTGGGATCACTGCATCGACCTCATGGGCACTGCGTCCTCCATCACAACATACTGCATGCACCTTGTGGAACACTGCCTCCAAAGCCTGGGCATTGCACCCAAATTCAGGGACAATACAGGGGGCATTGCAACCACTGCAGGGACCCTGCTCCTGATGAAGTGGCACTTCAGGTGCACTGCAATGACTGCAGGATCACTGCATTGTCCTTCATGGGCATTAAATCCTGCTTCACAACATACTGCATCCACCTTGTGGGACACTGCATCCAATGCATGACTACTGCATACACATTCCCGTACAATGTGGGGGCACTGCAAGCACTGCAGGGACACTGAATCCACATTCATGAGAACTGCATCATCCGTTATAACATACTGCATCCACCTTGTGGGGCACTGCATTCACTGCTGGGGCAGTGCCTCCAAATTTCCGGAAAATGCAGTGGGTACTGCAACCATTGCAGTAACAATGCATCCACCTGAAGTGCCACAGCAGGCACACTGCCATCACTGCAGGATCACTGCATTCACCTTCATCGGCACTGCATACTGCAATACACCACAATGCCTCCACATTGTGGGACACTGCATCCACTGCATGAGCACTGCATCCACATTCCAGGACAATGCAGGGGACATTGCAACCACTGCAGGGACAAAGCATCCAGCTGAAGTCTCAATGAAAGTGTACTGCAATCACTGCCAGCTCACTGCTTCCTCCTTCATGATCACTGGATCCTCCATCAAAACATAAGACATCCACTTTGAGGGAAATAGCATCCACTGCATGAGCACTGCATCCACATTCACTTAAACTTCAGGGGGCACTGCCACCACTGCAGGATCACTGCATCCAGCTGAAGTGGCACTGCAAGCTCACTGCAATCACTTCAGACTCACTGCATCCACCTTCGTGGGCACTGCATCCTCCGTCACAGCATACCGCATCCACTTTGTGGGACACTGCATGCACTGCATGGGCACTGCACCCACATTCAGGGAAAATGTAGGGGGCACTGCAACCACTGCAGGTTCACGGCATCCACCTTCATGGGCACTGCATCCTCCGACAAAACATACTGCATCTGCCTTGTGAGACACTGCATCCACTTCATGACCCCTGCATGCACATTCCAGCACAATGCCAGGGGCTCTGCCACCACTGAAGGGACACTCCATCCGCCTTCATGTGCACTGCATCCTCCATCACAACATACTTCATAAACCTTTATGGACTCTGCCTCCACTGCATGGGCACCACATTCAGCTTCAGGGACACCAAAGGCGGCACTGCAAACACTGCAGCAACCCTGCTTCCAGCTAATGAGGAAATGCAGGAGCACTGCAACAACTGCAGGATCACCACATCCACATTCATGGGCACTGCATCCTCCATTACAACACACTGCATCTTCCTTGTGGGACACGGTGTCCACTGCATGGGCACTGCATCCACAATCAGGGACACATATGGGGGCATGACAACCAGTGCAGGAACACTGCATGCACCGTCATGGGCACTGCATCCTCTGTCACAACATACCACATCCATCTTTTGGTACTCTGCATCCACTACATGGGCACTGCATTCGTATTCAGAGACACAGAAGGGGGCACTGCAACCACTGCAGGCACACTGCATCCTCCTTCATGGGCAAGGCATCATCCATGATAAGATATTTCATCCACCTTGTGGGACACTGAATCCACTGCAGGGGCACGGCATTCTCATTCAGGGACCCAGCAGGGGGCACTGCAACCACTGCAGGACCACTGCATCCACCTTCATGGACACTGCTTCCTCCAACACAACATACTTCATATACCTTCAGTGACACTGCAGCGATTGCACAGGCACTGCAGCCACGTTCAGGGACAGTGCAACAGGCACTGCAACCACTGCAGTGACACTCGATCCACCTGAAGTGGCTCTGCAGATGCACTGCAATCACTGATGAATCACTGCATCTGCCTTCAGGGGCACTGCGTCCTCCATCACAACATACATCATCACTGCATGAGCACTGAATCCACATTAGGGACAGTGCATCCAGATGAATTGACAATGCAGGTGCACTGAAATGAATGCAGGATCACTGCATCATCCTTCATGGGTACTGCATCCTACTTCACAACATACTGCATCCACCTTGGGTCACACTGCAGAGGCTGCATGGGCCCTGCATCCACATTCAGAGACACTGCAGTGGGCTTTGCAACCACTGCAGCAACACTGCATTCAGCTGGAGTGGCACTGCAGGTGCACTGCAATCACTGAATGTTCACTGCATCCACATTCAGGGACACTGCAGTGTACACGGAAACCACTGAAGGATCACTGCATCCACCTTCATGGGCACTGCATCCTATGTCACAACATACTGCAACCAACTTTTGTGACACTGCATACACTGCCTGGGCACTGCATCCACATTCCCAGACAATTCAGGCAGCACTGCAATGACAGCAGGGACACTGCATGCAGCTGAAGGTGCACCGAAATCACTGAATGTTCACTGCATCCACATCATGTTCACTGCATCCACATTCAGGGAGTCTACAGTGTGCACGGAAACCACTGCAGGATCACTGCATCCACCTTCATGGGGACTGCATCTTCTGTCACAACATACTGCATCCAACCTGGGTGACACTGCATCCACTGCCTGGGCACTGCATCTGCATTCCCAGATAATGCAGGCAGCACTGCAACCACTGCAGGGACACTGTATACAGATGAAGTGGCACTGCAGGTGCACTGCAATCACTGCACTGTCACTGCATTCACAGTCGTGGGCACTACATCTTCCGTGACAACATACTACATCCACCTTGTGCGACACTGCATCCAATGTATGGGCACTGCATCCACATTCAGGAAACCTGAAGGGAACACTGCAAGAACTGAAGGATGATTGCATCCACATTCATTGGCACTGCATCCGCAATCAGGCACACAGAAGGGGGCACGACAACCAGTGCAAGACCACTGCATGCACCTTCATGGTCAATGCATCATCCGTCATAACATACTGCATCTGCCTTGTGGGGCACAGACTCCCTGGCAAAGGCACGGCATTCTTATTCAGGGACCCTGCAGAGGGCACTTCAACTACCGCAGGATAACTGCATACACCTTCATGGGCACTGCATCCTCTGTCACAACATACGACATCCATCTTTTGGTACTCTTCATCCACTGCATGGGCACTGCATTCGTATTCAGAGACACAGAAGGTGGCACTGAACCCAGGTGCACTGCAATCACTGCAGAATCTCTGCATCATCCTTCATGGGCAATGCATCATCCGTCATAACATACTGCACCCACCTTGTGAGTCACTGAATCCACTGCAAGGGAATGACATTCTCATTCAGGGACCCTGCAGGGGGCACTGCAACCACTACAGGATCACTGCATCTGCCTTCATGGGCACTGCATCCTCCATCACAACATACATCATCACTGCATGAGCACTGAATCCACATTCAGGGACACTGCATCCAGATGAATTGACACTGCAGGTGCAATGCATTGAATGAAGGATCACTGCATCCTCCTTCATGGGAACTCCATCCTGCTTCACAACATACTGCATCCACCTTGGGCCACACTGCAGAGGCTGCTTGGGCCCTGCATCCACATTCAGAGTCACTACAGTGTGCACGGAAACCACTGCAGGATCACTGCATCCACCTTCATGGGCACTGCATCGTCTGTCACAACGTAATGCATTGAACTTGTGTGAAACTGCATCCACTGCCTGGGCACTGCATCCGCATTACCAGACAATGCTGTCAGCACTGCAACCACTGCAGGGGCACAGTATACAGTCGAAGTGGCACTGCAAGGCGCACTGCAATCACTGCACTATCACTGCATTCACAGTCATGGGCACTGCATCTTCTGTCACATCATACTGCATCCACATTGTGCGACACTGCATCCACTGCATGGGCACTGCATCCACAATCAGGGACACAGAAGGGGGCATGGCAACCAGTGCAGGAACAGTCCATGCACATTCATGGGCAATGCATCATCCGTCATAACGTACTGCATCCACCTTGTTGGGCACCGAATCCACTGCAAGGGCACGGCATTCTCATTCAGGGACCCTGCAGGGGGCACTTCAACCACTGCAGGATCACTGCATCCATCTTCATGGGCACTGCCTCCTCCATCATAACATACTGCTTCTACCTTCATTGACACTGCAGCCATTGCATGGGCCCTGCATCCACATTCAGAGACTCTGCAGTGGGCTCTGCAACCACTGCAGCAACACTGCATTCAGCTGAAGTGGCACTGCAGGTGCACTGCAATCACTGAATGTTCACTGCATCCACTTCATGTTCACTGCATCCACATTCAGGGACACTACAGTGTGCACGGAAACCACTGCAGCATCACAGCATCCATCTTCATGGGCAGTGCATCCTCTGTCACAACATACTTCATCCAACTTTTGTGACACTGCATACACTGCCTGGCACTGCATTCACATTCCCGGATAAACTAGGCAACACTGCAACCACTGCACGGACACTGTATGCTGCTGAAGTGGCACTGCAGGCGCACTGCAATCACTGCACTCTCACTGCATTCACAGTCGTGGGCACTGCATCTTCCCTCACAACATACTGCATCTACCTTCAGTGACAATGCAGCCATTGCATGGGCACTGCAGCCACGTTCAGGGACAGTGCAACAGGCACTGCAACCACTGCAGGGAGTCTGGATCCAGCTGAATTGGCACTGCAGACGCACTGCAATCACTGCAGGATAACTGCATCTGTCTTCATGGGCACTGCATCCTCCATCACATCATACTTCATGACTGCATGAGCACTGCATACAAATTCAGGGACAGGGCAGGTTGCACTGCAGCGACTGCAGGGACACTGCATCCAGCTGAAGTGGCAATGCATGCGCACTGCAAGCACTGCAGGATCACTGCATCCACATTCATGGGCACTGCATCCTCTGTCACAACATACCACATCCATCTTTTGGTACACTGCATCCAAAGCATGGGCACTGCATTCATATTCAGAGACACAGAAGGGGAACTGCAACCACTGCAGACACACTGCAGACAGGTGAAGTGGTACTGCAGGTGCACTGCAATCACTGCAGAATCACTGCATCCTCCTTTATGGCCAATGCATCATCCGTCATAACATACTGCATCCATCTTGTTGGGAACTGACTCCACTGCAAGGGCATGACATTCTCATTCAGGGACCCTGCTGGGGGCACTTCAACCACGGCAGGATCACTGCATCCACCTTCATGGGCAGTGCATCCTCCGTCACAACATACTGTATCTACCTTCAGTTACTCTTCAGCCATTGCTTGTGCACTGCAGCCACGTTCGGGGACAGGTCAACAGGCACTGCAACCACTGCAGGGACTCTGGATCCAGCTGAAGTGGCACTGCTTGTGTACTGCAATCACTGCAGGATCACTGCATCTGCCTTCATGGGCACTGCATCTGCTTTCACAACATACTGCATCCAACTTGTGTGACTCTGCATACCCTGCCTGGCACTGCATCCACATTCCCGGATAAAGCAGGCAGCACTGCAACCACTGCACGGACAGAGTATGCAGCTGAAGTGGCACTGCAGGCCCACTGCAATCACTGCACTCTCACTTCATTCACAGTCGTGAGCACGGCATCTTCCATCACAACATATTGCATCCACCATGTGCGACACTACATCCAATGAATGGGCACTGCATCCACATAAAGGGAAGCTGAAGGGGGCACTGCAGCAAATGCAGGATCACCGCATCCACCGTCATGGGCACTGCATCCTCCATTACAACACACTGCATCTGCCTTGTGGGACACTGCATCCACTGAATGGGCATGGCATCCACAATCAGGGACACAGAAGGGGGCATGACAAACAGTGCAGGAACACTGCATGCACCGTCATGGGCTATGCATCATCCATAATAACGTACGGCATCAACCTTGTGGGGCACTGAATCCACTGCAAGGGGATGGCATTCTCATTCGGGGACCGTGCAGGGGGCACTGCAACCACTGCAGGATCACTGCATACATCTTCATGGCCACTGCTACCTCCAACACAACATACTGCATCTACCTTCAGTGACACTGCAGACATTGCATGGGCACTGCAGCCACGTTCAGGGACACTGCAACAGGCACAGCAACCACGGCAGGGACACTGGATCCACCTGAAGTGGCACCACAGATGCAATGCAATCACTGCAGGATCACTGCATCTGCCTTCATGGGCACTGCATCCTCCATCACAACATACATCATCACTGCATGAGCACTGAATCCACATTCAGGGACACTGCATCCAGATGAATTGACACTGCAGGTGCACTGCAATGAATGCAGGATCACTGCATCATCCTTCATGGGTACTGCATCCTACTTCACAACATACTGCATCCACCTTGGGTCACACTGCAGAGGCTGCATGTTCCCTGCATCCACATTCAGAGACATGGCAGTGAGCTCTGCAACCACTGCAGCAAAACTGCATTCAGCTGAAGTGGCACTGCATGAGCACTGCAATCATAGAATTGTCAGTGCATCCAATGCTTGTTCACTGCATCCACATTCAGGAACACTGCAGTGTACACGGAAACCACTGCAGGATCACTGCATCCACCTTCATGGGTACTGCATCCTCCATAACAACATACTGCATCTACCTTCAGTGACACTGCAGCCATTTCTTGGGCACTGCAGCCATTTCAGGGACAGTGCAACAGTCACTGCAACCACTGCAGGGAGTCTGGATCCAGCTGAATTGGCACTGCAGGCACACTGCAATCACTGCAGAATCACTGTGTCCTCCTTCACGGGCAATGCATCATCCGTCATAACATACTGCATCCACATTTTGGGCACTGAATCCACTGCAAGTGCACGGTATTCTCATTCAGGGACCGTGCAGGGGGCACTGCAACGACTGCAGGATCACTGCATCCACCTTCATGGCCACTGCTTCCTCCAACACAACATACTGCATCTACATTCAGTGACACTGCAGCCATTGCATGGGTATTGCATCCACATTCCCGGACAATGCAGGCAGCACTCGAATCACTGCATGGACAATGTAAGCAGCTGAAGTGACACTGCAAGTGCACCGCAGTCACTGAATGTTCACTGCATCCACATTCAGGGACACTACATTGTGCACAGAAACCACTGCAGGATCACTGCATCCACTGCATGTTCATAGCATCCACATTCAGGGACACAGCAGGCTGCACTGCAACCACTGCCGGATCACTGCATACACCTTCATGGGCACTGCATCCTCCGTCACAACATAATGAATGCGCCTTGTTGGACACTGCATACAACACCTGTTCACTGCATCCACATTAACGGAAAATTCAGGGGCACTGCAACAACTGAAGGATCACCGTATCAACCATCATGGGCACTGCATGCTCCATTACAACATACAGCATCTGCCTTGTGGGACACTGCATGGGCACTGCATCCACAATCAGGGAACAGTAAGGGGAACTGCCACCACTGCAGGATCACTGCATCCACCTTCATGGGCACTGCATCCTCCATCACAACATACTGCATGCACCTTGTGGACACTGCATTCTGTGCATGGTGACTGCATCCATGTTCAGGGACAATTCAGTTGGCTCTGCAACCACTGCAGCAACATTGCATCCAGATTAAGTGGCACTGCAAGCACACTGGAATCACTTCAGGCTCACTGCATCCAGCTTCATGGGCAATGCATCCTCCGTCACACATACCGCATCCACCTTGTGGGACACTGCATTCACTGCATGGGCACTGCATCCACATTCAGGGACACAGAACAGGGCACTGCAACCACTGCAGGTTCACCACATCCACCTTCATGGGCACTGCATCCTCCGACACAACATACTGCATCTGCCTTGTGAGTCATTGCATCCACTGCATGACCCCTGCATCCACATTCCAGCACAATGCCAGGAGCCATGCAACCACTGCAGGGACACTGAATCTGCCTTCATGCACACTGCATCCTCCGTCACAACATAATTCATAAACCTGTAGGGACACTGCGTCCACTGCATGGGCACTGCATTCACCTTGAGGGACACAGAAGATGGCACTGCAACCACTGCAGCAACATTGCTTCCAGCTGATGAGGAAATGCAGGTGCACTGCCATCACTGCAGGATCACTGCATCCACTGCATGTTCACAGCAACCACATTCAGGGACACAGCAGGGAGCACTGCAACCACTGCAGGGACACTGCATCCAGATGAAGTTTCACTGCAGGTGGACTGCAATGACTGCAGGATCACTGCATCATCCCTCATGGGCACTGAATCCTACTTCACAACATACTGCATACGCATTCAGTCACACTGCAGAGACTGCATGGGCACAGCATCCACATTCAGGGACATGGCAGTGGGCTCTGAAATCACTGCAGCTACACTGCATCCAGCAGATGTGGCACTGCAGGCACACTGCAATCACTGAATATTCATAGCATCCACTACGAAGGCACTGCATCAAAATTGCAGGACAATGCCAGGGGCGCTGCATCCACTGCAGGGACACTGCATCCCCATTCATGGGCACTGAATCCTCCGTCACAACATACTGCATAAACCTTTAGGTACACTGCATGCACTGCATATGCACTGCATTCACCTTCAGTGACTCCAAAGGCAGCACTGCAACTGCAGCAGTGACACTGCTTCCAGCTGATGTGGAAATGCAGGTGCACTGCAATCACTGCAGGAACACTGCATCCACTGCATGTTCAGAGCATGCACATTCAGGGACACAGCAGGGTGCACTGCAACCACTGCCAGATCACTGCATCAGCCCTCATTGGCACTGCATCCTCCGTCACAACATAATGCATGCACATTGTGGGACACTGCATCCAATGCCTGGGCACTGCATCCACGTTCTCGGACAATGCAGTGGGCACTCCCATCACTGCAGGGACACTGCATACAGCTGAAGTCACAGTGCAGCCACACTGCATTCAGCACAGGCTCACTGCATCCACCTCCATGGGCACCACATCTTCCATCACAACATACGACATCCACCTTGTGGGACACTGCATCCACTGCATGACTACTGCATCCACATTCCAGCACAATGCCGGGGGCCCTGCAACCACTGGAGGGACACTGCATCTGCCTTCATGCGCACTGCATCCTCCATCACAACATACTGCATAAACCATTAGGTACACTGCCTCCACAGCATGGGCCCTTCATTCACCTTGAGGGACACAGAAGCAGGCACTGAAACCCCTGAGGGACACTGCTTCCAGCTGAAGTGGAAATGCAGGCGCACAGCAATCACTGAAGGATCACTCTATCCATGGCATGTTCACAGTATCCACATTCAGGGACACAGCAGGGTGCACTGCAACCACTGCTGGATCACTGCATCCACCTTCATGGGCACTGCATCCTCCGTCACAACATACTGCATGCATCTTTTATGAAACTGCATCCAATGCCTCAGCACTGCATCCACATTCTCAGACAATGCAGTGGGCTCTGCCAACCATGTAGGGAAACTGCATACAGCTGAAGTCACACTGCAGGCACACTGCATTGAGCACAGGCTCACTGCATCAACCTTCGTGTGCAGTGCATCTTCCATCACACATAGGACATCCACCTTGTGGGACACTGCAACTATTGCATGGGCACTGCATCCACATTCGGGGAACTGTAGGGGGCACTGCAACCACTGCAGGGACACTGTAGCCAGCTTAAGTCGCACTTCAGCTGCACTGCAATGACTGCAGGATGACTGCATCATCCTTCATGATCACTGAATCCTCCTTCACAACATTAGGCCTCCACCTTGTGGGACACTGCATCCACAGCATGAGCACTGCATCCACATTCAGGTAAACTACAGGGGGCTCTGCAACCACTGCAGGATCACTGCATCTACCTTCATGGGAACTGCATCCTGTGTCACAACATACTGCATAAACATTTAGGTACACTTCATCCACTGCATGGGCACTGCATTCACCTTCAGCGACACAGAAGGCAGCACTGCAACCCCTGCAGGAACACTGCTTCCAGCTGATGTGGAAATGGAGGTGCACTACAATCACTGAAGGATCACTGCCTCCACTGCATTTTCAGAGAATTCACATTCAGGGACACAGCAGTGTGCAATGCAACCACTGCAGGATCACTCCATCTAGCTTCATGTGCACTGCATCCTCCATCACAACATACTGCATGCACATTGTGAGACACTGCATCCACTGCATGGGGACTGCATCCACGTTCAGGGACTCAGCAGTTGGCACTGCAACCACTGCAGCAACACTGCATTCAGCAGAAGTGGCACTGCAGGGGCACTGCCATCACTACAGGGTCACTTAATTCCCCTCATCAGCACTGCATAATACAACAAACCACAAGGCCTCCACATTGTGGGACACTGCATCCATTTCATGAGCACTGCATCCACATTCCCGGACAATGCAGGGAGCACTGCAGGGACACTGCATCGAGCTGATGTGGCACTGCAACTTCACTGCAATCACTGTGGACTCACTGCAGCCAATTCCAGGGCTCTGCATCCTCTGTCACAACATACAGCAACGAAATTATGGTACTCTGCATCTACTGCATGGGCACTGCATCCACATTCAGGGTCACAGAACGGGGCACTGCAACCACTACAGGTTCACCACATCCACCTTCATGGGCACTGCATCCTCCAACAAAACATACTGCATTCAGCTTGTGAGACACTGTATCCACAGCATGACCCCTGAATCCTCATTACAGCACAATGCTGGGGGTCCTGCAACCACTGCAAAGACACTGCATCTGCCTTCATGCACACTGCATCCTCTGTCACAACATAATGCATAAACCTTTAGGTAGACTGCCTCCACTGCATGGGCACATCATTCACCTTCAGGGACACAGAAGGCGGCACTGCAACCACTGCAGCAACACTTCTTCCAGCTGATGAGGAAACGCAGGTGCACTGCAATCACTGCAGGATCACTGAATCCACTGCATGTTCACAGCACCCACATTCAGGGACACAGAATGGTGCACTGATACCACTGAAGGGACACTGCATCCAGATGAAGTAGCACTGCAGGTGCACTGCAATGACAGCAGGATCACTGTGTCGTCCTTAATGGGCACTGAATCCTACTTCACAACATACTTCATGCACCTTTAGTCACACTGCAGACACTGCATGGGCAGAGCATCCACATTCAGGGACATGGCAGGGGTCTCTGCAACCACTGCAGCTACACTGCATTGAGCTGAAGTGGCACTGCAGGAGCACTGCAATCACTGATGATTCACTGCATCCACTGCATAGGCACTTCATCAACATTTCAGGACAATGCCGGGGAAACTGCTACCACTGGAGGAACACTGCATCCCCCTTCCCAGGCACTGCATCCTCAGTCACAACATACTGCATAAACCTTTAGGTACACTGCATCCACTGCATGGGCACTGCATTCACCTTCATTGACACAGAATTCGGCACTGCAACACCTCCAGGGACACTGCTTGAAGCTGATGTGGAATGGCAGGCAAACATCAATCACTGCAGGATCACTGCATCCACTGCATGTTCAGAGCATGCACATTCAGGGACACAGCAGGGTGCACTGCAACCACTGCCGGATCACTGCATCCACCCTCATGGGCACTGCATCCTCCATCACAACATACTGTGTGCACATTTTGGGACACTGCATCCAATGCCTGGGCACTGCATCCACATTCTCTGACAATGCAGTCGGCACTGCAACCACTTCAGGGACACTGCATACATCTGAAGTCGCACTGCAGGTGCACTGCATTCAGCACAGGCTCACTGCATCCACCTCCGTGGGCACTGCATCTTCCATCACAACATATGACATCCACCATGTGGAACACTGCAACTACTGCATGGGCACTGCATCCACATTCAGGCAACTGTAGGGGGCACTGCAAACAATGCGGCATCACTTCATCCAACTTCTTCGGCCCTGCATCCTCCATCACAACATACTGCATCCACCTTGTGGGACAATTCATCCACTGCATGACTACTGCATCCAAATTCCCGGACAATGCAGGGGGAATTGCAACCACTGCAGGGACACTGCATCCAGCCAACGTGGAACTGAAAGCATAGAGCAATTATTGCCAGCTCAATTTATCCAATTCGTGGGCACTGCATCCTCTGTCACAACATACGGCAACCAACTTTTGGTACTCTGCATCCACTGCATTGGCACTGCATCAACCTTCAGGAACACAGGACGGGTCACTGCCACCACTGCAGAGACACTGCAGCCAGCTGAAGTGGCACTGAAAGTTCACTGCGATGACTGCAGGATCACTCATTCCCCCTTGGTGATCACTGAATTCTCCAACAAATCATAAGGCATCCACCTTGAGGGACACTGCATGCACTGCATGACCACTGCATACACATTCAGGTAAACTGCTTGGGGCACTGCAATGACTGCAGTATCACTGCATCCAACTTCATGGGCCCTGCATCATGTGTCATAACATACTGCATCCAGCTTGTGGGAAACTGCATCCACTGCCTGGCCACTGCATCCACATTCCCGGACAATGCAGGGTGCACTGCAACCACTGCAGCAACACTGCATCCAGCTGAATTGGCACTGCAGGCGCACTGCAATCACTGCAGCCTCACTGCATCCACGTTCGTGAACACTGGATCCTCTCTCACAACATACAACATCCACCTTGTGGGGCACTGCATGCACTGCATGGGCACTGCATCCACATTCAGGGAAACTGAAGGGGCACAGCAATCACTGCAGGTTCACCAGATCAAGCTTCATGGGCACTGCATCTTCTGACAAAACATACTGCATCCGCCTTATGACACACTGCATCCACTGCACGACCCCTGAATCCACATTCCAGGACAGTGCCGGGTGCACTGCAATCAGGGCAGAGACACAGCATCCACCTTCAGGGCACTGCATCCTCCCTCGCAACACACTGCACAAACATTTAGGTACAGTGCATCCACTGCATTGGCACTGCATTCGCCTTCAGGGACACAGAATTCAGTACTGAAACCCCTGCAGGGACACTGCATACAGCTGATGTGGAAATGCAGGCACACTGCAATCACTGCAGGATAACTGCATCCCCTAAATTTTCAGGGCATGCACATTCATCGACACAGCAGGGTGCACTGCAACCACTGCAGGGTCACTGCATCCACCTCCCTGGGCACTGCATCTTCCATCACAACATACGACATGCACCTTGTGGGACACTGCAACTACTGCATGGGCACTGCATCCACATTACAGGACAATGCAGGGGGCACTGCAAGCACTGCAGGGACACTGCATTCACCTTCATGAGAACTGCATCATCCGTCATAACATACTGCATCCACCTTGTGGGACTCTGCATCCACTTCCTGGGCACTTCCTCCACATTCCCTGACAATGCAGGGAGCACTGCAACCACTGCAGCAACACTGCATCCAGCTGAAGTGGAAATGTAGGTGCACTGCAATCATTTCAGGATCACTGCATCTGCTGCATGTTCACAGCATCCACATTCAGGGATGCAGCAGGCTGCACTGCATGCCCTGCAGCAACACTGCATCCAGATGAGGTGGCACTGCAGGAGCACTGTCATCACTGCTGGATCACTGCATTCACCTTCATTGGGACTGCATTCTACAACACACCACAATGCCTCCAGATTGTGGGACACTGCATAGACGGCATGAGCACTGCATCCACATTCCATGACAATGCATGGTCATTGCAACCACTGCAGGGACACTGTATCCCGTTGAAGTGGCACTTAATGCATACTTCAATCACTGCCGACTCACTGCATCCAACGCCAGGGATCTGCATCCTTGTCACAACATAAGGCAACCACCGTTTTGTACTCTGCATCCACTGCATGGACACTGCATCCACATTCAGGGACACAGAATGGGGCACTGCAGCCACTGCAGGGACACTGCAGCCAGCTGAAGTGGCACTGCAAGGTAACTGCTATGACTGCAGGATCACTGCATCATCCTTCATGATCACTGAATCCTCCAACACATCATAAGGCATCGACCTTGAGGGACAGTGCATCTACTGCATGAGCTCTGCATCCATATTCAGGTATACTGAAGGGGGCAGTGCAACTACTGCAGGATCACTGCATCCACATTCGTGGGCATTGCATTCTCAGTCACGACATGCTGCATCCACATTCAGGGACACTGCTGTTGGCTCTGCAACTACTGTAGCAACACTGAATCCAGATGAAGTGGCACTGCAGACGCATTGCAATCACTTCATGCTCACTTCATCCACCTTCGTGGGCACTGCATCCTCAGTCACAGCATACTGCATCCACCTTCTGGGACACTGCATGCTCTGCATGGGCACTGAATTACATTCAGGGAAACTGTAGGGGGGAAGGGAACAACTGCAGGTCCACAGCATCCACTTTCATGGGCTCTGCATCCTCTGACAAAACATACTGCATCTGCCTTGTAACCCATGCATCCACTGCATGACCCCTGTATCCACATTCCAGGACCATGCTGGGGGCACTGCAACCACTGCAGTGACACTGCATCCACCTTCATTGGCACTGTATCCTCCGTCACAACATGCTAAATGCAGCTTTAGGTACAGTGCATCGATTGCATGGGCCCTGCATTCAGCTTCAGCAACACAGACGGTGGCACTGCAACCCTTGCAAGGACAATGCTTCCAGCTGATGTGGAAATGCAGGTGCACTGCAGCCACTGCAGGATCACAGCATCCAGCTTCATGGGCACTGCATTCTCCACCACAACAAACTGCACGCACCTTGTGGGACAGTGCATCCAATGCCTCTGCACTGAATCCACGTTCTCATACAGTGCCGGGACCCTGCAACCACAGCAGTGACACTGCATCCACCTTCATGGGCACTGCATCCTCCGTCACAACATACTGGATGCACCTTGTGGGACACTGCATCCATTGCCTGGGCACTGCATCCACGTTCTCGGACAATGCATTGGGCACTTCAACCACTGCAGGGACACTGCATTCAGCTGAAGTGGCACTGAATGCCTGCTGCCATCAATGCTAGCTCACTACATCCAACTCTTGGGCACTGCATCCTCTTTCACTATATACGGCAACCAACTTTTGGTACTCTGCATCCAGTGCATGGGCACTGCATCCACATTCCGGAACACAGAATGCAGCACTGCAACCCCTGCTGGGACACTGCAACCAGCTGAAGTGCCACTGCATGTGCACTGTAATGACTACAGGATCACTGCAACCTCCTTCATGATGACTGCATTCTCCAACACATCATAAGACATCCACATTGAAGGTCACTGCATCCACTGCATGAAAACTGCATCCACATTCAGATACACTGCAAGGGGCACTGCAACCACTGCAGGATCACTTCATCCACCTTCATGGGCACTGCATCCTCTGTCACAACATACTGCATGCACATTGTGGTACACTGCATCCACTGCATGACTACGACATCCACATTCCCAGACAATACGGGGGGCACTGCAAGCACTGCAGGGACACTGCATCCACCTTCATGAGAACTGCATCATCCGTCATAACATACTGCATCCACCTGTGGGACACTGCATCCACTGACTGGGCACTGCATCCACATTCCCCGAAAATGCAGGGGGCACTGCAACCACTGCAGGGACACTGCATACTACTGAAGTTGCACTGCAGGTACACTGCATTCAGCACAGGCTCACTGCATCCACCTTCGTGGGCACTGAATATTCCATCACTACATACGACATCCACTTTATGGGACACTACAACTATTACATGGGTACTGCATCCACATTCAGGGAACTGTAGGGGGCACTGCAACCACAGCTGCAGCACTGCATCCACATTCATGGGCCATGCATCCTCCATCACAGCATACTGCATCCACCATGTGGGACCCTGGATCCACTGCATGACTATTGCATCCACTTACCTGCACAATGAAGAGGTCACTGCAAGCACTGGAGGGACACTGCAGCCACCTTCATGGGCCCTGCATCCTCCATCAAAACACTGCATCCACCTTGTTGGACACTGCATCCACTGCATCTGTACTGCGTCCACAATCCCGGACAATGCGAGGAGCACTGCAAGCACTGCAGGATCACTGCATCCACCTTCATGAGCACTGCATCATCCGTCATAACATACTGCATCCAACTTGTGGGACACTGCATCCGCTGCCTTGGCACTGCATCCACATTCCTGGACAATGCAGGGGGCACTGCAACCACTGCAGCAACACTGCATCCAGCTTAAGTGGCATGCAGGTGCACTGCCATCACTGCAGGATCACTGCATTCACCTTCATTGGCACTGCATAATACAGCACGCCAATAAGCCTCCACATTGTCGAACACTGCATACACTGCATGAGTACTGCATACACATTCCAGGACAATGCAGGGGGCATTGCAAACACTGCAGGGACACTGCATCCAGCTGAAGTGACACTGAAGGAGTACTGCAGTCACTGCCAGCTCACTGAATCCAACTCCAGGGCTCTGCACTCTCTCTCACAACATACGGCAGCCATCTTTTGCTACTCTGCATCCACTGCATGGGCACTGCCTCCCCACTCAGGGACAGAGAACGGGGCACTGCAACCACTGCAGGGACACTGCATCCAGATTAAGTGGCACTGCAGGCACAATGCAATCACTGAAGATTAACTGCATCCACTGCATACGCACTGCATCAACAATTCAGGACAATGTTGGGGGCATTGAAACCACTAGAGGGACACTGCATCCACCTTCATGGGCACTGCATCCTCCATCAATAGATACTTCATAAACCTTTAGGTACACGGCATCCACTGCATTGGCGCTGCATTCACCTTCAGCGACACAGAAGGTGGCACTGCAACCCCTGCATGGACACTGCTTCCAGCTGATGTGGAAATGCAGGCACACTGCAATCACTGCAGGATCACTGCATCCACTGCATGATCAGGACATCCACATTCAGGGACGCAGGACAGGGCACTGCAACCACTGCAGGGACACTGCAGTCAGCTGAAGTGGCACTGCATGTTCACTGCAATGACTGCAGGATCACTGTATCCTCCATCATAATCACTGAATCCTCCAACACATCACAAGGCATCCTCCTTAAGGGACACTGCATCCACTGCATGAGCACTGCATCCACATTAAGGTAAACTATAGGGGGCACTGCAACCACTGCAGCATCCCTGCATCCACCTTCATGGGCCATGCATGCTTCAACACAACATACTGCATCCACCTTGTTGGACACTGCATCCACTGCATCACTACTGCGTCCAAATTCCCGGACAATGCGGGGGGAACTGCAAGCACTGCAGGGACACTGCATCCATCTTCATGAGAACTGCATGATCCATCACAACATACTGCATCCTTTTGGACACTGCATCCACTGCATGACTACTGAATCCAGATTAACGGACAATGCTGGGGACACTGCAAGCACTCCAGGGACACTGCATAAAGCTGAAGTCGCACTGCAGGTGCACTTCATTCAAAACAGGCTCACTGCATCCACCTCCGTGGACACAGCATCTTCCAACACAACATACAACATCCACCTTGTGGGACACTGCAACTACGGCATGGGCAGTGCAGCCACAATTGGGAAAGTATAGGGGGCACTGCAAGCACTGCAGCATCACTGCATCCACCTTCATGGGCCCTGAAACCTCCATCACAACATACTGCATCCACCTTGTGGGACACTGCAACCACTGCCTGGGCTCTGCATCCACATTCCCGGACAATGCAGGGGGAACTGCAACCACAGCAGCAACACTGCATCCAGCTGAAGTGGCACTGCAGGCTCACTGCCATCACTGCAGGATCACTGCATTCACCTTCCTCAGCACTGTATACTACATCACACCACAATGCTTCCACATTGTGTGACACTGCATCCACTGCATGAGCACTGCATCCACATTCCAGGACAATGCAGGTGGCATTGCAACCACTGCAGGGACACTGCATCCATCTGAAGTGGGACAGAAGGCATATTGCAATTACTGCTGGCTAACTGCAAGCAACACGTGGGCACTGCATCCTCTGTCACAACATACGCCAACCAAATTTTGGTACTCTGCATCCACTGCATGGGCACGGCATCCACATTCAGGGACACAGAATGGGGCACTGCAACAACTGCAGTGACACTGCAGCCAGCTGAAATGGCACTGCAGGTGAACTACAGTGACTGCAGGATCACTGCATCCTCCTTCATGATCACTGAATACTCCATCAAACAAAAGGCATTCACCTTGAGGGACACTGCATGCACTGCATGAGCACTGCATCCACATTCAGGTAAACTGCAAGCCGCACTGCAACCACTACAGGATCCCTGCATCAACCTTCATGGGCACTGAATCCGCCATCACAACATACTGCATCCAGCTTGTGGGACACTTCATGCACTGCATGGGCACTGCATCCACTATTCAGGGAAACTGTAGGGGGCACTGCAACCACAGCAGGTTCACCGCATCCAACTTCATGGGCACTGCATCCTCCGACAAAACATACTGCATCCGCCTTGTGAGACACTACTTGACCCTTGCATCCACATTCCAGGACCTTGGCGGTGGCACTGCAACCACTGCAGGGACACTGCATCCACCTTCATTGGCACTGCATCCTCTGTCACAACATACTGCATAAACCTTTAGGTACACAGCATCCACTGCATCGGCACTGCATTCAAATTCAGGGACACAGAAGGTGGCACTGAAACCTCTGCAGGGACACTGCTTCCAGCAGATGTGGAAATGCAGGCGCACTGTAATCACTGCAGAATCACTGCATCCACTGCATGTTCACAGCATCCACATTCAGGGACACAGCAGGGTGCACTGCAACCACTGCCGGAACACAGCATCCACCTTCATGGGTTCTGCATCATCCATCACAACATACTGCATGCACCTTGTGGGACACTGCATCCAATGCCTGGGCACTGCATCCACGTTCTCAGACAATGCAGTGTGCACCACAACCACTGCAGGGAACCTGCATACAGCTGAAGTCGCACTGCAGGTGCACTGCATTCAGCACAGGCTCACTGCATCCACCTTCGTGGGCACTGCATCTTCCATCACAACTTACGACAAACACCTTGTGGGAGACTGCAACTACTGCATGGGCACTGCATCCACATTCAGGGACACCTAAGTTGGATCTGTAACCAGTGCAGCAACACTGCATCCAGTTGAAGTGGCACCACAGGTGCACTGCAATGACTGCAGGCTCACAGAATCCACCTTCATGGGCACTGGATCCTCCATCACAACAGACTGCCTCATCATTTCGGGGCACAGCATGCACTGCATGGGCACTGCATCCACATTCATGGAAACTCTAGGGGGCACTGCAACAACACAGGTTCACTACATCTACCTTCAGGGGAACTGCATCCTCCGTCACAACATACTGCATAAACCTTTAGGTACACTGCATTCACTGCTTGGGCACTGCATTAACATTCAGGGACAAAGAAGGAGGCACTGCAGCCACTGCAGCCACACTGTTCCAGCTGATCTGGAAATGCAGGCGCACTGCAATCACTGCAGGATCACTGCATCCACTGCATGTT
This sequence comes from Equus przewalskii, assembly GCF_037783145.1. Classification (NCBI taxonomy): domain Eukaryota; kingdom Metazoa; phylum Chordata; class Mammalia; order Perissodactyla; family Equidae; genus Equus; species Equus przewalskii. The sequence continues at coordinate 55,299 of NW_027228483.1, forward strand.
CATAGCATCCACATTCAGTGACAATGCAGGGGGCACTGCAAACCCTGCAGGGATCTGCATCCTGATGAAGTGGCCCTGCCAGTGCACTGCAATGACTGCAGGATCACTGTATCATCCTTCATGGGCACTGAATCCTCCATCACAACATACGGCATGCACCTTGTGTCCCACTGCAGACACTGCATGGGCACAGCATCCCCATTCATGGACGTGGCAGGGGGCTCCGAAACCACTGCAGCTACAATGCATCTAGCTGAAGTTGCACAGCAGGCGCACTGCAATCACTGAAGATTCACTCCATCCACTGCATAGGCACAGCACCAACATTTCAGGACAATGCTGGGGGCACTGCAACCACTGGAGGGACACTGCCTTCCCCCTCATGGGCACTGCATCCTCTGACAAAACATACTGCATCCACCTTGTGGAACACTGCATCCTCTGCCATGGTCCCGCATCCACATTCCAGGACCATGCAGGGGGCACTGCAACCACTGCAGCAACACTGCATCCAGCTGAATTGGCACGGCAGGTGCACTGACCTCACTGCAGGATCACTACATTCGCTTTCATCGGCACTGCATACTACAACACACCACAATGCCTCCACATTGTGGGACACTGCATCCACTGCATGAGAATTGCATACACATTCCATTACAATGCTGGGGGCATTGCAACCACTGCAAGGACAATGCATCCTGATGAAGTGGCTCTTCAGGTGCACTGCAATGACTGTAGGATCACTACATTGTCCTTCATGGGCACTGAATCCTACTTCACATCATACGGCATCCACCTTGAGACACACTGCAGACACTGCATGGGCGCAGCATCCACATTCACGGACATGGCAGTGGCCTCTGCAACCAGTGCAGCTACACTGCATCCAGCTGAAGTTGCACTGCAGGCGCAGTGAATTCAGCACAGGCTCACTGCATCTCACCTCCGTGGGCACTGCATCTTCCATCACAACATATGACATCCACCTTGTGGGACACTGCAACTACTGCATGGGCACTGCATCCACATTCAGGGGACTGTAGGGGGCACTGCAACCACACAGGTTCACAGCATCCACCTTCTTGGACACTGCATCCTCGGTCACAACATACTGCATAAGCCTTTAGGTACACCCCTGAATGGACACTCCTTCCAGCTGATGTGGAAATGCAGGTGCACTGCAATCACTACAGGATCACTGCATCCACTGCATATTCACAGCATCCACATTCAGGGACACAGCAGGGTGCACTGCAACCACTGTGGGATCACTGCATCCACCTTCGTGGGCACTTCATCCTCCGTCACAACATACTGCATGCACATTGTGGATAACTGCATACAAATCCTGGGCACTGCATCCAAATTGAGGGACAATGCAGTTGGCTCTGCTACCACTGCAGCAACACTGCATCCAGCTGAAGGGGCACTGCAGGTGCATTGAAATCACTGCAGGCTCACTGCGTCCACTGTCACAGGCACTGCATCCTCCGTCACAACATACTGAATAAAGCCTTAGCTACTCTGCATCCACTGAATGGGCACTGGATTCACATTCAGGAACACAGAAGGTGACACGGCAACCCTTGCAGGGACACTGCAGCCAGCTGAAGTGGCACTGCAGGTGCACTGCCATGACTGCAGGATCACTGCATCCCCCTTCATGATCACTGATTCCTCCATCACAACAAAATTCTTCCACCTTGAGGGACACTGCATGCACTGCATGGGCACTGCATCCACATTGAGGGAAACTGTAGGGGGCACTACAATCACTGCAGGTTCACCCAATCCACCTTCATGGACACTGAATCCACTGACAAAACATACTGCATTCACCTTGTGAGACACTGCATCCACTGCATGACACCTGCATCCACATTCCAGCACTATGCCAGGGGCCCTGAAACCACTGCATGGACACTGCATCTGCCTTCCCGTGCACTGCATCCTCCATCACAACATACTGCATAAACCTTTATGTACACTGCAACCCCTACAGGGACACTGCTTCCAGATGCTGTGGAAATGCAGGTGCACTGCACTCACTGCAGGATCACTGCATCAACTGCATGTTCAGAGCATCCACATCCAGGGACACAGCAGGGTGCAGAGCAACCACTGCCGGATCACTGCATCCACACTCATGGGCACAACATCCTCTGTCACATCATACTGCTTGCACCTTGTGGGACACAGCATCCAATGTCTGGGCACTGCATCCACGTTCTCGCACAATGCAGTCGGTACTGCAACCATTGCAGGCACACTGCATACAGCTGAAGTCGCACTGCAGGTGCACTGCATTCAGCACAGGCTAATTGCATCCACCTTCGTGGGCACTGCATCATCTGTCACAACATACTGCATGCACATTGTGGGACACTGCATGGGCACTGCATCCCCGTTCAGGGACACTGCAGTGGCTCTGCAACCATTGCAGCAACAGTGCATCCAGCTGAATTGGCACTGCAAGCGCACTGCAATCACTTCAGGCTCACTGCATCCACCTTCGTGGGCACTGCATCATCTGACAAAACATTGCATACACCTTGTGGGACACTGCATGCACTGGGTGGGCACTGCATCCCCATTCAGGGAAACTGTAGGTGGCACTGCCACCACTGCAGGTTCACCACATCCACCTTCATGGGCACTGCATCCTCTGACAAAACATACTGCATCCGCCTTGTGAGACACTGCATCCACTGCAAGGACACTGCATCCAGGTTCAGGGACTCTGCTGTTGTCTCTGCAACCACTGCAGCAGCAATGCATCCAGCTGAAGGTGGATTTCAGGTGCACTGCAATCACTGCTGGATCAATCCATCCACTGCATGTTCACAGCATCCACATTCAGGGACACAGCAGGTGCACTGCAACCACTGCAGGGACACTGCATATGGATGAAGTGGCACTGAAGGTGAACCGCAATCACTGCTGGCTCACTGCATCCAAATCATGGGCATTGCATCCTCTGTCACAACATCCGGCACCAACTTTTGGTACTCTGCATTCACTGCATGGGCACTGCATCCACATTCAGGGACACAGAATGGGGCACTGCAACCACTGCAGGGACATTGCAGCCAGCTGAAGTGGAACTTCAGGTGCACTGCAATGACTGCAGTATCACTGCATTCACATTCATCGGCACTGCATATGACAACACACCACAATGCCTCCACATTGTGGGACAGTGCATCCGCTGCATACACATTCCAGGAGAATGCAGGGGGCATTGCAACCACTGCAGGGACACTGCATACAGCTGAAGTGGCCCTGAATGTGTACTGCAATCACTGCCAACTCACTGCATCCAACTCGTTGGCACTGCATCCTCTGTCATAACATAAGGCAACCAAATTTTGGTAGTCTGCATCCACTGCATGGGCCAGGCATCCACATTCAGGGAACTTTGGGGGCACAGAAACCACTACAGGGACACTGCATACAGCTGAAGTCACACTGCAGGCACACTGCATTCAGCACAGGCTTGCTGCATCCACCTCCGTGGACACTGCATCTTCCATAGCAACATACGACATCCACGTTGTGGGACACTGCAACTACTGCATGGGCAATGCATCCACATTCAGGGAACTGTAGGGGGCATGGCAACCACTGCAGCATTACTGCATCCACCTTCATGGGCCCTGCATCCTCCATCACAGCATACTGCATCCATCTTGTGGGACACTGCATACACTGCCTGGCAACTGCATCCACATTCCCGGACAATGCAGGGGGCACTGCTACCACTGCAGTGACACTGCATCCAGCTGAAGTGGCACTGAAGGCATACTGCAATCACTGCAGCCTCACTGCAGTCAAATTGTGGGCACTTCATCCTCTGTCACAAGATATGGCAACCAACATTTGGTACTCTGCATTCACTGCATGGGCACTACATCCACATTCAGAGACACAGAACCAGGCACTGCAACCACTGCAGGGACACTGCAGCAAGCTAAAGTGGCACTGCAAGTTCACTGCAATGATTGCAGGATCACTGCATCCTCATTCATGATCACTGGATCCCCCACCACAACATAAGGCATCCACATTGAGGGATACTGCAGAGACTGCATGGGCACATCATCCTCATTCAGGGATGCTGCCGTTGGCTCTCAAGCCACTGCAGAAACACTGCATCCAGCTGAAGTAGCATTGCAAGCTCACTGCAATCACTGCAGGCTCACTGCATCCACCTTCGAGGTCACTGCATCCTGTGTCACAGCATACCGCATCCACCTTGTGGGACACTGCATGCACTGCATGGGCACTGCATCCACATACCCGGACAAATCAGTGTGCACTGCAACCACTGCAGGGACACTGCATACTGCTGAAGTCGCAGTGCAGGTGCACTGCATTCAGCACACACTCACTGCATCCACCTCCGTGGGCACTGCATTTTCCATCACTACATATGACATCCACTTTGTGGGACACTGCAACTCCTACATGGGTACTGCATCCACATTCAGGGAACTGTAGGGGGCACTGCAACCACTGCAGCATCACCTCATCCACAATCATGGGCCCTGCATCCTCCATCACAACATACTGCATCCAACTTTGCGACCCTGCATCCACTGCATAACTACTGCATCCACTAAACCGGACAATGAAGGGCTCACTGCAAGCAATGCAGGGACACTGCATCCACCTTCATGGGCACTGCATCCTCCATCAAAGCATACTGCATCCACCTTGTGGGACACTGAATGCACTGCCTGAGCACTGCATCCACAGTCAGGGAAAGTGTAGGGGGCACTGCAACCACTACAGGTTCACTGCATCCACATTTATGGGCACTGCATCATCCATCACGACATACTGCATGCAAATTGTGGGACACTGCATCAACTGCATGGTCACTGCATTCACGTTCAGGGACACTGCAGTTGGCTCTGCAAGCACTGCAGCAACACTGCATCCAACTGTAGTGGCACTGCAGGTGCACTGCAATCACATCAGGCTCACTGCATCTGCCTTCATGGGCACTGCATCCTCCATCACAGCATGTCTCATCCACCTTGTGGGACACTGCATGCACTGCATGGGCACTGGATCCACATTCAGAGAAAGTGTAGGGGGCACTGCAACCAATGCAGGTTAACCGTATCCACAATCATGGGAACTGCATCCTCTGAAAAAACATACTGCATCCGCCTTGTGAGACACTGCATCTACTGCATGAACCCTGCATCCACATTCCAGCACAAAGCTGGGGGCAGTGCAACCACTGCAGGGACATTACATCCAAACTTCATGGGAACTGCATCCTCTGTCACAATGTACTGCATAAACCTTTAGGTACACTGCATCCACTGCATGGGCACTGCATTCACCTTTAGGGACACGGGAGGTGGCACTTCAACCCCTGCAGGGACACTTCTACCAGCAGAAGTGGAAATGCAGGCGCACTGCAATCACTGCAGGATCACTGCTTCCACTGCATGTTCACAGCATCCACATTCGGGGACACAGCAGGGTGCACTGCCACCACTGCAGGGACAATGCATCCAGATGAAGTGGCACTGAAGGCAAACTGCAAAGACTGCAGGATCAGTGCATTCAATTCCTGGGCACTGAATACTCCGTCACAACATATGGAAACCAATGTTAGGTACTCTGCATCCACTGCATGGGCAATGCATCCACAGTCAGGGACACAGGATGAGGCACGGCAAGCACCACTGTATCACTGAATCAACGTTCATGGGCACTGCATCCTCCATCACAACATATGGCATGAACCTTTTGGGACACTGCATCCAATGCATGGGCACTGCATCCGCGATCTCGGACAATGCAGTGGGCACTGCAACCACCGCAGGGACACTGCATACAGCTGAATTCGCCATGCAGGTGCACTGCATTCAGCACAGGCTCACTGAATCCACCTTCGTGGGCACTGCATCTTCCATCACAACATACGACATCCAACTTGTGGGACACTGCAACTACTGCATGGGCACTGCATCCACATTCAGGGAACTGTTGGGGGCACAGCTACCACTGCATGTTCAGCAAATCCAGCTTCAAGGGCACTGCATCATATGACAAAACATAGTGCATCCGCCTTGTGAGGCATTGCATCCACTGCATGACCACTGCATCCACATTCCAGGAGAATGCCTGCGGCACTGCACCCATGGCAGGGACACTGCATCCAGCTGAAGTGGCACTGTAGGCACACTGCAATCACTGAAGCCACACTGCATCCACTGCATAGGCACTGCATCAACATTTCAGGTGAATGCCGGGGGCATTGCAACAACTGGAGGGACACTGCATTCTCCTTCATGGTCACTGCATCCTCCATCACAACATACTGCATAAACCTATAGGTACACTGCCTCCACTGCATGGGCACTGCATTCACATTCAGCTACACAGAAGGCGGCACTGCAGCCACTGCAAGAACACTGCTTGCAGATGATGAGGAAATCCAGGCGCACTGCAATCACTGCAGGATCACTGCATCCACTGCATGTTCACAGCATCCACATTCAGGGACACAGCATGGTGCACTGCAACCACTGCTGGGACACCGCATCCAGATGAAGTGGCACTGCAGGTGCGCTGCAATTACTCTAGGATCACTGCATTGGCCTTCATGAGCACTGAACCCTGCTTCACAACATACTGCATCCACCTTGTATCACACTGCAGACACTGCATGGGCACAGCATCCACATTCAGGGACGTGGCAGGGGGCTCTGCAACCACTGCAGCTACACTGCAACCAGCTGAAGGGGCACTGCAGGTGCACTGCAATCACTGAAGATTCACTCCATCCACAGCATAGTCACTTCATCATTTCAGGACAATGCCGGGGGCAACCCTACCACTGGAGGGACGCTGCAGTCCCCTTCATGGGCACTGCACCCTCCGTCAGAACATACTGCATAAACCTTTAGGTACACTCCATGCACTGCATAGGCACTGCATTCACCTTCAGTGACACAAAAGGCGTCACTGCAACCCCTGCAGGGACACTGCTTCCATTTGATGTGAAAATGCAGGCGCACTGCCATCACTGCAGGATCACTGCATTCACCTTCATCAGCACTGCATACTACAACACACCACAATGCCTCCAGATTGTGGGACACTGCATCCACTGCATGAGCACTGCATCCACATTCCAGGACAATGCAGGGCGCATTGCAACCACTGCAGGGCCACTGCGTCCAGCTGAAGTGGCAGTGAAGGCGTACTGTAATCACTGCCAGCTCACTGCATCCAACTCCAGGGCTCTGCATAATCTGTCACAACATAAGGCAACCAACTTTTGGTACTCTGCATCCACTGCATGGGCACTGCATCCACATTCAGGGACACAGAGCGGGGCACTGCAACGACTGCAGGGAGACTGCAACCAGTTCACGTGGCACTGCAAGGTCACTGCAATGACTGCAGGATCACTGCATCCTCCTTCATGATCATTGAATCCTCAAACATATCATAAGGCATCCACTTTGAGGGACACTGCATCCACTGCATGAGCACTGTATCCACATTCATGTAGCTTCAGCGGGCACTGCAACCACTGCAGGATCACTGCATCCACCTTCATGGGCACTGCATCCTCAGTCAAAACATACTGCCTGCACATTGTGGGACACTGCATCGGCACTGCATCCACGTTCAGGGACACTGCAGTTGGCTATGCAACCATTGCAGGAACAGTGCATCTTATTCAAGTGGCACTGCAAGTGTACTGTAATCACTTCAGGCTCACTTCATAGACCCTCGTGGTCACTGCATCCTCCATCACAGCATACCACATCCACCTAGTGGGACACTGTATGCACTGCACGGGAACTTCATCCACATTCAGGGAAACTGTAGAGGGCACTGTAACCACTGCAGTTTCACCACATCCACCTTCATGGACCCTGCATCCTCCGACAAAACATACTGCATCCCCCTTGTGAGACACTGCATCCAATGCCTGGGCACTGCATCCACGTTCTCAGACAATGCAGTATGCACTGCAACCACTTCAGGGACACTGCATACAGCTGTTGTCACACTGCAGGCACACTACATTCAGCACAGGCTCACTCCATCCACCTTCGTGGGCACTGCATCTTCCATCAAAACATACGACATCCATCTTCTGCGACACTGCAACTACGGCAGGGGGACTGCATGAACATTCAGGGAATTGTAGGGGGCACTGGAGCCACTGCAGCATCACTGCATCCACCTTCATGGGCCCTGCATCCTCCATCACAACATACTTCATCCACCTTGTGGTACACTGCATGCACTGCATGGGCACTGCATTCACATTCAGGGAAACTGTAGGGGGCACTGCAACCGCTGCAGGTTCACCGCATCCACCTTCATGGGCACTGCATCCTCCAACAAAACATACTGCATCTGCCTTGTGAGACACTGCATCCACAGCAGTACTCCTGCAACCGCATTCCAGCACCATGCTTGGAGCCCTGCAACCACTGCAGGGACACTGCAGCCAGCTGAAGTGGCACTGCAGGTGCACTGCAATGACTGCAGGATCACCGCATCCTCCTTCCTGATCACTGAATCCTCCAACATATCATAAGTCATCCACAATGAGGGACACTGCATCCACTGCGTGAGCAGTGCATCCACATTGAGGTAAACTGAAGGGGGCACTGCAACCTCTGCAGGATCATTGCATCCACCTTCTTGGGCACTGCATCCTCCATCACAGCATACCGCATCCACCTTGTGGGACACTGCATTCACTGCATGAGCACTGCATCCACATTCCCTAACAATGCAGGGGACACTGCAAGCACTGCAGGGACACTGCATCCACCACCATGAGAACTGCATGATCTGTCATGACATACTACATCCCCCTTGTGGGACACTGCATCCCTTGCCTGGGCACTGCATCCACATTCCTGCACAATTAGGGGGCACTGCAACCACTGTGCAACACTGCATCCAGCTGAAGTCACACTGCAGTTGCACTGCGATCACTGTAGGCTCACTGCATACACCTTTGTTGGCACTGCATTCTCCGTCACAACATACCGCATCCACCTTGTGGGCCACTGAATTCAAAGCATGGACACTGCATCCACATTCCGGGAAACTGTAGGGGGCACTGCAACCACTGCAGGTTCACCGCATCCACCTTCATGGGCACTGAATCCTTCGACAAAACATACTGCTTCTTGTTTGTGAGACACTGCATCCACTGCATGACCACTGCATCCACATTCCAGGACAATGCCAGGGACACTGCAACCACAGCAGTGACACATCATCCACCTTCATGGGCCCTGCATCCTCCATCACAACATACTGCATGCACCTTGGACGCTGCATCCAATGCATGGGCACTGCATCCACATTCTTGAACAGTGCAATGTGCACTGCAACAACTCTGGGACACTACAGCCAGCTGAATTGACACTGCATTTGCACTGCAATGACCACAGGGTCACTGCATCATCGTCCATGGGCACTGAATCCTACTTCACAACATACTTGCATCCACCTTGAGTCACTCTGCAGACACTGCATGGGCACAGCATTTACATTCAGGGACATGGCAGGGGTCTCTGCAACCACTGCAGCTACACTGCATCCAGCTGAAGTGACACTGAAGGCATAGTGCAATCACTGCTGGCTCACTGCATCCTAATGGTGGGCACTGCATCCTCTGTTACATCATATGGAAACCAACTTGGTACTCAGTATCCCCTTCATTGGAACTGCATCCACATTCAGGGACAAAGAATGGGACACTGTAATCACTGCAGGGACACTGCAGCCAGCTGAAGTGGCACGGAAAGTTCACTGCAACCACTGCAGGATCACTGCATCCACCTTCATGGGCACTGCACCCTCCATCACAAAATACTGCATGCACATTGTGGGACACTGCATCCACTGCATCGGTACGACATCCACGTTCAGGGACACTGCAGTTGGCTCTGCAACAACTGCAGCAACACTGCATCCAGCTGAAGTGTCACTGCAAGCACACTGCAATCACTTCAGGCTCACTGCATTCACCTTCATCGGCACCGCATACTACAACCACCACCATTCCTCCACATTGTGGGACACTGCATCCACTGCATGAGCACTGCATCCACATTCCAGGACAAAGCAGTGGGCATTACAACCACTGCAGGGACACTGCATCCAGCTGAAGTGGCAATGAAGGCATATTGCAATTACTGCCAGCTCAATGCATCCAACTTGTGGACACTGCATCCTCTGTCACAACATACGGAAACCTACATTTGCTACTCTGCATCCACTGCATGGCCATGGCATCCACATTCAGGGACAAAGAATGGGGCACTGCAACAACTCCAGGGACTCTGCAGCCAGGTGAAATGGCACTGCAGGTGCACTACAATGACTGCAGGCTCACTGCCTCCAGCTTCGTTTTTCACTGCTTCCTCCGTCTCAGCATACTGCATCCACCTTGTGGGACACTGCATGCACTGCATGGGCACTGCATCCACATACAGGGAAACTGTATGGGGCACTGCAACCACTGCAGGTTGACCGCATACACCTTCATGGGCACTGCATCCTCTGACAAAACATACTGCATCCGCCTTGTGAGACATTGCATCCACTGCATGACCCCTGCGTCCACATTCCAGCACAATGCCGGGGGCACAGCAACCACAGCAGGGACACTGCATCCAGCTTCATGGGCACTGCATCCTCCGTCAAAACATACTGCATAAACCTTTAGGTACACTGCATCCACTGAATTGGCACTGCATTCACCTTCAGGGACACAGAAGGTGGCACTGCAACACTTGCAGGGACACTGCTTGCAGCTGATGTGGAAATGCAGGTGCACTGCAATCAGTACAGGATCACTGCATCCACTGCATGTTCACAGCATCTACATGCACGGACACTGCATGGTGCTCTGCAACCACTTCCAGATCATTGCATCCATCTTCCTGAGCGCTGCATTCTCTGACACAACATACTGCATGCACATTGTGGGACACTGCATCCACTGCATGGTCACTGCATCCACGTTCAGGGACACCTCAGTTGGATCTGCAACCACGGCAGCAACACTGCATCCAGCTGAAGTGGCACTGCAGGTGCAGTGCAATCACTGCAGGCTGATGGAATCCACTTTCATGGGCACTGCATCCTCCGTCACAACAGATTGCATGCACCTTGTGGTACAAAGCATACACTGCATGGGCACTGCATCCTCATTCAGAGAAACTCTAGGGCGCACTGCAACAACACAGGTTCACCACATCCACCTTCATGGGCACTGCATCCTCTGTCGCAACATACTGCAGAAATCTTTAGGGACACTGCATTAACTGCTTGAGCACTTCATTCACATTCAGGGACACAGAAGGCAGCACAGCAACCAATGCAGCAACAGTGTTCCAGCTGACGTGGAAATGCAGGAGCACTACTATCACTGCAGGATCACTGCATCCACTGCATGTTCACAGCATCCACAATCAGGGACAATGCAGGGGGCACTGCAACCACTGCAGAGACGCTTCATCCTGAAGGAGTGGCCCTGCAGGTGTACTGCACTGACTGCAGGATCACTGCATCATCCTTCATTGTCACTGAATCCTACTTCACAACATACTGCATCCACTTTGAGTCACACTGCAGACACTGCACGGGCACAGCATCCACATTCATGGTCATGGCAAGGGGCTCTGCAACTACTGCTGCTACACTGCTTCCAGGTGATGTGGAAAGGCAGTTGCACAGCAATCACTGAAGAATCACTGCATCCACTGCATGTTCAGAGCATGCACATTTAGGGACACAGCAGGGTCCACTGCAAGCACTGCCAGATCACTGCATCCACCCTCAAGGGCACTGCATCCTCCCTCACAACCTACTGCATGCACCTTGTGGGACACTGCATGCAAAGCCTGGGCACTGCATCCACGTTCTCAGACAATGCAGTTGGCACTGCAACCAATGCACGGAGACTGCATACAGCTGAATTTGCACTGCAGGCGCACTGCATTCAGCACAGGCTCACTGCATCCACCTCCATGGACACTGCATTTTCCATCACAACATACGACTTCCACCTTGTGGGACACTGCAACTACTGCATGGGCACTGCATCCACATTCAGGGAACTGTTGGGGGCACAGCTACCACTGCATGTTCAGCAAATCCAGCTTCAAGGGCACTGCATCATATGACAAAACATAGTGCATCCGCCTTGTGAGGCATTGCATCCACTGCATGACCACTGCATCCACATTCCAGGAGAATGCCTGCGGCACTGCACCCATGGCAGGGACACTGCATCCAGCTGAAGTGGCACTGTAGGCACACTGCAATCACTGAAGCCACACTGCATCCACTGCATAGGCACTGCATCAACATTTCAGGTGAATGCCGGGGGCATTGCAACAACTGGAGGGACACTGCATTCTCCTTCATGGTCACTGCATCCTCCATCACAACATACTGCATAAACCTATAGGTACACTGCCTCCACTGCATGGGCACTGCATTCACATTCAGCTACACAGAAGGCGGCACTGCAGCCACTGCAAGAACACTGCTTGCAGATGATGAGGAAATCCAGGCGCACTGCAATCACTGCAGGATCACTGCATCCACTGCATGTTCACAGCATCCACATTCAGGGACACAGCATGGTGCACTGCAACCACTGCTGGGACACCGCATCCAGATGAAGTGGCACTGCAGGTGCGCTGCAATTACTCTAGGATCACTGCATTGGCCTTCATGAGCACTGAACCCTGCTTCACAACATACTGCATCCACCTTGTATCACACTGCAGACACTGCATGGGCACAGCATCCACATTCAGGGACGTGGCAGGGGGCTCTGCAACCACTGCAGCTACACTGCAACCAGCTGAAGGGGCACTGCAGGTGCACTGCAATCACTGAAGATTCACTCCATCCACAGCATAGTCACTTCATCATTTCAGGACAATGCCGGGGGCAACCCTACCACTGGAGGGACGCTGCAGTCCCCTTCATGGGCACTGCACCCTCCGTCAGAACATACTGCATAAACCTTTAGGTACACTCCATGCACTGCATAGGCACTGCATTCACCTTCAGTGACACAAAAGGCGTCACTGCAACCCCTGCAGGGACACTGCTTCCATTTGATGTGAAAATGCAGGCGCACTGCCATCACTGCAGGATCACTGCATTCACCTTCATCAGCACTGCATACTACAACACACCACAATGCCTCCAGATTGTGGGACACTGCATCCACTGCATGAGCACTGCATCCACATTCCAGGACAATGCAGGGCGCATTGCAACCACTGCAGGGCCACTGCGTCCAGCTGAAGTGGCAGTGAAGGCGTACTGTAATCACTGCCAGCTCACTGCATCCAACTCCAGGGCTCTGCATAATCTGTCACAACATAAGGCAACCAACTTTTGGTACTCTGCATCCACTGCATGGGCACTGCATCCACATTCAGGGACACAGAGCGGGGCACTGCAACGACTGCAGGGAGACTGCAACCAGTTCACGTGGCACTGCAAGGTCACTGCAATGACTGCAGGATCACTGCATCCTCCTTCATGATCATTGAATCCTCAAACATATCATAAGGCATCCACTTTGAGGGACACTGCATCCACTGCATGAGCACTGTATCCACATTCATGTAGCTTCAGCGGGCACTGCAACCACTGCAGGATCACTGCATCCACCTTCATGGGCACTGCATCCTCAGTCAAAACATACTGCCTGCACATTGTGGGACACTGCATCGGCACTGCATCCACGTTCAGGGACACTGCAGTTGGCTATGCAACCATTGCAGGAACAGTGCATCTTATTCAAGTGGCACTGCAAGTGTACTGTAATCACTTCAGGCTCACTTCATAGACCCTCGTGGTCACTGCATCCTCCATCACAGCATACCACATCCACCTAGTGGGACACTGTATGCACTGCACGGGAACTTCATCCACATTCAGGGAAACTGTAGAGGGCACTGTAACCACTGCAGTTTCACCACATCCACCTTCATGGACCCTGCATCCTCCGACAAAACATACTGCATCCCCCTTGTGAGACACTGCATCCAATGCCTGGGCACTGCATCCACGTTCTCAGACAATGCAGTATGCACTGCAACCACTTCAGGGACACTGCATACAGCTGTTGTCACACTGCAGGCACACTACATTCAGCACAGGCTCACTCCATCCACCTTCGTGGGCACTGCATCTTCCATCAAAACATACGACATCCATCTTCTGCGACACTGCAACTACGGCAGGGGGACTGCATGAACATTCAGGGAATTGTAGGGGGCACTGGAGCCACTGCAGCATCACTGCATCCACCTTCATGGGCCCTGCATCCTCCATCACAACATACTTCATCCACCTTGTGGTACACTGCATGCACTGCATGGGCACTGCATTCACATTCAGGGAAACTGTAGGGGGCACTGCAACCGCTGCAGGTTCACCGCATCCACCTTCATGGGCACTGCATCCTCCAACAAAACATACTGCATCTGCCTTGTGAGACACTGCATCCACAGCAGTACTCCTGCAACCGCATTCCAGCACCATGCTTGGAGCCCTGCAACCACTGCAGGGACACTGCAGCCAGCTGAAGTGGCACTGCAGGTGCACTGCAATGACTGCAGGATCACCGCATCCTCCTTCCTGATCACTGAATCCTCCAACATATCATAAGTCATCCACAATGAGGGACACTGCATCCACTGCGTGAGCAGTGCATCCACATTGAGGTAAACTGAAGGGGGCACTGCAACCTCTGCAGGATCATTGCATCCACCTTCTTGGGCACTGCATCCTCCATCACAGCATACCGCATCCACCTTGTGGGACACTGCATTCACTGCATGAGCACTGCATCCACATTCCCTAACAATGCAGGGGACACTGCAAGCACTGCAGGGACACTGCATCCACCACCATGAGAACTGCATGATCTGTCATGACATACTACATCCCCCTTGTGGGACACTGCATCCCTTGCCTGGGCACTGCATCCACATTCCTGCACAATTAGGGGGCACTGCAACCACTGTGCAACACTGCATCCAGCTGAAGTCACACTGCAGTTGCACTGCGATCACTGTAGGCTCACTGCATACACCTTTGTTGGCACTGCATTCTCCGTCACAACATACCGCATCCACCTTGTGGGCCACTGAATTCAAAGCATGGACACTGCATCCACATTCCGGGAAACTGTAGGGGGCACTGCAACCACTGCAGGTTCACCGCATCCACCTTCATGGGCACTGAATCCTTCGACAAAACATACTGCTTCTTGTTTGTGAGACACTGCATCCACTGCATGACCACTGCATCCACATTCCAGGACAATGCCAGGGACACTGCAACCACAGCAGTGACACATCATCCACCTTCATGGGCCCTGCATCCTCCATCACAACATACTGCATGCACCTTGGACGCTGCATCCAATGCATGGGCACTGCATCCACATTCTTGAACAGTGCAATGTGCACTGCAACAACTCTGGGACACTACAGCCAGCTGAATTGACACTGCATTTGCACTGCAATGACCACAGGGTCACTGCATCATCGTCCATGGGCACTGAATCCTACTTCACAACATACTTGCATCCACCTTGAGTCACTCTGCAGACACTGCATGGGCACAGCATTTACATTCAGGGACATGGCAGGGGTCTCTGCAACCACTGCAGCTACACTGCATCCAGCTGAAGTGACACTGAAGGCATAGTGCAATCACTGCTGGCTCACTGCATCCTAATGGTGGGCACTGCATCCTCTGTTACATCATATGGAAACCAACTTGGTACTCAGTATCCCCTTCATTGGAACTGCATCCACATTCAGGGACAAAGAATGGGACACTGTAATCACTGCAGGGACACTGCAGCCAGCTGAAGTGGCACGGAAAGTTCACTGCAACCACTGCAGGATCACTGCATCCACCTTCATGGGCACTGCACCCTCCATCACAAAATACTGCATGCACATTGTGGGACACTGCATCCACTGCATCGGTACGACATCCACGTTCAGGGACACTGCAGTTGGCTCTGCAACAACTGCAGCAACACTGCATCCAGCTGAAGTGTCACTGCAAGCACACTGCAATCACTTCAGGCTCACTGCATTCACCTTCATCGGCACCGCATACTACAACCACCACCATTCCTCCACATTGTGGGACACTGCATCCACTGCATGAGCACTGCATCCACATTCCAGGACAAAGCAGTGGGCATTACAACCACTGCAGGGACACTGCATCCAGCTGAAGTGGCAATGAAGGCATATTGCAATTACTGCCAGCTCAATGCATCCAACTTGTGGACACTGCATCCTCTGTCACAACATACGGAAACCTACATTTGCTACTCTGCATCCACTGCATGGCCATGGCATCCACATTCAGGGACAAAGAATGGGGCACTGCAACAACTCCAGGGACTCTGCAGCCAGGTGAAATGGCACTGCAGGTGCACTACAATGACTGCAGGCTCACTGCCTCCAGCTTCGTTTTTCACTGCTTCCTCCGTCTCAGCATACTGCATCCACCTTGTGGGACACTGCATGCACTGCATGGGCACTGCATCCACATACAGGGAAACTGTATGGGGCACTGCAACCACTGCAGGTTGACCGCATACACCTTCATGGGCACTGCATCCTCTGACAAAACATACTGCATCCGCCTTGTGAGACATTGCATCCACTGCATGACCCCTGCGTCCACATTCCAGCACAATGCCGGGGGCACAGCAACCACAGCAGGGACACTGCATCCAGCTTCATGGGCACTGCATCCTCCGTCAAAACATACTGCATAAACCTTTAGGTACACTGCATCCACTGAATTGGCACTGCATTCACCTTCAGGGACACAGAAGGTGGCACTGCAACACTTGCAGGGACACTGCTTGCAGCTGATGTGGAAATGCAGGTGCACTGCAATCAGTACAGGATCACTGCATCCACTGCATGTTCACAGCATCTACATGCACGGACACTGCATGGTGCTCTGCAACCACTTCCAGATCATTGCATCCATCTTCCTGAGCGCTGCATTCTCTGACACAACATACTGCATGCACATTGTGGGACACTGCATCCACTGCATGGTCACTGCATCCACGTTCAGGGACACCTCAGTTGGATCTGCAACCACGGCAGCAACACTGCATCCAGCTGAAGTGGCACTGCAGGTGCAGTGCAATCACTGCAGGCTGATGGAATCCACTTTCATGGGCACTGCATCCTCCGTCACAACAGATTGCATGCACCTTGTGGTACAAAGCATACACTGCATGGGCACTGCATCCTCATTCAGAGAAACTCTAGGGCGCACTGCAACAACACAGGTTCACCACATCCACCTTCATGGGCACTGCATCCTCTGTCGCAACATACTGCAGAAATCTTTAGGGACACTGCATTAACTGCTTGAGCACTTCATTCACATTCAGGGACACAGAAGGCAGCACAGCAACCAATGCAGCAACAGTGTTCCAGCTGACGTGGAAATGCAGGAGCACTACTATCACTGCAGGATCACTGCATCCACTGCATGTTCACAGCATCCACAATCAGGGACAATGCAGGGGGCACTGCAACCACTGCAGAGACGCTTCATCCTGAAGGAGTGGCCCTGCAGGTGTACTGCACTGACTGCAGGATCACTGCATCATCCTTCATTGTCACTGAATCCTACTTCACAACATACTGCATCCACTTTGAGTCACACTGCAGACACTGCACGGGCACAGCATCCACATTCATGGTCATGGCAAGGGGCTCTGCAACTACTGCTGCTACACTGCTTCCAGGTGATGTGGAAAGGCAGTTGCACAGCAATCACTGAAGAATCACTGCATCCACTGCATGTTCAGAGCATGCACATTTAGGGACACAGCAGGGTCCACTGCAAGCACTGCCAGATCACTGCATCCACCCTCAAGGGCACTGCATCCTCCCTCACAACCTACTGCATGCACCTTGTGGGACACTGCATGCAAAGCCTGGGCACTGCATCCACGTTCTCAGACAATGCAGTTGGCACTGCAACCAATGCACGGAGACTGCATACAGCTGAATTTGCACTGCAGGCGCACTGCATTCAGCACAGGCTCACTGCATCCACCTCCATGGACACTGCATTTTCCATCACAACATACGACTTCCACCTTGTGGGACACTGCAACTACTGCATTGGCACTGCATCCACATTCAGGGAACTTTAGGGGGCACTGCAAATACTGCAGCATCACTGCATCCATCTTCATGGGCCCTGCATTCTCCATCACCACATACTGCATCCACCTTGTGGCACACTGTATGCCCTGCATGACTACTGCATCCACATTCCTGGACAATGTGGGGGACACTGCAGCACTGCAGGGACACTGCATCCATGTTCATGAGAACTGCATCATCCGTAATAACATACCACATCCACCTCGTGGGAGACTGCATCTACTGCATGTGCACTGCATCCACATTCCCGAACAATACAGGGGGAACTGCAACCATTGCAGCAACAATGCATCCAACTGAAGTACCATTGCAGGTGCACTGCCATCACTGCAGGATCACTGTATTCAGGTTCATTGGCACTGCTTATTACAACACACCACAATGCCTGCAAATTTTGGGACACTGCATGCACTGCATGAGCACTGCATCCACATTCCAGGACAATTCAGGGGGTATGGCAATCACTCCAGGCACACTGAATCAAGCTGAAGTGGCTCTGAAGGTGTACTGCAATCACTGCCAGCTCACTGCATCCAACTCCAGGGCTCTGCATCCTCTGTCACAACATACGGCAGCCAACATTTCCTACTCTGCATCCACTGCATGGGACCTGCATCCACATTCAGGAACACAGGACTGGGCACTGCAACCACTGCAGGGACATTGCAGCCACCTGAAGTGGCACTGCAAGTACACTGCATTGACTGCAGGATCACTGCCTCCCACTCCATGATCATTGAATACTCCAAGACATCATAAGGCGTAAAC
Organism: Equus przewalskii; assembly: GCF_037783145.1. Lineage (NCBI taxonomy): Eukaryota > Metazoa > Chordata > Mammalia > Perissodactyla > Equidae > Equus > Equus przewalskii. Next base: position 74,351 of record NW_027228483.1, read on the forward strand.
CTTGAGAGACACTGCAAAGACTGCAGGTTCACTGCATCCACCTTCATGGGCACTGCATCCTCCATCACAACATACTGCATGCACATTGTGGGACACTGCATCCACTGCATGGGGACTGCATCCACGTTCAGGGACAATGCAGTTGGCTCTGAAACCTCCACAGCAACACTGAATCCAGCTGAAGTGGCACTGCACGGGCACTGACCTCACTGCAGGATCACTACATTCAGTTTCATTGGCACTGCATATACTACAACACACCACAATGTCTCCACATTTTGGTACACTGCATCCACTGCATGAGCACTGCATCCCCCTTCCTGGACAATGCAGGTTCATTGCAACCACTGCAGGGGCACTGCATCCAGATTAAGTGGCACTTAAGGTGTACTGCAATGACTGCAGGATCACTGCATGCTCCTTCATGATCACTGAATTCTCCAACATATCATAAGGCATCCACCTTGATGGACACTGCATCCACTGCATGAACACTCCATCCACATTGAGATAGACTGCAGGGGTCACTGCAACCACTGCAGGAGCACTGCATCCAACTTCAAGGGCACGGCATCCTTTGTCACAAAATACTGCATGCACATTGTTGGACACTGCCTCCACAGCATGGGGATTACATCCACATTCAGGGAAACTGCAGTTGGCTCTGAAACCACTGCAGCAACACTGTATCCAGCTGAAGTTGCACTGCAGAAGCACTGCAATCACTTCAGGCTCACTGCATCCACCTTCGTAAGCACTGCATCCTCAGTCACAGCATACTGCATCCACCTTCTGGGACACTGCATGCACTGCATTGGCACTGCATTAAATTCAGTGAAACTGTAGGGGGCATAGCAACCATTGCAGGTTCAATGCATACACCTTCACGGGTACTCCATCCTCCGACAAAACACACTGCATCTGCCTTGTGAGACACTGCATCCACTGCATGACCCCTTCATCCACATTCCAGGACCACGCCAGGGGCACGGCCACCACTGCAGTGACACTGCATCCACCTTCATGGGCACTGCCTCATCCGTCACAACATACTGCATCCAACTTGTGGGAGACTGCATGCACTGCATGGGCAGCGCATCCCCATTCAGGAAAACTGTAGGGTGCACTGCAACCACTGTAAGTTCACTACATACACCTTCATTGGCACTGCATCCTCTGATACAACATACAGCATCCGCCTTGTGAGACACTGCGTCCACCGCATGACCATTAATTCCACATTCCAGGACAATGACTGGGGCACTGCAACCACTGCGGGGACACTGCATCCCCCTTCATGGTCACTGCATCCTCCATCAAAACATACAGCATAAACCTTTAGATACACTGCATCCTCTGCATGGGCACTGCATTCCCCTTCAGGGACACAGAGGGGGCACTTCAACCACTGCAGGATTACTGTACCTACTGCATGATCACAGAATCCACATTCAGGGACACAGCAGGGTGCATGGCAACCTCTGCCAGATCACTGCATTCACCCTCATGGGCACTGCATCACCGTCACAACATACTGCACTGACCTTTTGGGACTCTGGATCCATTTCATGGGCAGTGCACCCACATTCAGGTACATTGAAGGTACTCGGCAACCACTGCAGGGACACTGCATCCAAATGAAGTGGCACTGCAGGTGCACTGCAATGAATGATTGGTCACTGCAGCGTCCTTCATGGACACTGAATCCTGCTTCACAACATAGTGCATCCACCTTGTGGGACACTGCATGCACTGCATGGGCACTGCATCCTCATTCAGGGACAATTCAGTGGGCACCGCAACCATTGCAGGGACACTGCGTCCAGATGAAGTGAAACGGCAGGTGCTTTGCAATCACGGAAGTTTCACTGCATCCACGGCATTGGCACTGCATCAACATTCCAGGACAATGCCGGTGGCACTGCAACCACTGCCGGATCACTGCATCCACATTCATGGGCACTGTATCATCTGTCAAAACATACGACATCCAGCTTGTGTGACACTGCAACTACTGCATGGGCACTGCATGCACATTCTGGAACTGTAGGGGGCACTGCAACCACTGCAGCATCACTTAATCCAGCTGAAGAGGCACTGCCGGCGCACTGCCTTCACTGCAGGATCACTGCATTCACCTTCATCAGCACTGCATACTACAACATACCACAATGCCTCCACATTGTGGGACACTGCATCCCCTGCATGAGAACTGCATCCACATTCCAGGACAATGCAGGGGTCATTGCAACCACTGCATGGACACAGCATCCAGCTGAAGTGGAACTGAAGGCGTACTGCAATGACTGACAGCTCACTGCATCCAACTCGTGATAAGTGCATCCTGTCACAACATACGGCAACCAACATTTGGTACTCTGCATCCACAGCATGGGCACTGCATCCACATTCCGGGACACAGAACGTTGCTCTGCAACCACTGCAGGGACACTGCAGCCAGCTGGAGTGGCACTTCAGGTGCACTAGAGTGACTGCAGGGTCACTGCATCCTCCTTCATGATCACTGACTCCTCCATCACAACATAAGGGATCCAATGTGTGGGACACTGCATCCACTGCATGATCACTTCAGGCACATTTAGGAAAACTGCAGGGGACACTGAAACCACTGCAGGATAACTGCCTCCACCTTCATGGGCACTGATTCCTCCATCACAACATACTGTATGCACATTGTGGGACACTGCATCCACTCAATTGGCACTGCATCCACGTTCAGGGACACTGCAGTTGGCTGTGCAACCACTGCAGCAACACTGCATCCAGCTGAAGTGGCACTGCGGGCACACTCCTATCACTGCAGGCTCTCTACATCCACTGCATTGGCACTACATCGACATTCACAGAAAATGCATGGGAGACTGCAACAACTGCAGGGACACTGCTTCCAGCTGATGTGGAAATGCAGGCGTACTGCAATCACTGCAACATCAGTGCATCCACTGCATGTTCACAGCATCCACATACAGGGACACAGCCGGGTGCACTGCAACCACTGCAGGATCACTGCCTCCACCTTCATGGGCACTGATTCCTCCATCACAACATACTGCATGCACCTTGTGGGAGACTGCATCTGATACCTGGGCACTGCATTCACGTTCTCGGACAATGCAGTCAGCACTGCAACCACAGCAGGGACACTGCATCCAGCTGAAGTGGCACAGCAGTCGCACTGCCATAACTGAAAGATTACTACATTCACCTTCTTTGGCACTCTATACTACAATACACCACAATGCCTCCACATTGTGGGACACTGCATCCACTGCATGAGCACCGCATCCACATTCCAGGACAATGCAGGGGAAATTGCAACCACTTCAGGCACACTGCAAAGAGCTGAAGTGACACTGAAGGCGTACTGCAATCACTGCCAGCTCACTGCAGACTACTATTGGGCACTGCATCCTCTGTGACAACATACTGCAACCAACTTTTGGTACTCTGCATCCACTGCATCGACACTGCATCCACATTCAGGGAGACACAATGGGGCACTGCAACCACTGCAGAGACACTGGAGCCAGCAGAAGTGGCATTGCAGGTGCACTGCAATGACTGCAGGATCACTGTATCCTCCTTCATGATCACTCACTCCTCCATCACAACATAAGGCATCCACGTTTTGGGACACTGCATCCAATGCATGTGGGATGCACCCAAATTCAAGGAAACTTGAGGCAGCACTGCCACCACTGCAGGCTCACTGCATCCACCTCGTGGGCACTGCATCCTGCGTGAAAACATACTGTATCCACCTTGTGGCACAGTGCATGCACTGCATGGGCACTGCATCCACATTCAGGGAAACTCTAGGGGGCACTGCAACCCTGCTGTTTCACTGCTTCCACCTTCATGGGCACTGCATGATCTGACAAAATGTACTGCATCCACCTTGTGAGAGACTGCATCCACTGCTTAACCACTGCATCCACATTCCAGGACAATGCTGGGGGCACTGAAACCAAGGCAGGGACACTGCATTGACCTTCATTGGCACTGCATCCTCCGTCACAACATACTGCATAAACCTTTAGGTACACTGCATCCACTGCATGGGCACTGCATTCACCTTCAGGGACACAGAAGGTGGCACTGGTCCCCTGCAGAGACACAGCTTCCAGCTGATGTGTAAAAGCAGGCACACTACAATCACTGCACGATCACTGCATCTGCTGCATTTTCACAGCATCCGCATTCAGGGACACAGCAGGGTGCATTGCAACCACTGCCGGATCTCTGCATCCAACTTCATGGGCACTGCATCCTCCATCACAACATACTGCATGCACCTTGTGGGGCACTGCATCCAAAGCTTGTGCACTGCATCCACATTCTCGGACAATGTATTGGGCACCGCAACAACTGCAAGGACACTCCCTACAGCTGAAGTGGCACTGCAGGCGCACTGCATTCTGCACAGGCTCACTGCATCCACCTTCGTGGGCACTGCATCTTCCATCACAACATACGACATCCACCTTGTGGGACACTGAACTACTGCATTGGCACTGCATCCACATTCAGGGACAAAGTACGTGGCACTGCAACCACAGCAGGGACACTGCAGCCAGCTGATGTGGCACTGCAGGTGCACTGCAATGACTGCAGGATCAATGCATCCTCCTTCATGAACACTAAATCCTCCATAACAACATAAGGCATCCATCTTGTGGGACACTACTTCCACTTCATGGGCACTGCATCCACAATCAGGGACACAGAAGGGGGCATGAATACCAGTGCAGGTACACTGCATCCACCTTCATGGCCACTGCTTCCTCCAACACAACGTACTGCATCTACCTTCAGTGACACTTCAGTGATTGCATGGGCACTGAATCCACGTTCAGGGACAGTGCAACAGGCACTGCAACCACTGCAGGGACACTGGATCCACCTGAAGTGGCACTCAAGATGCACTGCAATCACTGCAGGATCACTGCATCCACCTTCATGGGCACTGCATCCTCCATCACAACATACTGCAGAAACCTTTAGCTGCAGTGGATCCACTGGATGGGCACTGCATTCACATTGAGGTACACAGAAGGCAGCACTGCAACCTCTGCTGGATCACTTCATCCACCCTCATGGGCACTTCATCATCTATCACTACATGCTGCATGCACCTTGTGGGATACTGCATCCACTGCATGGGCACTGCATCCACATCAGGGACAGTGCAGGGGGCACTTCAACAACTGCGGGGACACTGCATACAGCTGAAATGGCACTGCAGCTGCACTGCATTCAGCATTGGTTCACTGCATTCACCTTCGTGGGCACTGTATCTTCCATCACAACATAAGACATCCACCTTGTGGGAGACTGCAACTACTGCATGGGCACTGCATCCACATTCAGGGAACTGTAGGGGGCACTGATACCTCTGCAGTATGACTGCATCCACCTTCATGGGCCCTGCATCCTCCATCACGACATACTGCATCCAACTTTTGGGATGCAACCCAACTGCAACCACTTCATGACCACTGAATCCACATTCCCGGACAATGCGGGGGACTCTGCAAGCACTGCAGGCATACTGCAACCACTTTCATGAGAACTGCATCATCCGTCATAGCATACTGCATCCACCTTGTGGGAAACTACATCCACTGCATGGGCACTGCATCCACATTCTGGGACAATGCAGGAGGCTCTGCAACCACTGCAGGGACACTGCATCCAGATGAAGTGGCACTTCAGGTTCACTGCAATGACTGCAGGATCATTGCATCGTCCTTCCAGGGAACTGAATCCTACTTCACAACATACTGCATCCACCTTGGTCACACTGCGGAGACTGCATGGCCCTTCATCGATATTCAGGAACATGGCAGGGGGCTCTGCAACCACTGCAGCTACACTGCATCCACCTGAAGTGGCACTGCAGGCACACTGCAACCACGAAAGTTTCAATGCATCCACTGAATTGGCACTGCATCCACATTCCAGGACACTGCCAGGGGCACTGCAACCACTGCAGGGACACTGCAGCAAGCGGAAATGGCACTGCAGGTGCACTGCAAAGACTGCAGGATCACTGCATCTTCCTTCATGATCAGTGAATCCTCCATCACGAAATAAGGCATCCATCTTTTGGGACACTGCATCCACTACATGAGCACAGCATCCACATTCAGGTAAACTGCAGGGGGCACTGCAACCACTGCAGGTTCACGGCATCCACCTTCATGGGCACTGCATCCTCCATCACAACATACTGCATGCACATTGTGGAACACTGCATCCTCTTCATGGGCATTGCATCCACGTTCAGGGACACTGCTCTAGGCTCTGCAACCACTGCAGCTACACTGCATGCAGCTGAAGTGGCACTGCAGGCACACTGCAATCACTGACATTTCACTGCATCCACTGTATTGGCACTGAATCAACATTCCAGGACAATGCCGGGGGCTCTGCAACCACTGCAGGACACTGTGTCCAGCTTCATGGCACTGCCTCCTCCCTCACCACATACTGCATAAACCTTTAGGTACACTGCATTCACTGAATGCGTACTGCATTCACCTGCATGGAATCAGAAGGTGGCAGTGAAACCCCTGCCGGGACACTGCTACCAGCTGATGTGGAAATGCAGGAACACTGCAATCACTGCAGGATCACTGCATCAAGTGCATGTTCACAGCATATTCATTCAGGGACACAGCAGGGTGCACTGCAACCACCGTTGGATCACTGCATCCACTGCATTGGCACTGCATCCACATTCATAGACAATGAAGGGGGCACTGCAACCACTGCAGGGACACTGCATCCATATGAAGTAGCACTGCAGGTGCACTGCAATTTCTGCAGGATCACTGCATCATCCTTCATGGGCACTAAGCCTACTTCACAACATACTTCATACACATTGGGTCACACTGCAGACACTGTATGGGGACTGCATCCACATTCAGGGACTTGGCATGGGGCTCTGCAACCACTACAGCAACACTGCATCCAGCTGAAGTGGCACTGCAGGCACACTGCAATCACTGCAGGATCACTGCATCCACTGCACGTTCACATCATCCACATTCAGGGACAAAGCAGGGTGCACTGCAACCACTGCTGGATCACTGAATCGACATTCATGGGCACTGCATCCTCCGTCACAATATACTGCATGCACCTTGTGGGACACTGCATCCACTTCATGGGCACTGCATCCACATTCAGGGAAAATGCAGGGGGCACTGCAACCACTGCAGCAACACTGCTTCCAGCTGAAGTGGCACTGCAGGTGCCATCCCATCACTGCAGGGTCACTGCATTCACATTCATTGGCACTGCATCCTACAACACACCACAATGCCTCCACATTGTGTGACACTGCATGCACTGCAGCCACATTCAGGGAAAGTGTAGGGGGCACTGCAATCACTGCAGGTTCACCGCATCCACGTTCAAGGGCACTGAATCCTCCGACAAATCATACTGCATACGTCTTTGAGACACTGCATCCACTGCATGACCACAGCATCCACATTCAGGGACACAGCACAGTGTAATGAAACCACTGCCGGATCACTGCATCCACATTCATTGGCAGTGCTTCCTCCATCACAAAATACTGCATGCACATTGTGGGACAATGCATCCAATACATGGGCACTGCATTCATGTCCTCAGACAATGCAGTGTGCAGTGCAACCACTGCAGGGACATTGCAGTCAGCTGAAGTCACACTGCAGGCACACTGCATTCATCACAGGCTCACTGCATCCACCTTCGTGGGTACTGCATCTTCCATCACAACATACGACATCCAACTTGTGGGACACTGCAACTACTGCATGGGCACTGCATCCACATTCAGGGAACTGTAGGAGGCACTGCAACCACTGCAGCATCACTGCATCCAAGTTCATGGGCCCTGTATGCTCCATCACAACATACTGCATCCACATTGTGGGACACTGCATCCTCTGCATGACTACTGCACCCAAATTCCTGGACAATGTGGGGGGCACTGCGAACACTGCAGTTTCACCGCATCCACCTTCATGGGCACTGCATCCTCTGACAAAACATACTGCATCTGCATTTTGAGAGACTGCATCCAATGCAGGATCACTGCATCCACTGCATGTTCACAGCATCCACATTCAGGGACACAGCAGGGTCCACTGCAAGCACTGAAAGATAACTGAATCCACACTCATGGGCACTGCATCCCCCGTCACAACATACTGCATGCACTGTGTTGGAAACTGGATCCACTGCATGGGCACTGAATCCACATTCAGGGACAATGCAGGGGGAACTGCAACCACTGCAGGGACACTGCATCCAGATGCAGTGGCACTGCAGGTGCACTGCAATTACTGCAGGGTCACTGCATCGTGCATCATGGGCACTGGATCCTACTTCACATCTTGCTCCATCCACCTTGGGTCACACTGCAGACACTGCATGGGCACCGCCTCAACGTTCAGGGACTTGCCAGGGGACTTTGCAACCACTGCAGCATCATGCATCCACCTTCATGGGCCCTGCATCCTCCATCACAATATAATGCATGCACCTTGTGGGACACTGCATCCACTGCATGGGCACTGCATTCACATATAGGGACAAGGCAGGGAGCACTGCAACCACTGCAGGGACACTGCATCCAGCTGAAGTGGCACTGCAGGTGCACTGCAATCACTGCAGGATCACTGCATCCTCCTTCAATGGGCACTGGATCCTACTTCACAACATACCACAATCACCTTGGGTCAGACTGCAGAAACTGCATGGGCATGCATCCACATTCAGGGACATTGCCGGGGGCTCTGCAAACACTGCAGCTGCACAGTATCCAGCTGAAGTGGAACTGCAGGAGCACTGAAATCACTGAAGTTTCCCTGCATCCACTGCATTGGCACTGCATCAAGATTGCAGGACAATGCTGGGGGCACTGCAACCACTGCAGGGACACAGCATCCACCTTCATGGGTACTGCATCCTCCGTCACAACATACTGCATAAACCTTTACATACACTGCATTCAATGCATGGGCACTGCATTCACCTTCAGGGACACAGAAGGTGGCACTGCAACACCTGCAGGGACACTCCTTCCAGCTGATGTGGAAATGCAGGTGCACTGCAATGACCACAGGATCACTGCATCCACTGCATGTTCACAGCATCCACATTCAGGGACACAGCAGGGTGCACTGCAAGCACTGCTGGATCACTGCAAGCTCCTTCATGGGCACTGCATCCTCTGTCACAACATACTGCATGCACCTTGTGGGACACTGCATCCAATGCCTGGGCACTGCACCCATGATCTCTGACAATGCAGTGTTCACTGCATCCACTGCAGGGACACTGCAAACAGATGAAGTTGCACTTCAGGTGCACTGCATTCAGCACAGGCTCACTGCATCCACCTCCATCGGCACTGCATTTTCCATCACAACATACGATATCCACCTTGTGGGGCACTGCAGCTACTGCATGGGCACTGTGTCCACATTCAGGGAACTGTAGGGGGCACTGCAACCACTGCAGCATCACTGCATCCGCCTTAATGGGCATTGCATCCTCCCTCACATAATAATGCATGCACCTTGTGGGACACTGCATCCACTGCAAATGCACTGCATCCACATATAGGAACAAGGCAGGGAGCACTGCAACCACTACTTGGACTCTGCATCCAGATGAAGTGGCATTGCAGCTGCACTGCAATGACTGCAGGATCACTGCATCCTACTACAATGGGCACTGTATCCTACTTCACAGCATAATGCATCCACCTTGGGTAACAATGCAGACACTGCATGGGCACTGCATCCACATTCAGGGACATTGCAGGGGGCTCTGCAAACACTGCAGATACAATGTATCAAGCTGAAGTGGCAGTGCAGGTGCACTGCAATCACTGAAGTTTCACTGCATCCAATGCATTCACACTGCATCAACATTCCAGGACATTGCCCTGGGCACTGCAACCACTGCAGGGACACTGTATCCAACTTCATGGGCACTGCATTCTCCATCACAACATACTGCATAAACCTTTAGGTACACTGCCATCACTGCAGCATCACTGCATTCACTTTCATGGACACTGCATACCACAACACACCACAATGCCTCCACATTGTGAGACACTGCATCCATTTCATGAGCACTGCAACCACATTTAGGGAAACTGCAGGGGGCACTGCAATCACTGCAGGTCACTGCATCCACCTACATGGGTACTGCATCCTCCATCACAACACAGTGCATGCACATTGTGGCACAATGCATCCACTGCATGGACACTGCATCCCCGTTCTTGGACAATGCAGTTGGCGTGCAACCACTGCAGCAACACTGCATCCAGCTGAAGTGGCACTGCCGGCGCACTGCAATCACTGCAGGCTCACTGCATCTACCTTCGTGGGCACCGCATCCTCTTTCACAACATACTTCATCCACCTTGTGGGACACTGCATGCACTGCATGCGCACTGCATCCACATTCAGGGAAACTGTAGGGGCACTGTAACCACTGCAGGGACATTGCATCCTGAGGAAGTGGCACTGCAGGCGGACTGCAATGACTCAGGATCACTGCATCGTCCTTCTTGGGCACTGGATGCTACATCACAACATACCGCATCCACCTTGGCTCACACTGCAGACACTGCATAGGCACTGCATACACATTCAGGGACATTGCAGGGGGCTCTGCAAACAATGCAGCTAAACTGTATCCAGCTGAATTGTCACTACAGGTGCACTGGGATCACTGAAGTTTCACTGCATCCACTGCATTGGCACTGCATCAACATTCCAGGACAATGCTGTAGGCTCTGCAACCACTGCAGGGACACTGTATTGACCTTCATGGGCACTGCATCGTCCCTCACTACATACTGCATAAACCTTTAGGTACACTCCATTCATTGCATGGGCACTGCATACACCTTCAAGGACACCAAAGGCAGCACTGCAAACCCTTCAGGGACACTGATTTCAACTGATGTGGAAATGCAGGTGCACTGCAATCATGGCAGGATCACTGCGTCCACTGCATGTTCACAGTATCCACATTCAGGGACACAGCAGGGTGCACTGCAACCACTGCGGGATCACTGCATGCACCTTCATGGGCACTGCATCCTCCGTAACAACATAGTACATGCACCTTGTGGGACACTGCATCCAATGCCTGGGCACTGAATCCACGATCTTGAACAATCCAGTGGGCAATGCAAACACTGCAGGGACACTGCAAACAGATGAAGTTGCACTGCAGGTGCTCTGCATTCAGCACAGGCTCACTGCATCCATCTTCGTGGGCACTGCATCTTCCATCACAACATAAGACATCCATATTGTGGGACACTGCAACTACTGCATGGGCACTGCATCCACATTCAGGGAACTGTAGTGGGCACTGCAACCACGGCAGCATCAGTGCATCCACCTTCATGTGCCCTGCATCCTCCATCACAACATACTTCATCCACCTTGTGGAACACTGCATCCACTGCCTGGGCACTGCATCCACATTCCCGGACAATGCAGGGGCACTCCAACCACTGCAGCCAGCTGAAGTGGCAGTGCAGGCACACTGCCATCACTGCAGGATCACTGCATTCACCTTCATAAGCACTGCATACTGCAACACACCACAATGCCTCCACATTGTGAGACACTGTATCCACTGCAAGAGCACTGCATCCACATTCCTGGCAATGCAGGCGGCATTGCAACCACTGCAGGGACACTGCATCCAGCTGAAGTGGCACTGAAGGCATACTGCCATCTCTGCCGGCTTACTGCATCCAACTCGTGGGCACTGCACCCTCTGACACAATATACGGCAACCAACTTTTGGTCCTCTGCATCCACTGCATGGGCACTGCATCCAGATTCAGGGACAATGTAGGGGGCACTGCAACCATTGCAGGGACACGGCATCCAGATGAAGTGGCACTGCAGGTGCACTGCGATCACTGCAGGATCACTGCAACGTCCTTCATGGGCGGTGGATCCTACTTCAAAACATACTGCATCCACCTTGGGTCACACTGCAGACACTTCATGGGCAGTGCATCCACATTCAGGTACATGGCAGGGGGCTCTGAAACCACTTCAGCTACATTGTATCCAGCTGAAGTGGCAGTGCAGGCACACTGCAATCACTGAAGTTTCACTGCATCCACTGCATTGGTACTGCCTCAACATTCCAGGACAATCCCGGGGGCACTGCAACCAGTACAGGGACACTGCATCCAACTTCATGGGCACTGCATCCTCCGTACAACATACTTCATAAACCTTTAGGTACGTGGCATTCACTGCATGTGCACTGCATTCACCTTCAGGGACACAGAAGGCAGCACTGCAACCCCTGCAGCGACACTGCTTCCAGTTGATGTGGAAATGCAGGCACAATGCAATCACTGCATCCACTGCATGTTCACAGCATCCAGATTCGGGCACATAGCAGGGTGCACTGCAACCACTGCTGGATCACTGCATCCACCTTCATCAGAACTACATCCTCCTTCACAACATACTGCATGCACCTTGTGGGAAACTGCATCCAATGCCTGGGCACTGCATCCACGTTCTCGGAAAATGCAGAGGGCCCAGCAACCACTTCAGGGACACTGAAAACAGCTGAAGTCGCACTGCAGGTTCACTGTATTCTGCACAGGCTGACTGTATGCACCTTCGTGGGCACTGCATCTTCCTTCACAACATACGACATCCACCTTATGGGACAATGCAACTACCTCATCGGCACTGCATCCACATTTAGGGAACTGTAGGGGGCATTGCAACCACTGCAGCATCACTGCATCCACTTTCATGAACCCTGCATCCTCCATCACAACATACTGCAGCCACCTTGTGGGACACTGCATCCACTGCCTGGGCACGGCTTCCACATTCCCCGAAAATTCAGGGGACACTGCAACCACTGTAGGGGCACTGTTTCCAGATGATTTGGAAATGCAGGCACACTGCATTCACTGCAGGATCACTGCATCCACTGCATGTTCACAGCATCCACATTCAGGGATAAAGCAGGGTGCACTGCAACCACTGCCGGATCACTGCATCAACCCTCATGGGCACTGCATCCTCCATCACAACATATTTCAGGCACCTTGTGAGACATTAATCCACTGCATGGGCACTGCATCCACATTCAGGGACAATGCAGGGGGCACGGCAACCACTGCAGGTACACTGCATCCATATGAAGTGGCACGGTAGGTGCACTGCAGTGACTGCAGGATCACTGCATCGTACTTAATTGGCACTGAATCCTACTTCACAACATACTGCATCCACCTTGGGTCACACTACAGAAACTGCAAAGGCACTGCATCCACATTGCTGGTTAATGCTGGGGGCACTGCAACCACTGCAGGGACACTGCATGCACTTTCACAGACACTGCATCCTCTGTCACGACATACTGCATAAACCTTTAGGGACACTGCATCCACTGCATTGGCACTGCATTCACGTTCAGGGACACCGAGGGCAGCACTGCAACCACTGCAGCAACACTGCTTCCAGCTTATGTGGAAATGCACGCGCACTGCAATCACTGCACGATCCTTGCATCCACTGCATGTTCACGCCATCCCCATTCAGGGACACAGCAGGGTCCACTGCAACCACTGCCGGATCACTTCATCCACTCTCATGGGCACTGCATCCTCCGTCACAACATACTGCACACATCTTGTGGGACACAGCATCCACTGCATGGGCACTGCATCCACATTCAGGTCAACTTCATGGGGCACTGCAACCACTGCATGATCACTGCATCCACCCTCATGGGCACTGCATCATCCGTAAAAACATACAGCATGCACGTTGTGGGACACTACATCCACTGCATGGGCATTGCTTCCATGATCAGGGACACTGCAGTTTGCTCTGCAACCCCTGCAGCAACACTGCATCCAGCTGAAGTGGCACTGCAGGTGCACTGCAATCAGTGCAGGCTCCCTGAATCCACCTCCGTGTGCACTGCATCCTCCATCATAACATACTGCATCCACCTTGTGGGACATGGCATGCACTGCATGGGCACTGCATCCACATTCAGAGAAACTGTAGGAGACACTGCAATGACTGAAGGTTCACCATATCCACTTTCATGAGCACTGCATCCTCCAACAAAACATACTTCATGCGCCTTGTGAGACACTGCATCCAGTTAATGAGCACTGCATCCACATTCCAGGACAAAGCTGGGGGCACTGCAAGCACTGCAGGGACACTGCATCCACCTTCACCAACACTGCATTCTCCGTCACACCATACTGCCTAAACCTTTACATACACTGCATCCACTTCATGGGCACTGTATTCACCTTCAGTGACACAGAAGGTGGCACTGCAACCCATGCAGGGACACTGCTTCCAGTTGAAGTGGAAATGCAGCCACACTGCAATCACTTCAGGATCACGGCTTCCACTCTCATGGGCACTGCCTCCTCCATCAAACATACTGCATGCACCTTGTGGGACACTGCATCCACTGGTTGGCCACTGCATCCACATTTAGGGACAATGCAAGGGGTACTGCAACCACTGCAGCAATAGTGCATCCAGCTGACGAGGCACTGCAGGTGCAGTACAATCACTGCAGGCTCACTGCATCCACATTCGTGGGCACTGCATCCTCCATCACAACATGCAGCAGGCACCTAGCGGGACACTGCATCCAATGCCAGGACACTGCATACACATTCCTGGACAAGGCATGGGCACTGCAACCACTGCAGGGACACAGCAGCCAGCTGAAGTGGCACTTCAGGTGCACTGCAAAGACTGCAGGATCACCTCATCCTCCTTCATGATCACTGCATCCTCCATCACAACATAAGGCATCCACCTTGAGGGACACTGCATCCACTGCATGAGCACTGCATCCAAATTAAGGTAAACTGCAGGTTGCACTGCAACCACTGCAGGATCACTGCATCTGCCTCCATGAGCACTGCATCCTCCTTCGCAACATACTGCATGCATATTGTGGGACACTACATCCACTGCATGGGCACTGCAACCACGTTCCATGACACTGCAGTGTGCTCTGCAACCACTTCAGCAAAACTGCATCCTGCAGAAGTGGCTCTGCAGGCGCGCTGCAATCACTGCCGGCTGACTGCATCCAACTCGTGAGCATTGTCTTCTCTGTCATAACATTCGTCAACCAAATTTTGTTAGTCTTCATCCACTGCATGGTCACGCAATCCACATTCAGGGACAAAGAAAGGGTCACTGCAACCACTGCAGGTTCACCGCATCCACCTTCATGGGCACTCCACCCTCTGACAAAACCTACTGCATCCGCCTTGTGACTCACTGCACCCACTACATGACCACTGCATCCACATTCAGGGACAATGCCAGGGGCACTGCAACCACTGCAGGGACACTGCATCCACCTTCATGGGCAGTGCATCCTCTGTCACAACATACTGAATCCACTGGATTGGCACTGCATTCACCTTCAGGGACACAGAAGTTGTCACTGCAACCACTGCCGGATCCCTGCAGCCACCCTCATTCGCACTGCATCCTCCGTCACAACATATTGCATAAACCTTTAGGTACACTGCATCCACTGCATGGGCACAGCATTCACCTTCATCAACACAGAAGGCGGCTGTGCAACCACTGCAGCAACACTGCTTCCAGGTGGTCTGGAATGCAGGCACACTGCACTCACTGCAGGACCATTGCATCCACTGCATGTTCACAGCATCCACATTCAGGGACACAGCACGGTGCACTGCAACCACTGCTGGATCACTGCATCCACCTTCATGAGAACTTCACCATCAGTAATAACATACTGCATCCACCTTGTGGCACACTGCATCCACAGCCTGGCCACTGCCTCCACATTCCCGGACAATGCAGGGTGCACTGCAACCACTGCCTGATCGCTGCATCCACTGCATGGGCACTGCATCCACATTCAGGGACACTGAAGTTGGTCCTGCAACCACTGCAGCAACACTGCATCCAGCTGAAGTTGCACTGCAGGCGCTCTGCAATAACTGCAGGCTCACTGCATCCACCTAAGTGGGCTCTACATCCTCTGTCACAACATACTGCATTCATCTTGTGGGACACTGCATGCACTGCATGGGCACTGCATCCACATTCAGAGAGACAGAACGGGGCACTGCAACCACTGCAGCAACACTGCATCCAGGTGAAGTGGCACAGCAGGTGCACTGCCATCACTGCATGATCTCTGCCTTCACCTGCATCAGGACCGCATACTACAACACACCACAATGCCTCCATATTGTGGGACACTGAATCCACTGCAGGAGCACTGCATCCACATTCCTGGACAATGCAGAGGGCATTGCAACCACAGCAGGCACACTGCATCCAGCTGAAGTGGCACTGAAGGCGTATTGCAATCACTGCCAGTTCACTGCTTCCAACTCCTGGGCACTGCATCCTGTGTCACAACATACGGCAACCAACTATCGGTACTCTAACTCCACTGCAGGGGCACGCATACCGATTCAGGGACACAGAATGGGGTACTGCAACCACTGCAGGGACAGAGCAGCCAGCTGAAATGGCACCGCAGGTGCACTGCAATGACTGCAGCATCACTGCATCCTCCATCATGATATCTGAATCCTCCATCACAACATAAGGCATCCACCTTGAGGGACACTGCCTCCTCTGCATGACCATTGCATCCACGTTCAGGGACACTTCATTTGGCTCTGCAACCACTGCAGCAACACAGCATCCAGCTGAGGTGGCCCTGCAGGCGCACTGCAATCACTGCAGGCTCACTGCATCCAACTTAGTGGGCACTCCAACTTCCATCACAATATACTGCATCCACATTGTGGGAGACTGCATCCACTGCATGACCTCTGCATCCACATTCAGGGCTATGCTGTGGGCACTTCAACCTCTTCAGGGACACTGCATCCACCTTCATGGGCACTGCATCCTCTGGCACAACATACTGCATAAACATTTAGGTACACTGCATACACTGCATGGGCACTGCATTCACCTTTAGGGAAACAGAAGGCGGCACTGCAACCCCTGCATCAACACTGCTTCCAGCGGATGAGAAAATGCAGGCACACTGATATCACTGCAGGATCTCTGAATCCACTGCATGTTCACAGCCTCCACATTCAGGGACACAGCAGGGTGCACTGCAAACACTGCCAGATCACTGCATCTACCTTCATGGGCACTGCATCCTCAGTCACAACATACAACATGCACCTTGTGGGAAACTGCATCTACTGCCTGGGCACTGCATCCACATTCCCATACAATGCAGGAGGAACTGCAACCACTGCAGCAACACTGCACCCAGCTGAAGTGGCACTGCTGGCTCACTGCCATTACTGCAGGATCACTGCCTTCACCTGCATTGGGACTGCATACTACAACACACCACAATGCCTCCACATTGTGGGACACTGCATCCACTGCATGATCACTGCATCCACATTCCTGGACAATGCAGGGGGATTGCAACCAGTCAGGGACACTGCATCCAGCTGAAGTGGCACTGAAGGCATAATACAATCACTGCCGGTTCACTGCATAGACTCCTGGGCACTGCATACTCTGTCACAACATACAGCAACCAACTATTGGTACTCTGCATCCACTGCATGGGCACTGCATCCACATTCAGGGTCACAGAAAGGGGCACTGCAACCACTGCAGGGACACTGCAGCCAGCTGAAGTGGCACTGCTGGTGCACTGCAATGACTGCAGAATCCCTGCATACTCCTTCATGATCACTGAATCCTCCATAACATCATAAGGCATAGACGTTGAGGGGCATTGCATCCACTGCATGAGCACTGCATCCACATTCAGGTATACTGCAGGGGGCACTGTAACCACTGCTGGATCACTACATCCACCTTCATGGACACTGCATTCTCTGTCACATCATACTGCATGCACATTGTGTGACACTGCATCCACTGCGTGGGCACAGCGTCCATGTTCAAGGACACTGCTGTTGGCTCTGCAACACTGCAGCAACACTGCATCCCGCTGAAGTGGCTCTGCAGGTGCACTCCCATCACTGTAGGCTGACTGCATTCAGCTTCATGGGCTCTACATCCTCCATCACAGCATACACCATCGACCTTTAGGTACGCTGCATCCAATGCATGGGCAAAGCATCCACATTCAGGGAAACTGTACGGGGCACTGCAACCACTGCATGATCACTGGATCCACTTTCATGGGCACTTCATCATCCATCACAACATACTGCATGCACATTGTGGGACACTGCATCCACTGCATGGGCACTGCAGCCACGTTCAGGGACAATGCAGGTGGCTCTGCAACCACTACAGGTTCAGCACATCCACCTTCATGGGCACTGCATTCTCTGACAAAACATACTGCATCCGCCTTGTGAGACACTGCATCCACTCTATGAGCACTGCATTCACATTCCAGTACAATCCTGGGGACCCTGAAACCACTGCAGGGACACTGCATCCACCTTCATGATCACTGGATCCTCCATCACAGCATAGAGCATAAACCCTTAGGTACACTGCATCCACTGCATGGGCCCAACATTTACCTTCAGGGAGACAGAAGGGGGCACTGCAACCACTGCATCAACACTGCTTACAGCTAATGGGGAAAGGCAGGCACACTGCAATCACTGCAGGGTCACTGCATCCACTGAATGTTCACAGCATCCACATTCAGGGACACAGGAGGGTGCACTGCAACCAATGCCGGATCACTGCATCCACCTTCATGGGCACTGCATCCTCCATCAATACATACTGCATGCACCTTGTGGGACACTGCATCCACTGCATGGGCACTGCATTCACCTTAAGGGACACAGAAGGTGGCACTGCAACCCCTCAAGGGACACTGCTTCCAGCTGATGTGGAAATGCAGGCGCACTGCAATCACTGCAGGATCACTGCATCCAATGCATGTTCCCAGCAGCCACATTCAGGGACACAGCAGGGTGCACTGCCACCGCTGCCGGATCACTGCATCCACCTGCATGGGCACTGCATCCTCCGTCAGAACACACTGCATGCACCTTTTGTGACACTGCATCGAATGCGTGGGCATTGAATCCATATTCTCGGACAATGCAGTGGGCACTGAAACCTCTGCAGGGACACTGCATACAGCTGAAGTTGCACTGTAGGCACACTGCATTCAGCACAGTCTCACAGGATCCACCTTCGTGGGCACTGAATTTTCCATCACAACATATGACATCCACCTTTTGGGAAACTGCAACTTCTGCATGCGCACTGCATGTACATTCAGGAAACGTTAGGGGGCACTGCAACCGCTGCAGCACCACTGCATCCACCTTCATGGGCCCTGCATCCTCCATCACAACATACTGCATCCACCTTGTGGGATCCTGCATCCACTGCATGACTACTGCATCCACATTCCCAGACAATGCATTGGGCACTGCAATCACTGCAGGGACACTGCATCCACCTTCATGAGAACTGCATCATAGGTCATAACATACTGCATCCACCTTGTGGGATACTGCATCCACTGCCTGGGCACTGCTTCCACATTTCCTGACAATGCAGGTGGCACTGCAACACCTGCCGGATCACTGCATCCACCCTCATGGGCACTGCATTCTCCGTCCCAACATATTGCATGCAGATTGTGGGTCACTGCATCCACTGCATGGGGACTGCATCCACGTTCATGCACACTGCAGTTGGCTCTGCAACCACTGCAGCAACACTGCATCCATCTGATGTGGCACTGCAGGCGCACAGCATTCAGCACAGGCTGACTGCATCCAGCTACATGGGCACTGCATCTTCCATCACAACACAGGAAATCCATCTTGTGGGAAACTGCAACTACTGCATGGACACTGCATCCACATTCAGGGAAGTGTAGGGCGGACTGCAACCACTGCAGCATCTCTGCATCCACCTTCATGGGCCGTGCATCCTCCATCACAACATACTGCATCCACCATGTGGGACTCTGCATCCACTGCCTGGGCACTGTATCCACATTCACAGACAATGCAGGGGGCACTGCAACCACTGCAGCAACACTGAATCCAGCTGAAGTGACACTACAGGCTCACTGTCATCACTGCATGATCACTGCATTAACTTTCATCGGCACTGCATACTACAACACACCACAATGCCTCCACATTGTGGGACACAGCATCCACTGCATGAGCACTGCATCCACATACAGGGACACAGCAGGCTGAAACTGCAAAAAATGCCAGATCACTGCATCCATCTTCATGGGCACTGCATCCTCCGTCACACCATACCGCGTCCATCTTGTGGGACATTGCATGCAATGCATGGACACTGCATCCACATTCAGGGAAACTGTAGGTGACACTGCAACCACTGCAGGGACACTGCATCTATGTTCATGCTCACTGCATCCTCTGACACTACATACTGCATAAACTTTAGGTACACTTACTCCAATGCATGGGCACTGCATTCAACTTCAGGGACAGAGAAGGCAGCACTACAACCACTGCAGCAATGCTGCTTCCAGCTGATGAGGAAATGCAGGAGCACTGCAATCACTACAGGATCACTGCATGCCCTGCATGTTCACAGCATCCATATTCAGGGACACAGCAGAGTGCACTGCAACCTCTGCAGGGACACTACATCCAGATGAAGTGGCACTGCAGGTGGACCGCAATGACTGCTGGATCACTACATCGTCCTTCATGGGCACTGAATCCTGCTTCATAACATTCTGCATCCACCTTGAGTCACACTGCATGGGCGCAGCATCCACATTCACGGACATGTCAGGGCACTCTGCAACCATTGCAGCTACAATGCATCCAGCTGAAGTGGCATTGCAGGCGCACTGCAATCACTGAAGATTCACTGCATCCACTGCATAGGCACTGCATCAACATTTCAGGACAATGCCAGGGGCACAGCAACCACTGGAGAGACACTGCATCCCCCTTCATGGGCACAGCATCCTCTGTCACAACCTACTGAATAAACATTTAGGTACACTGCATCCACTGCATGGGCACTTCATTCACCTTCAGTGACACAGATGGTGGCACTGCAACCCCTGCAGGGACACTACTTCCAGCTGATGTTTAAATGCAGGTGCACTGCAACCATTACTGGGAGACTGCATACAGCTGAAGTCGCTCTGCAGGCGCACTGCATTCAGCACAGTCTCACTGAATCCACCACAGTGGGCACTGCATCTTCCATCACAACATACGACATCCACCTTGTGGGACACTGAAACTCCAGCATGGGCACTGCATCCAAATTCATGGAACTATAGGGGGCACTGGAACCACTGCAGCATCAATGCATCCACGTTCATGAGCCCTGCATCCCCCATCAAGACATAATGTATCCAACTTGTGGGACACTGCATCCACTGCATGGGCACTGCATCCATATCCCCGGACAATGCAGGGGGCACTGCAACCACTCCAGCAACACTGCATCCAGCTGAAGTGGCACTGCAGGCTCACTGCCATCACTGCATGATCACTGCTTTCAGCATCATCAGCACAGCATACTACAACACACCACAATGCCTCCACATTGTGGGACACTGCATCGACTGCATGAGCACTGCATCCACATTCCAGGACAATGCAGGGGGCATTGCAACCACTGCAGGGACACTGCATCCACCTGAAATGGCACTGAAGGCGTACTGCAATCACTGCCAGCTCACTGCATCCAACTGCAGCATTCTGCCTCCTCTGCCACAACATGCGGCAAACAACTTTTGGAACTCTGAATCCACTGCATGGGCTCTGCATCCACATTCATGGACACGGGATGGGGCACTGCAACCAGTGCAGGGACACTGCAGCCAGCTGAAGTGGCACTGCAAGTTCACTGCAATGACTGCAGGATCACTGCCTCCTCCTTCATTATCACTGAATACTCCAACACATCATAAGGCTTCCACCTTGAGGAACACTGCAGGTACTGCATGAGCACTGCATCCATATTCAGGTAAACTTCAGGAGGCACTGCAACCACTGCAGGATCACTGCATCCACCTTCATGGGCACTGCATCCTCCGTCACAACATACTGCATGCACATTGTGAGACACTGCATCCACTGCATGGGCACTGCATCCAAATTCAGGGACACTGCAGTTGGCTCTGCAACCACTGCAGCAACACTACATTCAGCTGAAGTGGCACTGCAAGCGCACTGCAATCACGTCATGCTCAATGCATCCACCTTCGTGGGCACTGCATCCTCCGTCACAGCATACTGCATCCACTTTGTGGGACAATGCATGCAATGCATGGGTACTGCATCCACATTCAGGGAAACTGTAGGAGGCACTGCAACCACTGCAGGTTCACCGCATCCACCTAGATGGGCAATGCATCCTCTGCCAAAACATACGGCATTCACCTTGTGATACACTGCATCCACTGCATGACACCTGCATCCTCATTCCAGCACAATGTCATGGGCCCAGAAACCACTGCAGGGACACTGCCTCCACCTTCATGGGCACTGCATCCTCTGCCACAACATATTGCATAAACATTTAAGGACACTGCCTCCATTGCATGGGCACTGCATTCACCTTCAGGGACACAGAGGGCGGCACTGCAACCACTGCACCAACACTGCTTCGAGCTGATGAGGTAATTCAGGTTCACTGCAATCACTTCAGGATGATTGCATCCACTGCATGTTCACTGCATCCACCTTCAGGTACACAGCAGGGAGCACTGCCACCACTGCAGGGACACTGAATCCAGATGAAGTGGCACTGCAGGAGCAATGCAATGACTGCAGGATCAGTGCATCATCCTTCATGGGCACTGAATCCTGCTTCACAACATACTGCATCCACCTTGAGTCACACTGCAGACTCTGCATGGGCACAGCATCCACATCAGGGACAGGCTGTGGGCTCTGCAACCACTGCACCTACCTGCATCCAGCTGAAGTGGCACTGCAGGCACACTGCAATCATTGAAGATTCACTGCATCTACTGCATAGGCACTGCCTCAACATTTCAGGACAATGCAGGGGCACTGCAACCACTGCAGGGACACTGCATCCCCCTTCATGGGCACTGCATCCTCCGGCACAACAAACTGCATAAACCTTTAGGTACACTGCATCCACTGCATGGGCCCTGCATCCACCTTCAGTGACACAGAAGGCGGCACTGCAACCCCGGCAGGGACACTGCTTCCAGCTGATGTGGAAATGCAGGTGCACTGCAATCACTACAGGATCACTGCATCCACTTCATGTTCAGAGCATGCACATTCAGGGACACAGCAGGGTGCACTGCAACCGCTGCTGGATCACTGCATACATCCTCATGGGCACTGCATCCTCCATCACAACATAGTGCACGCACCTTGTGGGACACTGCATTCAATGACAGGGCACTGCATCCAGGTTCTTGGACAAGCCAGGGGGCACTGCAACCACCTCAGGGACACTGCATACACCTGAAGTCACACTGCAGGCACACAGCATTCAGCACAGGCTCACTGCATGCTCCTTCATGGCCACGCATCTTCCAGCACCACATACGACATCCACCTTGTGGGACACTGCAACTACTGCATGTGCACTTACTCCACATTCAGGCAACTGTAGGGGACACTGCAACCACTGCAGCATCACTGCGTCCACCTTCATGGGTCCTGCAACCCTCATCACAACATACTGCAACCACCTTGTGGGACACTGCATCCACTGCATGACTACTGCCTCCACATTCCCAGACAATGCGCGGGGCACTGCAAGCGCTGCAGGGACACTGCATCCACCTTCATGAGAACTGCATCATCCATCACAACATACTGCATCCACCTTGTGGGACACTGCATCCACTACCTGGGCACTTCATCCTCATTCCCGGACTATGCAGGGTGCACTGCAACCACTGCAGCAACACTGTATCCAGCTGAAGTGGCACTGCAGGCGCACTGCCATCACTGCAGGATGACTGCATTCACCTTCAACGGCACTGCATACTGCATACTGCAACACACCACAATGCCTCCACATTGTGGGACACTGCATCCACTGCATGAGCACTGCATCTACATTCCGTGACAATGCAGTGGGCATTGCAACCAATGCAGGGACACTGCATCAACCTTAACTGGCACAGAAGGCGTACTGAAACCACTGCCGGCTCATTGCATCCAACTACAGGGCTCTGCATCCTCTGTCACAACATAAGGCAACCAAATTTTGGTACTCTGCATGCACTGCATGGGCACTGCATCCACATTCTCGGACACAGAACGGCGCATTGCATCCACTGCATGAGCACTGCATCCACCTTCAGGTAAACTGCAGGGGGCACTGCAACCACTGCAGGATAACTGTGTCCATGTTCATGGGCAGTGCATCCTGCGTCACAACATACTGCATGCACAGTGTGGGAGATTGCATCCACTGTATGGGGACTGCATCCACGTTCATGGGCACTGCAGTAGGCTCTGCAATAACTGCAGCAACACTGCATCCAGCTGTAGTGGCACTGCAAGTGGACTGAAATCACTTCCGTCTCACTGCATCCACCTTCGTGGCAACTGCATCCTCCATCACAGCATACCAAATCCACATTGTGGGACACTGCATGCACTAAATGGGCATTGCATCCACATTCAGGGAAATGGTAGGGGACACTGGAACCACTGCAGGTTCACCACATCCAGCTTCGTTGCCACTGCATCATCTGTGACAGCATACCGCATCCACCTTGTGGGAGACTGCATGCACTGCATGGGCACTGCATCCACATTCCAGCACAATTCCAGGAGCCCTGCAACCACTGAAGGGACACTGCCTCCGCCTTCATGTGCATTGCATCCTCCGACACAACATACTGCCTAAATCTTTAGGGACACTGCCTCCACTCCATGGGCACTGCTTTCAACTTCCGGGACACAGAAGGCGACAATGCAAACACTGCAGCAACACTGCTTCCAGCTGATGAGGAAATGCTGGCACACTGCAATCACTGCAGGATCACTGCATCCACTGTGTGTTCACTGCATCCACATGAGGAAGCTGTAGGGGGCACTGCTACCACTGCAGGTTCAGCAAATCCACCTACATGGGCACTGCATCCTCTGACAAGACATACTGCATCCGCCTTGTGAGACACTGCATCCACTCCATGGCCACTGCATCCACATTCCAGGAGAATGCTGCGGGCACTGCAACCACTGCAGAGACAGTGCATCCACTTTAAGGACACTGCATCCTTCGTGACAACATTCTGCATATACCTATCGGTACACTGCATGCACTGCATGGGCACTGCATTCACGTTCAGGGACACAGAAGGTGGCACTGCAACCCCTTCAGGGACACTTCTCCCAGCTTATGTGGAAATGCATGTGTACTGCAACCATTGCACAGTCACTGCATCCAATGCATGTTCACAGCATCCACATTCAGGAACACTGCAAGGTGCAGTGCAAGCACTGCCCGATCACTGCATCCACCTTCATGGGCACTGCATCTTACATCACAACATACGACATCCACCTTGTGGGACACTGCAACTACTGCATGGGAACTGCATCCACATTCATGGAACTGTAGGGGGCACTGCAACCACTGCAGCATCACTGCATCCACCTTCATGGGTCCTGCATCCCCAATTGCAACATACTGCAACCACCTTGTGGGACACTGCATCCACTGCATGACTACTGCCTCCACATTCCCGGACAATGCGGGAGGCACTGCAAGCGCTGTGGGGACACTGCATCCACCTTCATGAGAACTGCATCACCCGTCATACCATACTGCATCCACCTTGAGGGACACTGCATCCTATGCCTGGGCCCTGCATACACGTTCTCGGACAATGCTGGGGGAACTGCAACCACACAAGGACACAGCATCCACCTTCATGGGCACTGCATCCTCTCTCACAACATACTGCATAAACCTTTAGGTACACTGGATCCACTGCATGGGCACTTCATTCACCTTCAGGGACACAGAATTTGGCACTGCAACCCCTGCAGGGACACTGCTTCCAGCTGATTTGGAAATGCACAAGCACTGCATCACTGCAGGAACACTGCATCCACTGCATGTTCAGATCATGGACATTCAGGGACACAGCAGGGTGCACTGCAACCACTGTCAGATCACTGCATCCACCTTCATGGGAACTGGATTCTCTGTCACAACATACTTCATGCAGCTTGTGGGACACTGCATCCAATGCCTGGGCTCTGCATCCACATTCTCGGACAATGCAAACCGCACTGCAACCTCTGGAGGGACACTGCATACAGCTGAATTCACACTGCAGGTGCACTGCATTCAACACAGGCTCACTGCATCCACCTTCGTGGGCACTGCATCTTTCATCACATCATACGACATCCACCTTGTGGGACCCTGCAACTACTGCATGGGTACTGCATCCACATTCATGGAACTGTAGGGGGCACTGCAACCACTGCAGCATCATTTCATACACCTTCATGTGCCCTGCATCCTCCATCACAACATACCTCATCCACCTTGTGGGACACTGCATCCACTGTATGACTACTGCATCCACATTCGCAGACAATGCAGGGGGCACTGCCAACACTGAAGGGACACTGAATTCACCTTCATGAGAACTGCATCATCTGTCATAACATACTGCATCCACCTTGTGGGACACTGCATCCACTGTCTGGGCACTGCATTCACATTCCTGGACAATGCAACCACTGCAGCAACCCTGAATCCAGCTGAAGTGGCACTGCAGGCTCACTGCAGTCATTGAAGTTTCCCTGCATTGGCACTGCATCAATATTCCAGAACAATGCCGGTGGCACTGCAAGTACTGCAGGGACACTGCATTCACCTTCGTGGGGACTGCTTCCTCCGTCAGAACATAATGCATGCATCTTGTGTGACACTGCATCCACTGCCTGGGCACTGCATCCACATTCCCTGACAATGCATGGGGCACTGCAACCACTGCAGCAACACTGCATCCAGCTGAATTGGCACTGAAGGCGTACTGCCATCAGTCCAACATCACTGCATTCACCTTCATCTGCACTGCATACTACAACACACCACAATGCCTCCACATTGTGGGACACTAAATCCACTGCATGAGCACTGCATCCACATTACAGGACAATGCAGGGGGCATTTCAACAACTGGAGGAACACTACATTGAGCTCAAGTGGCACTGAAGGCATACTGCAATCATTGCCGGCTCACTGCATCCAACTCCAGGGCTCTGCATCCTCTGTCACAACATACGGCTACCTACTTTTGGTACTCTGCATCCACTGCATGGGCACGGCATCCACACACTGGGACACAGAACGGGGCACTGCAACCACTGCAGGGACACTGCAGGGACACTGCAGCCAGCTGAAGATGCACTGAAAGTTCACTGCAATGACTGCAGGGTCACTCCATACTTCTTCATGACAAATGAATCCTCCAACACATCATAAGGCATCCACCTTGAGGGACACTGCATCCACTGCATGAGCACTGTACCCACATTCCAGTAAACTGCTGGGGGCACTGCAACCACTGCAGGATCACTCCATACACCTTCATGGGCACAGCATCCTCCTTCATAACATACTGCATGCACATTTTCGGACACTGCATCCACAGCATGGGGACTGCATCCACGTTCAGGGACACTGAAGTTTGCTCTGCAACCATGGCAGCAACATTGCATCCAGCTGAAGTTGCACTGCAAGTGCACTGGAATCACTTCAGGCTCACTGCATACAACTTCGTGGGCACTGCATCCTCTCTCACAGCATACCACATCCACATTGTGGAACACTGCATACACTGCAAGGCACTGCCTCCACAATCAGGGAAACTGTAGGTGACACTGCAATCACTGCAAGTTCATGGCTTCCACCTTCATGGGGACTGCATCCTCCGACAAAAGAGACTGCATCCACCTTGGGAGACACTGCATGGGCACTGCAACCACTGCATGGACACAGCATACAACTGAAGTCGCACTGCAGGCTCACTGCATTCAGCACAGGCTCACTGCATCCACCTTCGTGGGCACTGCATCTACCATCACGACATACGACATCCACCTTGTGGGACACTGCATCTACTGCATGGGCACTGCATCCACATTCATTGAACAGTACGAGGCAGTGCAACACCTGCAGCATCACTGCATCCACCTTCATGGGCCCTGCATCCTCTATCACAGAATACTGCATCCACGTTGTGGCACACTGCATGACTACTGCATCCACAATCCCGGACAATGCAGGGGGCACTGCAAATACTGTAGCAACACTTCATCCAGCTGAAGTGTCACTGCAGGCATACTGGAATCACTGCAGGCTCACTGCATACTCCTTCGTGGGCACTGCATCCTCCGTCACAACATACTGCATCCACCTTGTGGGAAAATGCATGCACTGCATGGGCACTGCATCCACATTCAGAGAAGCTGTAGGGGGCAGTGCAACCAATGCAGGTTCCCCGCATCCACTTTCATGGGAACTGCAGGCTCTGACAAAACATACTGCATCTGCCTTGTGAGACACTGCATCCACTGCAAGATCCCCTGCATCCACATTCAAGCACAAAGCTGGGGGCACTGCAACCACTGCAGGGACATTCCATCCAATCTTCATGGACACTGCATCCTCCGTCAGAACATACTGCATAAACCTTTAGGTACACTGCAGCCACTGCGTGGGGACTGCATTCAGATTCAGGGACACTGAAGAAGGCACTGCAACCCGAGCAGGGACACTGCATCCTGATGAAGTGGAACTGAAGGCGTACTGCAATGACTGCAGGATCACTGCATCCAACTCCTGGGCACTGCAACCTCCATCACAACATACGGAAACCAACGTTTGGTACTCTGCATCCACCTCATGGTCACTGGATCCACATTCAGGGACACAGAACGGGGCACTGCAACAACTGCAGGGACACTGCAGCCAGCTGAAATGGCATTGCAGGTGAACAGCAATGACTGCAGGATCACTGCATCCTCCTTCATGATCACTGGATCGTCCAACACAACAAAAGGCATTCACCTTGAGAGACACTGCATCCAGTGCATGAGCACTGCATCCACGTTCAGGTAAACTGCAGTTGGCACTGCAACCACTGCTGGATAACTGCATCCACACTCATGGGCACTGCATCCTCCGTCACAACACAAATCATGCACATTGTTGGACACTGCATCCACTGCTTGGGCACTGCATCCACATTCAGGGACAATGCAGGGGGCACTGCAACCACTGCAGGGACACTGCATCTAGCTGAAGTGGTAGTGACGGCGTATTGCAATGAATGCTGGCTCACTGCATCCAACTCGTAGGCACGGCATCCTCTGTCACAACATACTGACTAAAGGTTCATGTACACTGCATCCACTGCATGGGCACTGCATTCACCTTCAGGAACACAGGAGGTGCCACTGCAGCCCTTGAGGAACACTGCTTTCAACTGATGTGGAAATGAATGCACACTGCAATCACTGCAGGACCACTGCATCCACTGCATGTTCACAGCATCCACATTCATGTAAACTGCAGAGGGCACTTCAACCACTGCAGAATCACTGCATCCAACTTTATGGTCACTGTATCCTCCGTTACAACATACTGCATGTACATTGTGGGACACTTCATCCACTGCCTGGGCATTGCATACAGCTGATGTCACACTGCAAGTGCACTGCATTCAGCACAGGCTCACTTCATCCACCTTCGAGGCCACTGCATCTTCCGTCACAACATACGACATCCACCTTGTGGGACACTGCATCCACTGCATGAGAACTGCATCCAAACTCTGGTAAATTGCAGGTTGCACTGCATCCACTGCATGAGCACTGCATCAATATTCCAGGACAATGCCGTTGGCACTGCAAGCACTGCAGGGACACTGCATCCACTTTCATGGTGACTGCATCCTCCTTCACAACATACTGCATGCACCTTGTGGGACACTGCATCCAATGCCTGGGCATTGCATCCAGGATCTTGAACAATGTATTGGGCACTTCAACCACCTCAGGGACACTGCATACCGCTGAAGTCGCACTGCAGGCACACTGCATTCAGCACAGGCTCACTGCATCCACCTCCGTGGGCACTGCATCTTCCATCACAACATACGACATCCACCTTGTGGGAAACTGCATCTACTGCATGGGCACTGCATCCACATTCAGAGAACTGTAGGGGGCACTGCAACAACTGCAGCATCACCTCATCCATCTTCATGGGCTCTGCATTCTCCATCACAACCTACTGCATCCACCTTGGGGGACACTGCATCCTCTGCATCACTACAGCATCCACATTCCTGGACAATGCCTGGGGCTCTGCAAACACTGCAGGGACACTGCATTGACCTTCATGAGAACCGCATCATCCGTCATAACATACTGCATCCACCTTGTGGGACACTGAATCCACTGCAGCAACACTGCATCCCCAGAAGTGGCATGCAGGCGCACTGCCATCACGGCAGGATCACTGCATTCACCTTCACTGGCACTGCATACTACAACACACCACAATGCCTCCACATTAAGGGATACTGCATTCACTGCATGAGCACTGCACCCACATTCCAGGACAACGAAGGGGCATTTCAACCACTTCAGGGACACTGCATCCAGCTGAAGTGGCACTGAAAGCGTACTGCAATCACTGCCGGCTCACTGCATCCAAGTCCAGGTCTCTGCATCCTCTGTCACAACATACGGCAGCCAACATTTGGTACTCTGCATCCACTGCATGTGCACTGCATCCACACTCAGGGACACAGAACGGGACACTGCAGCCAGCTGAAGTGGCACTGCAGGTGCACTGCAATGACTGCAGGATCACTGCATCCTCCTTCATGATCACTGAATCCTCCATCACAACCTAAGGAATCAACCTTGAGGGACACTGCATACACTGCATGAGCACTGCATCCATATTCAGGTAAACTGCAGGGGGCACTGCAACCACTGCCCGATCACTGCATCCACCTTCATGGGCACTGCATCCTCCATCACAACATACTGCATGCACCTTGTGGGACACTGCATCCACTGCTTGGGGACAGTATCCACGTTCAGGGACACTGCAGTTGGTTCTGCAACCACTGCAGCAACAGTGCATCTAGCTGAAGAGGCACCACAGGCACACTGCAATCACTACCGGCTCACTGCTTCCATGTTCGTAGGCACTGCATCATGCGTCACAACGTAGTGCATCCACCTTGTGTGACAGTGCATGCCCTGCATGTACACTGCATCAAAATTCAGGGAAACTGTAGGGGGCACTGTCATCTCTTCAGGTTCACCGCATTCACCTTCATGGGCACTGCATCGTGGACAAAACATACTGCATCCATCTTTTGAGACACTGCATGCACTGCATGACCCCTGCATCAATATTACAGGACAATGCCGGGGGCCATGCAACCACTGCGGGTACTCTGCATCCACCTTCATGGGCACTGCATCCTCCATCACAACATACTGCATAAACCTTTAGGTACACTGCGTCCACGGCATGGGCACTGCATTCACCTTCAGTGACACAGTAGGTCTCACTGCAACCACTGCAGGGACACTGCATACAGCTGAAATCGCACAGCAGGTGCACTGTATTCTTCAATGGCTCACTGCATCCACCTCCGTGGGCACTGCATCTTCCATCACAACATACGACATCCACCTTGTGGGACACGGCAACTACTGCATGGGCACTGCATCCACATTCAGGGAACTGTAGGGGGCACTGCAACCACTGCAGCATCACTGCATCCACCTTCATGGGCCCTGCATCCTCCATCACAACATACTGCATCCACCTTGTGGGACACTACATCCACTGCATGACTACTGCATCCACATTCCCAGACAAAGCGGGGGGCACTGCAAGCACTACAGGGACACTGCATCCTCCTTCATTAGAACTGCATCATCCATCATAACATACTGCATCCACATTGTGGGACACTGCAACCACTGCCTGGACACTGCATCCACATTTCCGGAAAATGAATGGGGCACTGCAACCACTGCAGCAACACTGCAGCCAGCTGAAATGGCACTGCAGGTGCACTGCAATCACTGAAGGATCACTGCATCCACTGCATGTTCACAGCATCCACATTCAGGGACACAGCAGGGTGAAACTGCAACCGCTGCCAGATCACTGCATCAACCCTCATGGGCACTGCATCCTCCATCACAACTTCTGACTGCACCTTGTGGAACACTGCAACTACTTCATGGGCACTGCATCCACATTCAGGGAACTGTAGTGGGCACTGCAACCACTTCAGCATGACTGCATCCACCTTCATGGACCCTGCATCCTCCATCACAACATACAGCATCCACCTTGTGGGACACTGCATCCACTGCCTGGGCACTGCCTCCATATTCCTGGACAATGCAGGGGGCACTGCAACCACTGCAGCAACACTGCATCCAGCTGATGTGGCACAGCAGGCGCACTACCATCACTGCAGGATCATTACATTCACCTTCATCGGCACTGCATACTAGAACACACCACAATGCCTCCATATTGTGTCACTGCATCCACTGCATGAGCACTGCATGCACATTCCAGGACAATACTGGTGGCATTGCAACCACTGCAGGGACACTGCATCCAGCTGAAGTGGCACTGAAGGCGTACTGCAATCAATGCTGGCTCACTGCATCCATCTCCTGGGAACTGCATACTCTTTCACAACATACGGCTACCTACTTTTGGTACTCTGCATCCACTGCATGGACACTGCATCCACACACAGGGACAAAGAACTGGGCACTGCAACCACTGTAGGGACACTGCAGCCAGCAGAAGTGGCACTGCAGGTGCACTGCAATCACAGCAGGATCACTGCAGCTTCCTTCATGATCACTGAATCCTCCATCAAATCATAAGGCATCCACCTTGAGGGACACTGCATCCACTGCATGAGGACTGCAACCACATTCAGGTAAACTGAAGGGGGCACTCCAACCACTGCAGGATCACTGCATCCACCTTCATGGGTACTGCATCCTCCGTCACAGCATACTGCATCCACCTTGTGAGACACTGAATCCACTGCATGACCCTGGCATCCAGATTCCAGCACAATGCCTGGGCCCCTCCAACCACTGCAGGGACACTGCATCCGCCTTCATGCACAATGCATCCTCCGTCACAAAATACTGCATATACCTTTAGGTACACTGCCTCCACTGCATGGGCACTGCATTCACCTTCAGGGACACAGAAGGTGGCATTGCAACCACTGCAGCAAAACTGCTTCCAGCTGATGAGGAAATGCAGGCGCACTTCAATCACTGCAGGATCACTGGAACCATTGCATGTTCACAGCATCCAGATTCAGGGACACTGCAGGGTGCACTGCAACCACTGCAGGGACACTTCATCCAGATGAAGTGGCTCTGCAGGTGCACTGCAATGACTGCTGGATCACTGCATCCTCCTTCATGATCAGTGAATGCTCCATCGCAACATAAGGCATCCACCTTGAGGGACACTGCATCCACTGCATGACCAGTGCATCCACATTCAGGTAAACTGCAGGGGCCACTGCAACCACTGCAGGATCACTGCATCCACCTTCATGGGCACTGCATTCTCCATCACAACATACTGCATGCACATTGTGGGACACTACATCCACTGCATGGACACTGCATCCACGTTCAGGAACACTGCAGTTGGCTCTGCAACCACTGCAGGAACACTGCATCTGACTGAAGTGGCAGTGCAGGCGCACTGCAACCCCGAAAATTTAAATGTATCCACTGAATTGGCACTGCATCCACATTCCAGGACAATGCAGGGGGCACTGCATCCACTGCAGGGACACTGCAGCAAGCTGCAATGTCACTGCAGGTGCACTGCCATGACTGCAGGATCACTGCATCCTCCTTCATGATCAGTGAATCCTCCATCACGGAATAAGGCATCCATCTTGTGGGACACTGCATCCACTACATGATCACTGCATCCACATTCAGGTAAACTGCAGGGGGCACTGCAACCACTGCAGGTTCATGGCATCCACCTTCATGGGCACTGCATCCTCTGTCACAACATACTGCATGCACATTATGGAACACTGCATCCACTTCATGGGCATTGCATCCACGTTCAGGGACACTGCTCTAGGCTCTGCAACCACTGGAGCATCACTGCCTCCACCTTCATGGTCCCTGAATCCTCCATCACCACGTACTGCATCCACCTTGTGTGACACTACATCCACTGCATGACTACTACATCCACATTCCCAGACAATGCGGGGTGCACCGCAAGCACTGGAGGGACACTGCATCCACCTTCATGAGAACTGCATCATACGTCATAACATTCTGCATCTACATTGTGGGACACTGCATCCAGTGTCTGGGAACTCCATGCACATTCCTCGACAATGCAGGCGGCACTGCAACCGCTGCAGCAACACTGAATCCAGCTGAAGTGGCACTGCAGGCACACTGTCCTCACTGCAGGATAGCTACACTGCATCCACTGCATGGTCACTGCATTCACCTTCAGGGACACAGAAGGCAGCACTGCAACCCCTGCAGGGACACTGCTTCCAGCTGATGTGGAAATGGAGGCGCACTGCAATCACTGAAGGATCACTGCACCCACTGCATATTCAGAGAACGCACATTCAGGGACACAGCAGGGTGCACTGCAATCACTGCAGGATCACTGCATCCTTCTTCATGGGCACTGCATCTTCCGTCACAACATAGTGCATGCACATTGTGGGACACCGAATCCACAGCATGGGGACTGCAACCTCGTTCAGAGACTCTGCTGTTGTCTCTGTAACCACTGCAGCAACACTTCACCCAGCTGAAGTGGCACTGCAAGCGCACTGCAATCACTTCAGGCTCACTGCATTCACCTCGTGGGCACCGCATCCTCCAAAACAGCATACCGCATCCACCTTGTGGGACACTGCATGCACAGCATGGGCACTTTATCCACATTCAAGGAAACTGTAGGGGGCACTGCAACCACTGCAGGTTTACTGCATCCACCTTCATCGACACTGCACCCTCTGACAAAACATACTGCATCCGCCTTGTGAGACACTGCATCCACTGCATGAACCCTGCATCCACATTCCAGCACAATGCCAGGGAACCTGCCACCACTGCAGGGACACTGCTTCCACAGTCATGCGCACTGCATACTCCGTCACAACATACTGCATAAACCTTTAGGAACACTGCCTCCACTGCATGGGCACTGCAGCCACCTGAATTGGCATGGCAGGTGCACTGCAATGACTGCAGGATCACTGCATCCTCCTTCATGATCACTGAATCCTCCATCACCACATAAGGCATCCAACATGAGGGACACTGCATCCACTGCATGACCCTGCATCGACATTCAGATGAATGCAGGTTGCACTGCAACCACAGCAGGATCAATGCATCCACCTTCATGGTCACTGCAGCCTCTGTCACAACATACTGCATAAACATTTAGGTACGCTGCATCCACTGCATGGGCACTGCATTCACCTTCAGGGACACAGAAGGTGGCACTGCAACCAGCTGATGTCGAAATTCAGGCTCACTGCAATCACTGCAGGATCACTGCATCCACTGCATGTTCACAGCATCCACATTCAGGGACACAGCAGGGTGCACTGAAACCACTCCCGCATCACTGCATCCACCTTCATAGGCACTGCATCCTCGGTCACAACATACTGCATGCACGTTGTGGGACATTGCATCCAAAGCCTGTGCACTGCATCCACGTTCTCAGGCAATTAGTGCACATTGCACCCACTGCAGGGACACTGCACACAGCTGAAGATGCACTGCAGGTGCACTGCATTCAGCAAAGTCTCACTACATCCACCTTCGTGGGCACTGCATCTTCCATCACAACATACAACATCCACCTTGTGGGACACTTCATCCACTGCATGACTACTGCATCCACATTCCCGGACATGTGGGAGGTACTGCAAGCACTGCAGGGAAACTGCATCCACATTCAGGGAACTCTCGAGGGCACAGCAATCACTGCAGCATCACTGCAACCACTTTCATGGGCCCTGCATCCTCCATCACAACATACTGCATTCTCATTCTGGGACACTGTATCCACTGAATGTCTACTGCATCCAAATTAACGGACAATGCAGGGGGAACAGCAAGCAATGCAGGGACACTGCATCCACGTTCAGGGGAACTGCATCATCCATCATAACATATTGCATCCACCTTGTGGGACACTGCATCCACTGCATGACCCCTGCATCCACATTCCCCAACAATGCCCGGGGCACTGCTAGCACTGGAGGGACACTGCGTCCACCTTCATGGGCACTGCATCCTCCATCACAACATACTGAATAAAGCTTTAGCTACACTGCATCCACTGTGTGGGCACTGGATTCACACTCAGGAACACAGAAGGCGGGACTGCAATCCTTGCAGGGACACTGCTTCCTGCTGATGTGGAAATGCAGTTGCACTGCAATCACCTCAGGATCACTGCATCCACTGGATGTTCACAGAATCCACATTCAGGGACCCTGCAGGGTGCACTGCAACCACTGGTGGGACACTTCATCCAGATGAAGTGGCACAGCCAGTGCACTGCCATGACTGCTGCATCACTGCATCCACCTTCCTGGGCGCTGCATCCTCCCTCACAACATACTTCATGCACATTGTGGTACACTGCATCCACTGCATGGGCACTGCTTCAACGTTTAGGTACACCTCATTTGGATCTGCAACCACGGCAGCAACATTGCATCCAGTTGAAGTGGCACTGCAGGTGCACTGCAATCACTGCAGGCTCATGGAATCCACCTTCAAGCGCACTGCGTCCTCTGTCACAACAGACTGTATGCACCTTGTGGGACACAGCATGCACTGCATGGGCACTGTATCCACATTCAGCAAAACTGTAGGGGGCACTGCAGCCACACAGGTTCACCGCATTCACCTTCATGGGCACTGCATTCTCCATCACAACATATTACATGCACCTTGTGGGACACTGTATCCAATGCCTGGGCACTGCATCCACGTTCTCGGACAATGCAGTCGGCACATCAACCACTGCAGAGACACTGCATACAGCTGAAGTGGCACTGCAGGTCCACTGCTTTCTGCACAGGCTCACTGCATCCACATTCGTGGGCACTGAATCTTCCATAAAAACATACGACATCCACCTTGTGGGACACTGCCACTACTGCATGGGCACTGCATTCACATTCAAGAAATTGTAGGGTGCAGTGCAACCAGTGCAGCAAGACTGCATCCAGCTGAAGTGGCACTGCAGGTGCACTGCCATCACTGGAGGATCACTGCATTCACCTTCATTGGCACTGCATTCTACAACACACCACAATGCCTCCACATTGTTGGACAATGCATCCACTGCATGAGCACTGCATCCACATTCCAGGACAATGCAGGGGGCATTGTAACCACTGGAGGGACACTGCATCCAGCTGAAGTGGCACTGAAGGCATACTGCAATCACTGATGCCTCACTGCATCCAAATACAAGGCTCCGCATCCTCTGTCATAACATAAGGCAACCAACTTTTGGTACTCTGCATCCACTTCAGGGGCACTGCATCCACATTCAGGGACACAGGACGGGGCACTGCAACCAAGCCAGGGACACTGCAGCCAGCTGAAGTGGCACTGCATGTTCACAACAATGACTGCAGGATCACTCCATCCTACTTCATGATCCTCAATCCTCCAACACATCATAAGGCATCCACCTTGAGGGCACACTGCATCCACCTGCATGGGCATTGCATCCTCCGTCACAACATACTGCATGCACTTTGTGGGACAGTGCATCCAATGCATGGGCACTGCGTCCACGTTCTCAGACAATGCAGTCAGCACTGCAAGCACTGAAGGGACAGTGCATTCAGCTGAACTCGCACTGCAGGCGCACTGCATTCAGCTCAGGCTCACTGCATCCAAATCCTGGGCACTGCATCCTCTGTCACAACATACGGCAACCAAATTTTAGTAATCTGCATCCACTGCATGGGCACGCATCCACATTCAGGGACACAGAACTGGGAACTGTAACGACTGCAGGGACACGGCAGCCAGCTGAAGTGGAACTGCAGGTGCACTGCAATGACTGCAGGATCACTGCATTCACTGCATGTTCACAGCATCCACATTCAGGGACACAGCATGGTGCACTGCAACCACTGCAGGGACACTGCATCCAGAAGAAGTGACACTGCAGGTGCACTTCAATGACTGCAGGATCACTGCATTGTCCTTCATGGGCACTGAATCCTGCTTCACAACATACTGCATAAACCTTGAGTCACACGGCAGACACTGCAAGGGCACAGCATCCACATTCAGGGACATCTCAGGGGGCTCTGCAACCACTGCAGCTACACTGCATCCAGCTGAATTGGCACTGAAGGTGCACTGCAATCAATGAATATTCACTGCATAGGCACTGCCTCAACATTTCAGGACAATGCTGTGGAACTGCAACCACTGGAAGGACACTACATCCGCCTTCATGGGCACTGCATCCTCCATCACAACATACTGTATAAACCTTTAGGTACACTGCATCCACTGCATGTGCACTCTATTCAACTTCAGGGACACAGAAGGCAGCACTGAAACCCCTGCAGGGACACTGCTTCCAGCTGATGTGAAAATGCAAGAATCCTGCAATCACTGCAAGATCACTGCATGCACTGCATGTTCACAGCATCCACATTCAGGGACACAGCTGCATGCACAGCAACCACTGCCGGATCACTGCATCCACCTACATGGGCAATGCATCCTCCGTCACAAAATACTGCATGCTCCTTGTGGGACACTGCATCCAAGGCCTGGCGACTGCATCCACGTTCACGGACAATGCAGTGTGCACTGCAACCACTGCAGGGACACTGCATCCAGCTGAAGTGCCACTGAACACCTACTGCAATCACTGCCTGCTCACTGCATAAAACTCGTGGGCACTGCATCCTCTGTCACAACACATGGCATCCAAATTTGGGTACTCTGCATCCAGTGCATGGGCACTGCATCCAAATTCAGGGACACAGAAAGCAGCACTGCAACTGCTGGGACACTGCAGCCAGCTAAAGTGGCACTGCAGGTGCACTGCAATGACTGCAGGCTCACTGCATACTCCTTCATGGTGAGTGAATCCTCCATCACAACATAAGGTATCCAACTTGTGGGAAACTGCATCCACTGCATGAGCACTGCATCCACATTCCAGGACAATGCAGGGGGCATTGCAACCACTGCAGGGACACTGCATCCAGCTAAAGTGACAATGAAGGTGTATTGCAATTACTGCCGTCTCACTGCATCCAACTCGTAGGCACTGCATCCTCTGTCACAACATACGGCAACCAAATTTTGGTACTCTGCTTACACTGCATGGGTAATGCATCCACATTCAGGGACACAGGACGGGCACTGCAACCACTGCAGGGACACTGCATCCAGCTGAAGTGGCACTGCAAGTTCACTACAATGACTGCAGGATCACTGCATCCACCTTCATGATCACTGAATTCTCCAACACATCATAAGACATCTACCTTGAGGGACACTGCATCCACTGCATGAGCACTGCATCCACATTCAGGTAAACTGCAGGGGTCACTGCAACCACTGCTGTATCACTGCATCCACCTTCATGGGCACTGCATCCTCCATCACAATATACTGCATGTACATTATGGGACACTGCATAGACTGCATGGGCGCTGCATTCACCTTCAGGGACACAGAAGGCGGGACTGCAACCCCTGCAGGGACACAGCTTCCAGCTGATGTGTAAATGGAGGCACACTGCAGTCACTGCAGGATCACTGCATCCACCTTCGTGGGGACTGCCTCTTCCATCACAACATACGACATCCACCTTGTGGGACAGTGCAACTACTGCATGGGTACTGCATCCACATTTGGGGAACCGTAGGGGGCACTGCAACAACTGCAGCATCACTAAATCAACCCTCATGGACTGTGCATCCTCCATCACAACATACTGCATCCGCCTGGTGAGACACTGCATCCAATGCATGACCCCTGCATACACATTACAGGACAATGCCAGGGGCACTACAACCACAGCAGGGACACAGCATCCACCTTCATGGGCACTGCATCCTCCGTCACGACATACTGCATGAATATTGTGGGACAATGCATCCACTACATGGGGACTGCATCCACATTCAGGGACACTGCAGTTGGCTCTGCAACCATTGCAGCAACACGGCATCCAGCTGAAGTGGCACTGCAGGCACACTGCATTCACTTCAGGATCACTTCATCCACTTGGTGGGCACTGCATCCTCCATCACAGCATACCGCATCCACCTTGAGGGACACGGCATGCACTGCATGGGAACTGCACTCCACATTCAGAGAAACTGTAGAGGGAACTGCAAGCAATGCAGCTTCACCGCATCCACCTTCATGGGCACTGCATCCTCCGACAAAACATACTGAATACGCCTTGTGTGACACTGCATCCACTGCATGACCCCAGCATCCACAGTCCAGCACAAAGCTGGGGGCATTGCAACCACTGCAGGGACACTGCATCCAGCTGAATTGGCAATGAGTGCATACTGCAATGACTGCCGTCTCACTGCATCCAACTCGTGGGCACTGCATCCTCTGACAAAACATACGGCACCCAACTTTTGGTACTCTGCATCCACTGCATGGGCACTGCATCCATATTCAGGGACACAGAACAGGGCACTGCACCCAATGCAGGGACACTGCAGTGAGATGAAGTGGCACTGCAGGTGCACTGCAATGACGCCAGCATCACTGCCTCCTCCTTCATGATCACTGAATCCACCAACACATCATTAAGCATCCACATTGAAGGACATTGCATCCACCTCCATGGGCACTGCATCACCGTCACAGGATACCGCATCCACCTTGTGGGACACTGAATGCACTGCATGGGCTCTACATCCACATTCAGGGAAACTGTAGGGGGCCATGTAACCACTGCAGGTTCACTGCATCCACCTTCATGGGTACTGCATCCTCCTACAAAACATACTGCATCCACCTTGTGAGACACTGCATCCACTACATGACCCCTGCAGCCACATTCCAGTACAATGCCGGGTGCCCAGCCACCACTGCAGGGACACTGCCTTCACCTTCATGTGCACTGCATCCTCCGTCAAAACATACTGCACAAACCTTTAGGGACACTGCCACCACTGCATGGGCACTGCATTCAACTACAGGGACAGAAGGTGGCACTGCAACCACTGCAGCAACACTGCTTCCAGCAGATGAGGAAATTCAGGTGCACTGCAATCACTGCAGGATCACTGCATCCACTCCATGTTCAGAGCATGCACATTCAGGGACACAGCAGGGTGCACTGCAACCACTGCCGGATCACTGCATCCATCTTCATGGGCACTGCATCCTCCATCACCACATACTGCATGCACCTTGTGGGACACTGCATCCAATGCCTGGGCACTACATCCACGTTCTCGGACAATGCAGTCGGCAGTGCAACCACTGCAGGGACACTGGATACAGCTGAAGTCGCACTACAGGCACACAGCATTCAGCACAGGCTCACTGCATCCACCTCCGTGGGCACTGCATCTTCCATCACAATATACGACATCCACCATGTGGGACACTACAACTACTGCATGGGCACTGCATCCACATTCAGAGAACTTTAGAGGGCACTGCAACCACTGCAGCATCACTACATCCACCTTCATTGTCCCTGATTCCTCCATCACAACAGACTGCATCCACCTTGTGGAACACTGCATCCACTGCATGTCTACTGAATACACATTCTAGGACAATGTGGGGGGCACTGCAAGCACTGGAGGGACACTGCATCCACCTTCATAGGCCCTGCATCCTCCATCACAACAGATTTCATCCACCATGTGGGACTCTGCTTGCACTGCATGACTACTGTCTCCACATTCCCAGACAATGCGGGGGGCACTGCAAGCACTGCAGGGACACTGCATCCACCTTCATAAGAATGCATCATCCGTCATAACATACTGAATCCACCTTGTGGGACACTTCATCCACTGCAGGGGCACTGAATCCACATTCCCGGACAATGCAGGGGGCACTGAAACCACTGAAGCAACACTGCATCCAGCTGAAGTGGCAATGCAGGTGCACTGCCATCACTGCAGGATGACTGCATTCACCTTCATTGGCACTGCATACTACAACACACCACAAGATCCACATTGTGGGACACTGCATCCACTGCATGAGCACTGCATCCACAAGCCAGGACAATACAGGGGGCATTGCAACCACTGCAGGGAAACTGCATCCAGCTGAAGTGGCACTGAATGAGTACCGCAATCACTGCCGGCTCACTGCATCCAAATCCAGGGCTCTGCATCCTCTGACACAACATGCGGCAACCAACTTTTGGTACTCTGCATTCACCGCATGGGCACTGCATCCACATTGAGGTACACAGGATGGGTCACTGCAACCACTGCAGGGATGCTGCAGCTCGCTGAAGTGGCACTGCAATGACTGCAGGATCACTGCATCCTCCTTCATGATCACTGGATCCTCCAACACATCATAAGTCATCCACCTTGAGGGACACTGCATCTACTGCATGAGCACTGCATCGACCAACAGGTAAACTGCAGTTGGCAATGCAAGCAGTGCAGGATAACTGCATTCACCTTCATGGGCACTGTATCCTCCGTCACAACTTACTGCATGCACATTGAGGGTCACTGCATCCACTGCATGGGTACTGCATCCACGTTCAGGGCCACTGCATTTGGCTCAGCAACCACTTCAGTAACACTGCTTCCAGCTGATGTGGCACTGCATGCACACTGCAATCAATTCAGTCTCAGTGCATCCACATTTGTGGGCACTGCATCCTTCGTCACAACACACCGCATCAACATTTTGGGACACTGCATGCACTGCATGGGCACTGCATCCACATTCAGTGTAACTGTAGGGGGCACTGCAATAAATGCAGGTTCACCGCATCCACCTTTATGGGCACTGCATCCTTCGACAAAACATACTGCATCCACCTTGTGAGACACTGCTTCCACTGCATGACCCCTGTATCCACATTCCAGAAGAATGCTGGGGGCCCTGCAACCACTGCAGGGACACTGCATCTGCCTTCATGCACACTGCATCCTCAGTCACAACATACTGCATAAACCTTTAGGGACACTGCCTCCACTGCATGGGCACTGCATTCACCATAGGGAAACAGAAAGTGGCACTGCATGCCTGCAGGGACACTGCTTCCAGCTGATGTGGAAATGCAGGTGCACTGCAATCACTGCAGGACCACTGCATCCACTGCATGTTCACAGCATCCACATTCATGGACACAGCAGGGTGCACTGCAACCACTGTCGGATCACTGCATACACCTTCATGGGCACTGCATCCTCCATCACAACATACTGCATGCACCTTTTGAGAAACTGCATCCAATGCCTGGGCACTGCATCCACGTTCTCGGACAATGCAGTGGGCACTGCAATCACTGCAGAGACAGTGCATACAGCTGAAGTCGCACAGCAGGCACACTGCATGCAGCACAGACTCACTGCATCCACCTCCGTGGGCATTACATCTTCCATCACAACATATGACATCCACCTTGTCAAACACTGCAACTTTTGCATGGGCACTGCAGCCACATTCAGGGAAATGTAGGGGGCACTGCAACCACTGCAGCCTCACTGCATCCACCTTCATGGGCCCTGCATCCTCCATCAGAACCTACTGCATCCACCTTGTGTGACACTGCATCCACTGCATGACTACTGCATCCACATTCCAGGACAATGCAGGGGGCACTGCAAGCACTGCAGGGAGACTGCATTCACCTTCATGACAACTACATTATCCGTCATAACATACTGCATCCACATTGTTGGAAACTGCATCCACTGCCTGGGCACTACATCCATATTCCAGGACAATGCATTGGGCATTGCAACCACTGCAGGGACACTGCATCCAGCTGAAGTGGCACTGAAGGAGTACTGCAATCAATGCCAGCTCACTCCACATAACTTGTGGGCACAGCATCCTCTATCA
Source organism: Equus przewalskii (assembly GCF_037783145.1). Taxonomy (NCBI): domain Eukaryota; kingdom Metazoa; phylum Chordata; class Mammalia; order Perissodactyla; family Equidae; genus Equus; species Equus przewalskii. The sequence continues at coordinate 118,602 of NW_027228483.1, forward strand.
CAAGATATGGCAACCAATGTTTGGTACTCTGCATTCACTGCATGGGCACTGCATCCACATTCAGGGACACAGAATAGGGCACAGCAACCACTGCAGGGACACTGCTGCCAGCTGAAGTGTCACTGCATTTGCACTGCCATGACTGCAGGATCACTGCATCCTCCTTGATGATCACTGCATCCTCCATCACAACATAAGGCATCGCCATTGAGCGACACTGCATCCATGCATGACCACGGCATCCACATTCAGGTAAACTGCAGGGGGCAGTGCAACCACTGCAGGATCACTGCATCCACCTTCATGGGCACTGCATAATACAACACAACACAATGCCTCCACATTTTGGGACACTGCATCCACTGCATGAGCACTGCATCCACAATCCAGGACAATGCAGGGGGCACCACAACCACTGCCGGTACACTGCATCCAGATGAAGTGGCACTGCAGGTGCACTGCAGTGACTGCAGGATCACTGCATCATCCTTCATAGGCAGTGAATCCTGCTTCACAACATACTGCATCCACCTTGAGTCACACTGCAGACACTGCATGGGCACAGCATCCACATTCAGGGACATGGCAGGGCGCTCTGCAACCACTGCAGCTACACTGCATCCAGCTGAAGTGGCACTGCAGGCACAACGCAATCACTGAAGATTCACTGCATCCACTGCATAGGCACTGCATCAACATTTCAGGACAATGCCGGGGCACTGCAACCAGTGGAGGGATATTGCATCCCCCTTCATGGGCAATGCATCCTCCGTCACAACATACTGCATAAACCTTTAAGTACACTGCCTCCACTGCATGGGCACTGCATTCACCTTCAGTGACACAGAAGGCAGGACTGCAACCCCTGCAGGGACACTGCTTCCAGGTGATTTGGAACTGCAGGCGCACTGCAATCACTGCAGGATCACTGCAAACACTGCATGTTCAGAGCATGCACATTCAGGGACACAGCATGATGTACTGCAACCTCTGGAGGATCACCGCATCATCCTTCATGGGGACTGAATGATACTTCACAACATACTGCATCGACCTTGAGTCACACTGCAGAAACTGCATGGGCACATCATCCAAGTGCAGGAACCTGGCAGGGAGGTCTGCAACAACTGGAGCTACACTGCATCCAGCTGAAGTTGCACTTAAGACACACTGCATTCTGCACAGGCTCACTGTGTCCACCTCCGTGGGATCTGCATCTTCCATCACAACATATGACCTCCAACTTGTGGGACACTGCAACTGCTGCATGGGCACTGCATCCACATTCAGGGAACTGTAGGGGGCACAGCAACCACTGCAGTATCATGCGTCCACCATCATGGGCCCTGCATCCTCCATCACAACATTCTGCATCCACCTTGTGGGACACTGCATCCACTGCATGAGAACTGCATCCAAATTCCAGGACAATGCAGGGGCACTGCAAGCACTGCAGGGAATATGCATCCACCTTCATGAGAACTGCATCGTCCATCATAACATACTGAATCCACCTTGTGGGACACTGCATCCACTGCCTGAGCACTGCATCCAAATTCCCGGACAATGCAGGGGGCACTGCAACCACTGCAGAAACACTGCATCCAGCTGAGGAGCACTGCAGGTTCACTGCCATCACTGAAGGATCACTGCATTCACCTTCATTGGCACTGCATAGTACAACACACCACAATGCCTCCACATTGTGGTTCACTGCATCCACTGCATGAGCACTGCATCCAAATTCCAGGACAATGCAGGGGGCATTGCAACCACTGCAGGGACACTGCATCCAGATGAAGCGGTACTGAAGGCGTATAGCAATCACTGTCGGCTCACTGCATCCAACTCCAGGGCTCTGCACCCTCTGTCACAACATACAGCAGCCAACGTTTGGTACTCTGCATCCACTGCATGGGCACTGCATCCAGACTCTGAGACACTGGCTGGGGCACTGTGACCACTGCAGGGACACTGCAGCCAGCTGAAGTGGCACTGCAAGTTCACTGCAATAACTGCAGGATCACTGCATCCTTCTTCATGATCACTGACTATTCCAACACATCATAAGGCATCCACCTTGAGGGACACTGCATCCACTGCATGAGCACTGCATCCACATTCATGTAAACTGCAGGGGGCACTGCAACCACTGCAGGATCACTGCATTCACCTTCATGGGCACTGCATCTTCCATCACAACATATTTCATGCACATTGTGGGACACTGCATCCACTGCATGGGGATTGCATCCACGTTCAGGGACGCTGCAGTTGGCTCTGCAACCACTGCAGCAACGTTGCATCCAGCTGAAGTGGCACTGCAAGTGCACTGCAATCAATTCAGGCTCATTGCATCCACCTTTGTGGGCACTGCATCCTCCGTCACAGCATACTGCATCCACCTTGTGGGACACTGCATGCACTGCATTTGCACTGCATCCACATTAAGGGAACTGTAGGGCATACAGCAACCACAGCAGCATCACTGCATCCACCTTCATTGGCCCTGCATCCTTCCTCACAACATACTGCATGCACCTTGTGGGACACTGCATCCATTGACTGGGCACTGCATCCACGTTCTCGGACAATGCAGTGGGCACTGCAACAACTGCATCAACACTTCAACCAGCTGAAGTGGCACTGCAGGCGCACAGCCATCAGTGCAGGATCACTGCATTCACCTTAATCGGCACAGCATACTACAGCACAGCACAATGCCTCCACATTCTGGGACACTGCATCCCCCTTCATGGGCACTCCATCCACACTCCAGGACAATGCTGGGGGCATTGCAACCACTGCAGGGACACGGCATCCTGCTGAAGTGGCTCTGAAGGCGTACCGCAATCACTGCCGGCTCACTGCATCCAAATCCAGGGCTCTGTATCATCTGTCACAACATACGGCAAACAACTTTTGGTACTCTGCATCCACTCCATGGGCCCTGAATCCACATTAAGGGACACAGAACAGGGCACTGCAACCACTGCAGGGACACTGCAACCAGCTGAACTGGCACTGAAAGTTCAATGCAATGACTGCAGGATCACTGCATCCTCCTTCATGAGCACTGAATCCTCCAACATATCATAAGGAATCCACCTTGAGGGATACTGCATCCACTGCATGAGCACTGCATCCACATTCAGGTAAACTGCAGGGGTCACTGCAACCACTGCAGGATCACTGCATCCACCTTCATGGGCACTGCATCCTCCATCAAAACATACTGCATGCACATTGTGGGACACTGCATCAACTGCATGGGGACTGCTTCCACGTTCAGGGACACTGCACTTGGCTCTGAACCACTGCAACAACACTGCATCCAGCTGAAGTGGCACTGCAGGCGCACTGCAATCACTGCAGGCACACTGCGTCCACCTTCGTTTGGATTGCATCCTCCATCACAGCATACCGCATCCACCTTGTGGGACACTGCATGCACTGCATGGGCACTGCATCCACATTCACGGAAACTGTAGTGGGCACTGCAACCACTGCAGGTTCACTACATCCACATTCATGGGCCCTGCATCCTCCATCACAACATACTGCATAAACCTTTAGGGACACAGCATGCACTGCATGGGCACTGCATCCACATTCAGGGAAACTGTAGGGGCCACAGCAACCACACATGTTCACCGCATCCACCTTCATGGGCACTGCATCCTCTGTCACAATATACTGCATAAACCTTTAGATACACTGCATTGACTGCATGGGCATTGCATTCACATTCAGGGACACAGAAGGAGGCACTGCAAGCCCTGAATGAACACTGCCTCCAGCTGATGTTGAAATGCAGGCGCACTGCAATCACTGCACCCACAGCATGTTGACAGCATCCACATTCAGGGACACAGCAGGGTGCACTGTAACCACTGCCAGATCAGTGCATACACCTCCATGGGCACTGCATCTTCCGTCACAACATAGTGCATGCACATTTTGGGACACTGCATCCAAAGCCTGTGCACTGCATCCAAATTCCAGGACAATGCAGCAGGCACTGCAACCACTGCAGGGACACTGCATCCTGATGAAGTGGCACTGCAGGTGCATTGCAATGGCTGCAGGATCACTGCATCGTCCTTCATGGGCACTGAATTCTACTTCACGACATACTGCATTCACCTTGGTTCACACTGCAGTACTACATGGGCACTGCATCCACATTCAGAGACTTGGCAAGGGGCTCTGCAACCACTGCAGCTACAGAGCATCCAGCTGAAGTGGCTCTGCAGGCACACTGCAATCATTGAACTTTCACTGCATACACTGCAATGGCACTGCATCAATATTCCAGGACAATGCTGTTGGCACTGCAAGCACTTCCGGGACACTGCATCCACCTTCATGGGGACTGCATCCTCATTCACAACATACTGCATGCACCTTGTGGGACACTGCATCCAATGCCTGGGCACTGCATCCATGTTCTCGGACAATGCATTGGGCACTGAAACCACTGCAGGGACACTGCATACAGCTGAAGTCACACTGCAGGTGCAATGCAATCACTGAAGATTCACTGCATCCACTGCATAGGCACTGCATCAACATTTCAGGACAATGCCAGGGGCACTGCAACCACTGGAGGGACACTGCATCCCCCTTCATGGGCACTGCATCATCCGTCACAACATACTGCATAAATCTTTAGGTGGGCTGCATCCACTGAGTCGGCACTGCATTCACTGTCAGCAAAACAGAAGGCAACACTGCAACCCCTGCAGGGACACTGATTCCAGCTGATGTGGAAATGCTGGTGCACTTCAATCATTGCAGGATCACTGCATCCACTCCATGTTCAAAGCATGCACATTCAGGGACACAGAAGGGTGCACTGCCACCACAGGCGGATCACTGCATCAACCCTCATGGGCACTGCATCCTCCGTCACAACGTACTGCATGCACCTTCTGGGACACTGCATCCAATGCCTGGGCACTGCATCCACGTTCTCAGACAATGCAGTCAGCACTGCAGCCACTGCATGGACACTGCATACAGCTGAATTCACACTGCAGGTGCACTGCATTCATCACAGGCTCACTGCATCTACCTTTGTTGCACATCATCTATCATCACAACATACGACATCCACCTTGTGGGACACTGCAACTCATGCATAGGCACTGCATCCACATTCAGGGAACTGTAGGGGGCACTGCAACCACTGCAGCATCACTGCCTCCAACATCATGGGCCCTGCATCCTCCATCACAACCTACTGCTTCCACCTTGTGGGACACTGCATCCACTGCATGACTACTGCATCCACATTCCCAGACAATGTGGGGGGCACTGCAAGCACTGCATGCAAACTGCTGCCAGCTGAAGTGGAAATGCAGGCCCACTGCAATCACTGCTGGATCACTGCATCCACTGCATTTTCACAAGAATCACATTCAGGGTCAAAGCATTGTGTAATGCAACCACTACAGGGACACTGCATCCAGATGAAGTGGCACTGAAGGTGTACTGCAATGACTGCTGGATCACTGCATCCAACTCCTTGGCACGGCATCCTCCATTACAACATATGGAAACCAACATTTGGTACTCTGCATCCACTGAAGGGGCACTGCATCGACATTGAGGGACACAGAACTGGGCACTGAGTGCACTGCCGGATCACTGCATCCACCTTCAGGGGTAGTGCATCGTCCATCGAAAAATACAGCATGCACCTTTTGGGACACTGCATCCAATGCCTGGGCACTGCATCCACGTTCTCAGACAATGCACTGGGCACAGCAACCACTGCAGGGACACTGCATACAGCTGAATTCGCCCTGCAGGTGCACTGCATTCAGCACAGGCTCATTGCATTGACCTTCGTTGACACTGCATCTTCCATCTCAACATATGAAATCCACCTTGTGGGACACTGCAACTACTGTATGGGCACTGCAACCACATTCAGGGAGCTGTAGGGGCACTGCTACCACTGCAGGTTCAGCAAATCCACCTTCATGGGCACTGCATCCTCTGACAAAACATACAGCATCCGCCTTGTGAGACACTGCATCCACTGCATGACCACTGCATCCATATTCCAGGAGAATGCTGCAGGCAATGCAACCACTGCACTGACAGTGCATCCACTTTAATTGGCACTTCATCCTCCGTGACAACATACTGCATATACCTTCAGGTACACTGCATCCACTGCATGGGCACTGCATTCACCTTCAGGGACACAGAAGGTGGCACTGCAACTTCTTCAGGGACACTTCTTCCAGTTGATGTGGGAATGCATCTGCATGCCAATCATTGCTGGATCACTGCATCCACTGCATGTTCACAGCATCCACATTCAGGAACACAGCAGGGTGCACTGCAAGCACTGCCAGATCACTGCATCCACCATCATGGGCACTGCATCCTCTGTCACAACATATGACAACCAAATTTTGGTACTCTGTATCCACTCCAACAGCACTGTATCTGCATTCAGGGAAACAGAACGGGGCACTGCAACCACTGCAGGGACACTGCAGCCAGCTGAAATGGAATTGCAGGTAACAGCAATGACTGCAGGATCACTCTCATCCTCCTTCATGATCACTGGATCGTCCATCACAACAAAAGGTATTCACCTTGATGGACACTGCATCCACTGCATGGGCACTGCATTCAACTAGAAACACAGATTGCGGCACTGCAAACCTTGCAGGGACACTGCACCCAGCGGAAGTCGCACTGCAGGCACACTGCATTCAGCACAGGATCACTGTGTCCACCTTCGTGGGCACTGCATCTTCCATCAGTACATAGGACATCAACTTTGTGGGACACTGCAACTACTGCATGGGTACTTCATACACATTCAGGGAACTGTAGGGGTCACTGCAACCACTGCAGGCACACTGCATCCAGCTGAAGTGGCACTGCAGGCGCAATGCTATTGCTGAAGATTCACTGCATCCACTGAATGGGCACTGCATCAACATTTCAGGACAATGCAGGGGGCATTGCAACCACTGGAGGGACACTGCACCCCCCCTCATAGGCACTGCATCCTCTGTCACAACATACTGCATAAACCTTTAGGTACACTGCATCCACTACATGGGCACTGCATCCACACTCAGGGACACAGGACAGCACACTGCAACCACTGCAGGGTCACTACAGCCAGCTGAAGTTTCACAGCAAGTTCACTGCAATGACTGCAGGATCACTGCATCCTCCTTCATGATCACTGGATCGTCCATCACAACAAAAGGCATTCACCTTGAGGGACACTGCATCCACTGCATCAGCACTGCATTCACCTTCAGAAACACAGAATGCGGAACTGCAACCCTTGCAGGGACACTCCATACAGCTGAAGTCGCACTGCAGGCCCACTGCATTCAGCACAGGCTCACTGCATCCACCTTCGTGGGCACTGCATCTTCCATCACTACATACGACATCCACTTTGTGGGACACTACAACTACTGCATGGGTACTGCATCCATATTCAGGGAAGGGTAGGGGGCACTGCAACCACTGCAGGGACACTGCATCCAGCTGAAGTGGCACTGCAGGCAAAATGCAATCACTGAAGTTTCTCTACATCCACTGCATAGGCACTACATCAACATTTCAGGACAATGCTGGTGGCATTGCAACCACTGGAGGGACACTGCATCCCCCTTCATGGGCACTACATCCTCCGTCACAACATACTGCATAAAACTTTAGGTACACTGCCGTCACTACATGGGCACTGCATTCACCTTCAGGGACACAGAAGGTGGCACTTCAACCACTGCAGCAACACGGCTTGCAGCTGATGAGGAAATCCAGGGGCACTGCAACCACTGCTGGGACACTGCATCCAGATGAAGTGGCACTGCAGGTGCACTTCAATGACTGCAGGATCACTGCATTGGCCTTCATGGGCACTGAATCCTGCTTCACAACATACTGCATCCACCTAGAGTCACTGCAGACACTGCATGGACACAGCATCCACATTCAGGGACATGGAAGGGGGCTCTGCAACCACTGCAGCTACACTGCATCCAGCTGTAGCAGCACTGCAGGTGCACTGCAGTCACTGAAGATTCACCGCATCCACTCCATAGGCACTTCTTCAAAATTTCACGACAATGCGGGGGGCACGGCAAGCACTGCAGGGACACTGCATCCACCTACATATGAACTGCATTATCCGTCATGACATACTGCATCGACCTTGTGGGACACTGCATCCATGGCCTGGGCACTGCATCCACATTCCCGCACAATGCAGGGGGCACTACAACCACTGCAGCAACTCTGTATCCAGCTGAAGTGGCACTGCAGGCGCACTGCAGTCACTGTAGGCTCACTGCATACACCTTCCTTGGCACTGCATCCTCCGTCACAACACAATGTATCGACCTTGTGGGACATTGCATTCACTGCATGGGCACTGCATCCACATTCTGGGAAATTGTAGGGGGCACTGCAACCACTGCAGTTTCACCGCATCCACCTTCATGGGCACTGCATCCTCCGACATAACATACTGCTTCCGGCTTGTGAGACACTGCATCCACTGCATGACCCCTGCATCCACATTCCAGGACAATGCCGGGGACACTGCAACCACAGCAGGGACACATCATCCACCTTCATGGGCACTGGATCCTCCATCACAACATACTGCATGCACCTTGTGGGGTGCTGCATCCAATGCCTGGGCACTGCATCCACAGTCTCGGACAATACAGTATGCACTGCAACAACTCTGGGACACTGCAGCCAGCTGACTTGGCACTGCAGGTGCACTGCAATGACCGCAGAATCACTGTATCATCCTTCATGGGCACTGAATCCTGCTTCACAACATACTGCATCCACCTTGAGTCACACTGCAAACACTGCACTGGCACAGCATCCACATTCAGGGACATGGCATGGAGCTCTGCAACCACTGCAGATACACTGCATCCAGCTGAAGTGGCACTGAAGGCATAGTGTAATCACTGCTGGCTCACTGCATCCTACACGTGGGCACTGAATCCTCTGTCACATCATATGGAAACAAACTCTTGGTACTCTGCATCCCCTTCATTGGAATTGCATCCACATTCAGGGACACAGAACGGGGCAATCTAATCACTGCAGGGACATTTCAGCCAGCTGAAGTGGCACAGCAAGTTCACTGCAATGACTGCAGGGTCACTGCATCTTCCTTCATGATCACTGAACCCTCCAACACATCATAAGGCATCCACCTTGAGGGACACTGCATCCACAGCATGAGAACTTCATCCACATTCAGGTAAGCTGCATGGGGCACTGCAACCACTGCAGGATCACTGCATCCACCTTCATGGACCATGTATCCTCCATCACAAAATACTGCATGCACATTTTGGGACACTGCATCCACTGCATCGGTACTGCATCCACTTTCAGGGACACTGCAGTTGGCTCTGCAACCACTGCAGCAACACTGCATCCAGATGAAGTGGCTCTGCAAGTGCACTGCCATCACTTCAGGCTCACTGCATCCACCTTCATGGGCACTGCATCCTCCGTCACAGCATACCGCTTCCACCATGTGGGACACTGCATTTACTGCATGGGCACTGCATCCACATTCAGGGAAACTGTAGGGGGCAACGCAACCACTGCAGGTTCACCACATCCACCTTCATGGACACTGCATCCTCCGACAAAACATACTGCATCCGCCTTGTGAGACACTGCATCCACTGCATGACCCCTGCATCCACATTCCACACAGTGCTGGGGGCCTTGCAACCAGTTCAGGGACACTGCCTCCGCCTTCATGCACACTGCATCTTCAATCACAACATACTGCATAAACCTTTTGGTACACTGCCTCCACTGCATGGGCACTGAATTCACCATCAGGGACACAGAAGGTGGCACTGCAACCACTGCAGCAACACTCCTTCCAGCTGATGAGGAAATTCAGGTGCACTGCAATGACTGCAGGATCACTGCATCATCCTTCATGGGCACTGAATCCTGCTTCACAACATACTGCATCCACCTTGAGTCACACTTCAGACACTGCACAGGCACAGCATCCAAATTCAGGGAGAAGGCATGGAGCTCTGCAACCACTGCAGCTACACTGCGTCCAGCTGAAGTGGCACTGCATGCACACAACAATCACTGAAGATTCACTGCATCCACTGCATAGCCACTGCATCAATATTTCAGGACAATGCCAGGGGCACTGCAACCACTGGAGGGACACTGCAGGCCCCTTGATGGGCACTGCATTCTCCATCACAACAGACTGCATGCACCTTGTGGGACACTGCATACACATTATCGGACAATGCAGTGTGCACTGCAACCTCCGCAGGGACACTGCATACAGCTGAAGTCGCATTGCAGGTGCACTGCATTCAGCACAGGCTCACTGCGTCCACCTTCGTGGGCACTGCATCTTCCAGCACAACATACGACATCCACCTTTTTGGACACTGCAACTACTGAATGGGCTCTGCATCCACAGTCAGGGAACTGTAGGGGGCACTGCAACCATGGCATCATAACTGCATCCACCTTCATGGGCCCCACATCCTCCATCACAGCATACTGTATCCACCTTGTGGGAAACTGCATCCACTGCATGACTACTGAATCCAGATTCCAGGACAATAGCGGGGGCACTGCAACCACTGCAGAATCACTGCATCCACCTTCATGAGAACTGCATCATCTGTCATAACATACCTCATCCACCTTGTGGGACACTGCATGCACTGCCTGGGCACTGCATCCACATTCCCGGAAAATGCAGGGGGCATCGCAACCACTGCAGCAACACTGCATCCAGCTGAAGTGGCACTGCATGTGCACTGCCATCACTGCTGGATCAATGCATTCACCTTCATCGGCACTACATACTACAGCACACCACAATGGCTCCACAGTGTGGGACACTGCATCCACTGCATGAGCACTGCATCCACATTCCAGGACAAAGCAGGGGGCATTACAACCACTGCACGGACACTGCATCCAGCTGAAGTGGCACTGAATGCATGTTGCAATTACTGCCGGCTCACTGTATCCAACTCGTGGGCACTGCATCCTCCGTCACATCATACTCCATGCACATTGTGGGACACTGCATCCACTGCATGGGGACTGCATCCACGTTCAGGACACTGCAGTTGTCTCTGCAACCACTGCAGTAACACTGCATTGAGCTGAAGTGGCACTGCAGGTGCACTGCAATCACTGCAGTCTCACTGCATCCACATTCATGGGCACTGCATCCTCCATCACAACATACCGCATCCACATTGTGGGACACTGCATGCACTGCATGACTACTGCATCCACATTCCCGGACAATGCAGGGGGCACTGCAATCACTGCAGGGACACTTCATCCACCTTCACGAGAACTGCATCATCTCTCATAACATACTGCATCCACCTTGTTGGACACTACATCGACTGCTTGGGCACTGCATCCACATTCCCGGACGATGCAGGGGGCACTGCAACCACTGCAGCAACACTGCATCCAGCTGAAGGGGTACTGCAGGCTCCCTGCCATCACTGCAGGATCACTGCATTCACCTTCATTGGCACTGCATACTACAACACACCACAATGCCTCTACATTGTGAGACACTGCATCCACTACATGAGCACTGAATCCACATTCCAGGACAATGCAGGGGGCATTGCAACCACTGCAGGGACACTTCATCCAGCTGACGTGGCACTAAAGGCGTCCTGTAATCACTGCAGGCTCACAGCATCCAACTGCAGGTCTCAGCATCCTCTGTCACAACATACGGCAACCAACTTTTGGTACTCTGCATCCACTGTATGGGCACTGCATCCACATTCAGGGTCACAGAATGGGGCACTGCAACCACTGCAGGGACACTGCAGCCAGCTGAAGTGGCACTGCAAGTTCACTGCAATGATGGCAGGATCACTGCATCCTCCTTCATGATCACTGAATCATCCAACACATGATAATTCTTCCATCTTGAGGGACACTGCATCCACTGAATGGGGACTGTATCCACGTTCAGGGACACTGCAGTTGGCTCTGCAACCACTGCAGCAAGACTGCATCCAGCTGAAGTGACACTGCAAGCGCACTGCAATCACTTCAGGCTCACTGCATTTACCTTCGTGGGCACTGCATCCTTTGTCACAGCATAATGCATCCAGCTTCTGGGACACTGTATGCACTGCATGGGCACTGCATCGACATTCAGGGAAACTGTAGGGGCACTGCAACCACTGCAGGTTCACCGCATCCACCTTCATGGGCACTGCATCCTCCAACAAAACATACTGCATCCACCTTGTGAGACACTGCATCCACTGCATGACCCCTGCATCCACATTCCAGCACAATGTCAGGGGCGCTGGAACCACTGCAGGGACAATGCATCTGTCTTCATGCGCACTGCATCCTCCATCACAACATACTGCATAAACCTTTAGGGACACTGCCTCCACTGCATGGGCACTGCATTCACCTTCAGGGACACAGAAGTCGGCACTGCAATCCCTGCAGGGACACTGCTTCCAGCAGATGTGGAAATGCAGGCACACTGCAATCACTGCAGGATCACTGCATCCACAGCATGTTCAGAGCATGCACATTCAGGGACACAGCAGTGTGCTCTGCAACCACTGCCAGATCACTGCATCAAACTTCATGGGCACTGCATCCTCTGTCACAAGATACTGCATGCACCTTGAGGGACACTGCATCCAATGCCTGTGCTCTGCATCCACATCTCAGACACTGCAGCATGCACTGCAACCTCTGCAGGGACACTGAATACAGCTGAAGTCTCACTGCAGGTGCACTGCCTTCAGCACAGGCTCCCTGCATCCACCTTCATGGGCACTGCATCTTCCATCACAACATACGACATCCACCTTGTGGGACACTGCAACTAGTGCATGGGCACTGAATCCACATTCAGGGAACTTTAGGGGGCACTGCAACAACTGCAGCATCACGGAATCCACCTTCATGGGCCATGCATCCTCCATCACAACATACTGCATCCACCTTGTTTGACCTTGCATCCACTTCATGAGTACTGCATCCACATTCCCGGACAATGCAGAGGGCACTGCAAGCACTGCAGGCACACTGCATCCTCCTTCATGAGAACTGCATCATCCGTCATATCATACTGCATCCACCTTTGGGACACTGCATCCACTGCCTGGGCACTGCATCCACATTCCTGGACAATGCAATGGGCACTGCAACCACTGCAGCAACACTGCATCCAGCTGAAGTGGCACTGCAGGTCCACTGAAATGACTGCAGGATCACAGCATCATTCTTCATGGGCACTGAATCCAACTTCACAACATACTGCATCCACCTTGGTTCACACTGCAGACACTGCTTGGGCACTGCATCCACATTCAGAGACATGACAAGTGGCTCTGCAACCACTGCAGGGACATTGCATCCAGCAGAAGTGGCACCGATGGCGGATTGCAATGAATGTCGGTTCACTGCATCCAAAACTTGGGCACTGCATCCTCCATCACAACATACCGAATAAAGCTTTAGGTACACTGCATCCACTGTATGTGCACTGCATTCAACTTCAGGAACACAGAATGTGACACTGCAACCCATGCAGGGACACTGCTTCCAGCTGATGTGGAAATGCAGGCACACTGTAATCACTGCAGGATCACTGCATCCACTGCATGTTCACAGCATCCAGATTCAGGGACACATCGGGGTGTACTGCAACCACTTCTGGATCACTGCATCCACCTTCAAGGGCACTGCATCCTCCGTCACAACATACTGCATGCACATTTTTGGGACACTGTGTCCACTGCATGGGCACTGCATCCACGTTCATGGACATCTCATTTGGATCTGCAACCACTGCAGCAACACTGCATCCAGATGAAGTGGCACTGCAGGCGCCCTGCCATCACTGCAGGATCACTGCATTCACCTTCATCAGCACTGCATACTACAACACACCACAATGCCTCCACATCTTGGGACAGTGCATCCATTGCATGAGCACTGCATCCACATTCCAGGACAATGCAGGGGGCATTGCAGCCCTGAAGGACGATGCACTGATCCTGCAGTCATTGCAGTGCACCCGCAGTGCCACTTCATCTGGATGCAGTGTCCCTGCGATGGTTGCAGTCAGACCTGCATTGTCCCTCAATGTGGATGCAGTGCCCATACAGTGGTTGCAGAGTACCAAAAGTTGGTTGCCCTATGTTGTGACAGGGGTTGCAGTGCCCACGAGTTGGATGCAGTGAGCTGTCTGTGATTGCAGTACACCTTCAGTGCCAAATCAGCTGGATGCAGTGTCCCTGCAGTGGTTGCAATGCCCCCTGCATTGTCCTGGAATGTGGATCCAGTGCTCATGCTTGGATCCAGTGTCCCACAATTTGGAGGCATTGTGGTTGCTGTAGTACACAGTGCCGATGAAGGTGAATGCAGTGATCCTGCAGTGATGGCCGTGCGCCTGCAGTGCCACTTCAGCTGAATGCAGTGTTGCTGCAGTTGTTGTAGGGCTCCCTGCAGTTTTCATGAATGTGGATGCAGTGCCCATGCAGTGCATGCAGTGTCCCACAAGGTGGATGCAGTATGTTTTGCAGTAGGATGAAGTGCCTTTGAAGGAGGATGCAGTGATCCTGCAGTGATTACAGTGCACCTACAGTGCCACTTCATGTGGATGCTATCTCCCATCTGTGGTTTCAGTGCCCCCTGCATTTTCCCTGAATGTGGATTTAGTGCCCATGCAGTGGATGCAGTGAGCCACAAGATGGATGCAGTATGTGGTGACAGAGGATTCAGTGCACATGAGGGTGGATGCAGTGATGCTGCAGTGGTAGAAGTGCAACCTTCGGTGTCCCTGAATGTGGATGCAGTGCTCATGCAAGTGATGCAGTGTCCCAAAAGGTGGATGCAGTGCACATGAATGTGGATGAATTGATTCTGCAGTGATTGCAGTGCAGCTGCAGTGTCACATCATCTGGATTCAGTGTCCTGCAGTGGTTGCCATGCCCCTGCATTGGCCCTGAATGCTGATGATGTGCCCATGCAGAGGATACAGAATCTCAAATGATGGATGCAGAGTGTTGTGACAGAGGATGCAGTGCCCATGTATGTGGATACAGTGATCCTGCAGTGATTGCAGTGCACCTGCAGTGCCTCTTCAGCTGGATGCAGTGTCCCTGCAGTGGTCGCATTACCCCTTGCACTGTGCATGATTGTGGATTCAGTGTTCATGCAATGGCTGCACTGTCACTGAATGTAGATGCAGTGTGTTGTGACGGAGGATGCAGTGCCCATGAAAGTGCATGCAGTGATCCTGCCGTGGTTGCAGTGCCCCCTGCAGTGTCCCTGAATTAGAATGCCATGCCCTTGCAGTGGATGCAGTGTCCCACATGGTGGAGGCAGGCTGTTGTGTTGTAGTAATCAGTGCCCATGAAGGTGGATGGAGTGATCCTGCAATGATGTCAGTGCCCATGCAGTGTCACCTCACCTGGTTACAGTGTTGCTTCAGTGGTTGCACTATCCCCAGTATTGTCCGGGAATGTGGATGCTATGCCCAGGCAGTGGATGCAGTGTGCACAATGTGGATGCAGTATGTTGTGAGAGAGGATGCAGTGTCCATGAAGGTGGAGGCAGTGATCCTGCAGTGGTTGCAGTGCACCCTGCAGTGTCACTGAATGTAGATGCAGTGAACATGCAGTGAATGCAGTGAACATACACTGCAGTGCACCTGCAGTGACACTTCAGCTGCATGCAGTGTCCCTGTAGTAGTTGCCATTCCCCCTGCATTGTCCAGGAATATGGATGAAATGCTCATGCAGTGGATGCAGTGTCCCAAAATGGGGAGGCATTGTGGTGTTTTGCAGTATGCAGTGCTGATGAAGGTGAATGCAGTGATCCTGCAGTGATGGCAGTGTGCCTGCAGTGCCACTTCAGCTGGATGCAGTGTTGCTGCGGTGGTTGCAGTGCCCCCTGCATTGTCCTGGAATGTGGATGCAGTAGTCATGCGGTAGATGCAGCATCCCACAGGGTGGATGTAGTACATTGTGATGGAGGATGCAGGGCCCTTGAAGGTGGATGCAGTGGTGCTGGAGTGGTTGCAGTGCCCCCTACAGTTCCCTGAATGTGGATGCAGTGCCCATGCAGTAGTTGCAGTGTCCCAAATGGTTGATTTCGTATCTTGTGATGGAAGATTCAGTATCCACGAAGGTGGATGCAGTGAGCCTGTGCTGAATGCAGTGCGCCTGCAGTGCGACTTCAGCTGTATGCAGTGTCCCTGCAGTGGTTGCAGTGCGCACTGCATTGTCTGAGAACGTGGATGCAGTGCCCAGGCATTGGATGCAGTGTCCCAGAAGGTGCATGCAGTACGTTGTGATGGAGGATGCAGTGCCCATGAAGGTGGATGCAGTGATCTGGCAGTGGATGCTGTGCACAGTGCTGTGTCCTTGAATGTGTATGCTGTGAACATGCAGTGGCTGCATTGTTCCTGCAGTGATTGCAATGCGCCTGCATTTCCACACCATCTGGAAGCAGTGTCCCTGCAGTGGTTGCAGTGCCCTCTACAGTTTACCTGAATGTGGATGCAGTGCTCATGCAGTGGATGCAGTCTCCCACAAGGTGGATGCAGAATGTTGTGATGGAGGATGCGGTGCCCATAAGGTGGATGCAGTGATCCTGCTGTGATTGCACTGCGCCTGCAGTGCCACTTCAGGTGTCTGCAGTATCCGTTCAGTGGTTCCATAGCCACCTGCACTGTCCATGCATGTGGATGCAGTGCCCATTCAATGGCTGCATTGTCACTGAAGGTAGATGCAGTATGCTGTGATGGACGATGCAGTGCCTATGAAGGTGCATGCAGTGATCCTGCAGTGGTTGCAGCGCCCCCTGCAGTGTCCCTGAATGAGAATGTCGTGCCCTTGCAGTGGATGCAGTGTCCAAAATGACAGATGCAGTGTGTTGTCTTATAGTATGCTGTGCCCAAGAAGATGGATGCTGTGATCCTGCAGTCAGGTCAGTGCACCTGCAGTGTCACTCTACCAGGATGCAGTGTTGCTGCAGTGGTTGCTGTGGTCACTGCATTGAGCGGGAATGTAGATGCAGTGCCCATGCAGTGAATGCAGTGTCCCACAAGGTGGATGCAGCATATTATTACCGATAATGGCAGAGCCCATTAAGTTGGAAGCAGTGATCCTGCAGTGGTTGCAGTGCACCCTGCAGTGTCAATGAATGTGGAGGCAGTGAACAGGCGGTTGATGTAGTGAACAATCAGTGATTGCAGTGCACCTGCATTGCCACTGCAGCTGGATGCAGTGTTGCTGAAGGGGTTGTAGAGCCCACTGCAGTGTCTCTGAATGTGGATGCAGTGCCCAGCCAGCGTCTGCAGTGTGACCCAAGGTGGATGCAGTATGTTGTGACACAGCATGCAGTGCCCATGAAGGAGGATGCAGGGAACCAGCAGTGATTGCAGTGTTCCTGCAGTGCCCCTTCAGCTGGATGCAGTGTTCCAGCAGTGGTTGCAGTGCCCCCTGCACTTCCATGAATGTGGATTCAGTGCCCATGCAGTGGATGCAGTGTCCCACAAGGTGGATACAGAATGTTATGCCCAATGATTCAGTGCAATGAAGGTGGATTCAGTAATTCTGCATTGGTTGCACTGCCCCCTGCAATATGCCTGTATGTGAATGCCACGCCCTTGCAGTGGATTCAGTGCCCCACAAGTTGGATGCAGTATTTTATGATGGATGGTGCATTGCCCAAGAAGGTGCATGCAGTGTTCCTGCAGTGGTTGCAGTGCACCCTGCAGTGTCGCTAAATGAGGATGCAGTGACCATGCAGTGCATGCAGTCTCCCTCAAGGTGGATGCAGTATGTTGTGATGGAGGATGCAGTGCACATGAATGTGGAAGCAGTGAGCCTGCGGTGATTGCAGTGCGCATGCATTGCCACATCAGCTGGATGCAGTGTTGCTGTAGTGGTTGCAGAAGCCAATGCAGTGTCCCTGGATGTGGATGAAGTGTAGAAAAAGGTGGAGGCAGTAAGTTGTGACAGAGGAGGCCTTGCCTATGACTGTGGATGCAGAGATCCTGCAGTGATGGCAGTGCACCTACAGTGCCACTTCAGCTGGATGCAGTGTTGCTGCAGTGGTTGCAGTTCCCCTGCATTGTCTGGGAATGTGGATGCAGTGCCCAGGCAGTGGATGCAGTGTCCCACAAGTTGGATGAAGTATGTTGTGATGGAAGATGCAGTGCCCACGAAGATGGATGCAGTGAGCCTGTGCTAAATGCAGTGAGCCTGCAGTGTGCCTTCAGCTGTATGCTGTGTCCCTGCGGTGGTTGCAGTGCCCACTGCATTGTGCGAGAACGTGGATGCAGTGCCCAGGCATTGGATGCAGTGTCCAACTAGGTGCATGCAGTATGTTGAGACGGAGGATGCAGTGCCCATGAAGGTGGATGCAGTGATCCAGCAGTGGTTGCAGTGCACCCTTCTTTGTCCCTGAATGTGGATGCTGTGAACATACAGTGGGTGCAGTGATCCTGCAGTGATTGCAGTACACCTGCATTTCCACATCAGGTGGAAGCAGTGTCCCTGCAGGGGTTGCAGTGCCACCTTCTGTGTCCCTGAAAGTGAATGGAGTGCCCATGCAGTGGATGCAGTGTACCTAAAGGTTTATGCAGTATATTGTGACAGAGGATGCAGTGTCCCTGCAGTGGTTGCAGTGCCCCCAGCATTGTCCTGGAATGTGCATGCAGTGGTAATGCAGTGGATGCTGTGTCTCACAAGGCGGGTGCAGTGTATTTTGTCAGAGGATGCAGTGCCCATGAAGGTGGATGCGGTGAACCTGCAGTGGTTGCCTTGCCCCATAGTTTCCTGAATGTGGCTGCAGTGCCCAGGCAGTGCATGCAGTGTCCCACAAGGTGGATGTCGTATGTTGTGACGGAGGATGCAGTGCCCACGAAGGTGGATGCAGTGAGACTGCAGTGATTGCAGTGCACCTGCAGTGCCATTTAAGCTGAATGCTCTGTTGCTGCAGTGGTTGCAGAGACAACTGCAGTCTCCCTGAACGTGGATGGGGTGCCCATGCAGTGGATGCAGTGTCCCACAATGTGCATGCAGTATTTTGTGACAGAGAAGGCAGTGCACATGAAGGTGGATGCAGTGTCCCAGCAGAGGTTGTAGTGCCACCAGCATTATCCTGGAATTTGGATGCAGTGGTAAGGCAGTGGATGCAGTGTCTCAAAAGTCGGATGCAGTATGTTTTGTTGGAGGATGCAGTGCCCATGAATGTGGATGCGGTGAACCTGCAGTGGTAGCAGTGCCCCCTACAGTTTCCCAGAATGTGGATTCAATGCCAATGCAGTACATGCAGTGACACACAAAGTGGACGCAGTGTGTGTTGATGAGGATGCAGTGCCCAGGAAGGTGGATGCAGTGAGACTGCAGTGATTGCAGTGCACCTGCATTGCCACTTCAGCTGGATGAAGTGTTGCTGCAGTGTTTGCAGGGCCAACTGCAGTGTCCCTGAGCATGAATGCAGTGTCCATGCAGTGGATGCAGTTTCCTACAATGTGCATGCAGTATGTTGTGACGGATGATGCATTGTTCATGAAGGTGGATGCAGTGAATCTGCAGGGGTTGCAGTGCCCCCTGCAGTTTACCTGAAAGTGGATGCCGTGCTCATGCAGTGGATGCAGTGTCCCTCCAACTGCATGCATTGTGTTGTGATGGAGGATTCAGTGATCATGAATGAGAATGCAGTGATCCTGCAGTCATTGAAGTGCACCTGCAGTGCCACTACAGCTGGCTGGAGTGTCACTGCAGTGGTTGCAGTGCCCCATTCTGTGTCCCTTAATGTGGATGCCGTGCCCATGCAGTGTATGCAGATTACCAAAATTTGGTTGCCGTATGTTGTGACAGAGGATGCAGTGCCCAATATTTGGATGCAGTGAGCCAGCACTGAATGCAGTAGGCCTTCAGTGACACTTCAGCTGGATGCAGTGTCCCTACAGTGATTACAATGCACCCTGCATTGTCCAGGAATGTGCATGCAGTGCCCATGCAGTGGATGCAGTGTCCCACAATGTGCATGCTGTATGTTGTGAAGGAAGATGCAGTGCCCAGGAAGGTGGATGCAGTGATCCTGCAGTGGTTTCAGTGCCCCCTGCAGTTTCCCTGAATGTGGATGCAGTGCTCATGCAGTGGTTGCAGTGTCCCACAAGGTGCTTACCTTATGTTGTGGTGGAGGATTGAGTGCTCATGAAGGAGGATGCAGTGATCTGGCAGTGGCTGTAGTGCACCCTGCTGTGTCCCTGAATGTGGATGCTGTGAACATGCAGTGGATGCAGTGATCCCACAGTGCTTGCTGTTTGCCTGCATTTTCACATCGGCTGGAAGCAGTGTTTCTGCATTGGTTGCAGTGCTGCCTTCTGTGTCCCTGAAGGTGAATGCACTGCCCATGCAGTGGATGCAGTGTACCTCAAGGTTTATGCATTATGTTGTGACGGATGATGCAGTGCCCATGAACGTGGATGCACTGTCGCTGCCATGGTTGCAGTGCCCCCAGCATTGTCCTATAATGTGGATGCTGTGGTCATGCAGTGGTTGCAGTGTCCAACAAGGAGGATGCAGTATGTTGTGAAGGAGGATGCAGTGTCCATGAAGGAGGATACAGTGTCCCTGCAGTGGTTGCAGTGCCCCTGGCATTGTCCTGAAATGTTGATGCAGTGCCAATGCAGTGAATGCAGTGAAACTTCAGTAATTGCAGTGCGCATGCAGTGCCACTTCAGCTTGATGCAGTGTAGCTGCAGTTTTTGCAGAGCCCCCTGCCATGTCCCTGAATGTGGATGCTGTGCCCATGCAGTGTCTGCAGTGTGACTCAAGGTGGATGCGGTATGTTGTGAAGTAGAATTCAGTGCCCATGAAGGATGATGCAGTAATCTTTTAATCATCTCAGTGCATCTACAGTGCCACTTCAGCTAGATGCAGTGTCTCTGCAGTGTTTGCAGGGCCTCTGGCATTGTCCTGGAATGTGGATGCAGTGGTCATTTCGGGGAATGCAGTGGCTCACAAGGCGAATGCAGTATGTTTTCTAGGAGGATGCAGTGCCCATGAAGATGGATGCGGTGAACCTGCAGTGGATGCAGTGCCCCCTACAGTTTTCGTGAATGTGGATGCAGTGCTGATGAAGTGCATGCAGTGTCCCAAAATGTGGATGCAGTATGTTGTGATGTAGGATGCAGTGCCCACAAAGGTGGATGCAGTGAGCCTGCAGGGAGCAGGCAGTGCCACTTCATCTGCATGCAGTGTCGTTGCAGAGGTTGCAGGGCGCCCTGCATTGTCCCTGAATGTGGATGCAGTATTCAGGAAATGGATGCCTTGTCCCACAAGGTGGATGAAGTATCTTGTGATGGTGGATGCAGGGCCCATGAAGGTGGATGCAGTGATGCTGCAGAGGTTGCAGTGCCCACTGCATTGTCCCTGAATGTGGATACAGCGGTCATGAAGTGGAAGCAGTGTCCCTCAAGGTGGATCCCTGATGATGTGTTGGAGTATTCAGTGCCCATGAAGGACGATGCAGTGATCCTGCAGTCAATGCAGTGCACCTGCAGTGCCACTTCAGCTGGATGCAGTGCCCCTGTAGTGGTTGCAGTGCCCCGTCCTGTGGCCCTGAATGTGGATGCAGTGCCCATGCAGTGCAAGAGTACCAAAATTTGGTTGCCGTATGTTGTGACAGAGGATACAGAGCCCAGGATTTGGATTCACTGAGCTGTCAGTGATTACACTACGCCTTCAGTGCCACTTCAGCTGGATGCAGTGTCCGTTCAGTAGTTGCAATGCCCCTTGCATTGTCCTGGAATGTGGATGCCGTGCTCATGCAGTGGATGCAATGTCCCACAATGTTCAGGCATTGTGGTGTGTTGTAGTATGCAGTGCCGATGAAGGGGAATGCAGTGATCCTGCAATGATGGCAGTGCACCTGCAGTGCCACTTCAGCTGGATGCAGTGTTGTTGCAGTGGTTGCAGTGCCCCCTGCATTTTCCAGGAATGTGGATGCAGTGGTCAGGCAGTGGATGCAGTGTCCCACAAGGTGGATGCAGTATGTTATGACGGATGATGCAGTTCTCATGAAGGTGGACGCAGTGTCCCTGCAGTGCTTGCAGTGACGCAGCATTGTCCAGGAATGTGGATGCAGTAGTCATGCAGTGGATGCAGTGTCACACAAGGTGGATGCAGTATGTTTTGATGGAGGATGCAGGGCCCATGAAGGTGGATGCAGTGATGCTGCAGTGCCACCTACAGTTCCCTGAATGTGGATGCAGTGCCCATTCAGTAGTTGCAGTGTACCAGTAGGTGCATGCAATATGTTGTGATGGAGGATGCAGTGCCCATGAGTCAGGATGCAGTAATCCGGCAGTGGTTGCAGTGCAACCCACTGTGTCCTTGAATGTGCATGCTCTGAACATGCAGGGGATGCAATGATCCTGCAGTGATTGCAGTGCGCCTGCATTTCCTCATCAGCTGGAATCACTGTTGCTGCAGTGGTTGCAGTGCCACCTTCTGTGTCCCTGAATGTGAATGCAGTGCCCATGCAGTGGAGGCAGTGTACCAAAAGGTTTATGCAGTATGTTGTGATGGAGGATGCAGTGCGTATGAAGGTGGATGCAGTGCCCCACAAGGTGGATGTCGTATGTCGTGATGGAAGATGCAGCGACCACGGATCTGGATGCAGTGAGCCTTTGCTGAATGCAGTGCACCTGCAGTGCCACTTCAGCTGTATGCAGTGTCCCTTCAGTGGTTGCAGCACCCACAGTATTGTCCGAGAACGTGGATGCAGTGTCCAGGCGTTGGATGCAGTGTCCCAAAAGGTTTATGCAGTATGTTGTCACAGAGGATGCAGTGCCCATGAAGGTGGATGCAGTGATCCTGCAGTGGTTGCAGTGCCCCCTGCAGTTTACCTGAATGTGGATGCAGTGCTCATGCAGTGGATGCAGTGTCCCTCAAGGTGGATGCCTTATGATTTGTTGGAGGATTCAGCGCCCATGAAGGAGGAGGCAGTGATCCTGCAATCATTGCAGTGAAATTGCAGTTCCACTTCAGCTGGCTGCAGTGTCCCTGCAGTGGTTGCAATGCCCCCGGCATTGTGCTGGGATGTGGATGCAGGGGTCATGCAGTGGATGCAGTGTCTCACAAGGCGGATGCAGTATGTTTTGTCAGAGCATGCAGAGCCCATGAAGTTGGATGCAGTGAACCTGCCGTGGTTACAGTGCCCCCTATAGTTTGCCTGAATGTGGATGCAGTGCCCATGCACTGCATGCAGTGCCCCACAATGTGGTTGCTGTATGCTGTGACGGATGATGCAGTGCCAATGAATGTGGATGCAGTGAGCCTGAAGTGATTGCTGTGCTCTTGCAGTGCCACTTCAGCTGGATGCAGTGTTGCTGCAGTGGTCGCAGAGACAACTGCAGTGTCCCTGAACACGGATGCAGTCCCCATGCAGTGGATGAAGTGTCCCACAATATGCATGCAGTACGTTGTGATGGAAGATGCAGTGCCCAAGGGGGTGGATTCTGTGAGCTTGTGCTGAATGCAGTGCACCTGCAGTGTGACTTCAGCTGTATGCAGTGTCCCTGCAGTGGATGCAGTGCCCACTCCATTGTCCGAGAACGTGGATGCAATGCCCAGGCATTGGATGCAGTGTCACAAAAGGTGCATGCAGTATGTTGTGACGGTGGATGTAGTGCCCATGAGGGTGGATGCTGTGATCCATCAAGATTGCAGTACGCCTTCAGTGCCACTTCAGCTGGATGCAGTGTTACTGCAGTGGTTGCAGTGCCCACTGCATTGTCAGGGAATGTGGATGCAGTGGCAAGGCACTGGATGCAGTGTCCCTCAAGGTGGATGCAGTATGTAATGAAGAATGATGCAGTTCTCATGAAGGTGGACACAGTGTCCATGCAGTGCTTGCAGTGCCCCCCGCATTGTCTGGGAATGTGGATGCAGTAGTCATGCAGTGGATGCAATGTCCCACAAGATGGATGCAGTATGTTGTGATGGAGGATGCAGTGCCCATGAAGGTGGATGCAGTGATGCTGCAGTGGTTGCAGTGCCTACTACCATTCCCTGAATGTGGTTGCAGTGCCCATTCAGTAGTTGCAGGGTCCCTCAAGGTGGATGTCGTAGGTTGAGATGGAAGATGCATTGCCGATAAAGGGGGCTGCAGCATCCCTCCCGTGGTTGCAGTGCCCCCGGCATTGTCCTAGATGTTGATGCAGTGCTTATGCAGTGGATGCAGTGAATCTTCAGTGATTGCAGTGCGCCTGCAGTGCCACTTCAGCTGGATGCAGTGTAGCTGCAGTGGTTGCACAGCCCCCTGCCATGTCCCTAAATGTGGATGCTGTGCCCATTCAGTGTCTGCAGTGTGACTCAAGGTGGATGCAGTAAGTTGTGAAGCAGGATTCAGTACCCGTGAAGGATGGTGCAGTGATCCTGCAGTCATTGCACTGCACCTGCAGTGCCACTTCCTCTGGATGCAGTGTCCCTGCAGTGGTTGCAGTGCACACTGCTGTGTCCCTGAATGTGGATGCTGTGAACATGCAGTGGATGCTGTGATCCTGCAGTGATTGCAGTGCACCTGCATTTCCTCATCAGCTGGAAGCAGTGTTGCTTCAGTGGTTGCAGTGCCGCCTTCTGTGTCCCTGAATGTGAATGCAGTGGCCATGCAGTGGAGGCAGTGTACCTAAAGTTTTATGCAGTATGTTGTGACGGAGGATGCAGTGTGCATGAAGGAGGTTGCAGTGTCGCTGCCCTGGTTGCAGGGCCCCCAACCTTGTGCTGGATGTGGATGAAGCGGTCATGCAGTGGAGGCAGTGTCCCACAAGGTGGATGTCGTATGTTGTGATGGAAGATGCAGTGCCTTTTAAGGTGGATTCAGTGTCCCTGAACTGGTTGCAGTGCAACCGGCATTGTCCTGGAATGTTGATGTAGTGCCCATGCAGTGGATGCAGTGCCCCAAAATGTGCATGCACTATGTTGTGACGTACGATGCAGTACCCAGGAAGGTGGATGCAGTGATCCTGCAGTGGTTGCAGTGCCCCCTGCAGTTTACCTGAATGTGGATGCAGCTCTCATGCAGTGGATTCAGTGTCCCAAAAGGTGGATGCCTTTTGTTGGGTTGGAGGATTCAGGTATCATGATGGAGGATGCAGTGCTCTTACAGTCATTGCAGTGCACATGCATTGCCACTTCAGCTCAATGCAGTGCAGCTGCAGTGGTTGCAGGGCGGCCTGCCATGTGCCTGAATGTGGATGCAGGGACCATGTAGTGTCTGCAGTGTGACCCAAGGTGGATGCAGTATGTTGTGAAGTGGGACTCAGTGCACATGAAGGATGATGCAGTGATCCCGCAGTGATAGCAGTGTACCTGCCGTGCCACTTCATCTCGGTGCCATGTCCCTGCAGTGGTCGCAGTGCCCCCTGCATTGTCCCTGAATGTGGATGCAGTGCCCAGGCTTTGGATGCAGTGTCCCACAAGGTTCATGAAGTATGCTGCGACAGAGGATGCAGTGCCCATGAGGGTGGATACAGTGATCCTTCAGTGATTGCAGTGTGCCTGCATTTCCACATCAGCTGGGAGCAGTGTCTCTGCAGGGGTTGCAGGGCCACCTTCTGAGTCCCCGAAGGTGAATGCAGTGCCCATGCAGGGGATGCAGTGTACCTAAAGGTTTATGCAGTATGTTGTGACGGAGGATGCAGTGCCCATGAAGGTGGATGCAGTGTCCCTGCAGTGGTTGCAGTGCCCCCGGCATTGCCCTGGAATGCAGATGCAGTGCCCACGCACTGGATTCAGTGCCACAAAATGTGCATGCACTATGTTGTGATGTACGATGCAGTGCCCAGGAAGGTGGATGCAGTGATCCTGCAGTGGTTGCATTGCCCCCTGCAGTTTACCTGAATGTGGATGCAGTGCTCATGCAGTGGATTCAGTGTCCCAAAAGGTGGATGCCTTATGTTGGGTTGGAGGATTCAGGTATCATGATGGAGGTTGCAGTGCTCTTACAGTCATTGCCGTGCACCTGCAGTGCCAATTCAGCTGGCTGCAGCGTCCCTGCAGTGGTTGCAGTGCCCCATTCTGTGTCTCTGAATGTGGATGTAGTGCCCATGCAGTGGATGCAGAGTACCAAAAGTTGGTTGCCGTATGTTGTTACAGAGGATGCAGTGCCTACGATTTGGATGCAGTTAGCCAGCAGTGACTGCAGTACGCCTTCAGTGCCACTTCAGCTAGATGCTGTGTCCCTGCAGTGGTTGCAATGCCCCCTGCATTGTCCTGGTATGTGGATGCAGTGCTCATGCAGTGGATGCTGTGTCCCACAATGTGGAGGCATTGTGGTGTGTTGTAGTATGCAGTGGTGATGAAGTTGACTGCAGTGATCCTGCAGTGATGACAGTTTGCCTGCAGTGCCACTTCAGCTGGATTCAGTGTCTCTGCAGTGGTTGCAGTGCCCTCTGCATTGTCCGGGAATGTGGATGCAGTGCCCAGGTAGTGGATGCAGTGTCCCACAAGGTGGATGCAGTATGTTATGATGAATGATGCAGTTCTCATGAAGGTGGATTCAGTGTCCATGCAGTGCTTGAACTGCCCCCTGAATTGTCCAGGAATGTGGATTCAGTAGTCATGCAGTGGGTTTGGTGTCCCAAAGGTGGATGCAGTATGTTGTGATGGAAGTTGCAGTGCCCAAAAAGGTGGATGCAGTGAGCCTGTGCTGAATGCAGTGCACCTGCAGTGCAACTTCAGCTGTATGCTGTGTTCCTTCAGTTGTTGCAGTGCCCACTGCATTGTCCGAGAAAGTGGATGCAGTGCCCAGCCATTGGATGCAGTGTACCACAAGGTGCATGCAGTATGTTGTGACAGAGGATACAGTGCCCATGAAGGTGCATGCAGCGATCTGGCAGTGGTTGCAGTGCACCGTTCTGTGTCCCTGAATGTGGATGCTGTGAACATGCATTGGATACAGTGATCCTGCAGTGATTGCAGTGCACCGGCATTCCCACATCAGATGGAAGCAGTGTCACTGCAGGGGTTGCAGTGCCCCCTTCTGTGTCCCTGAAGGTGAATGCAGAGCATGAACCACGCCTGTGTCAAGGCTCAACCGTGCCAAGTCATGTGCCAGCCAGGCCTGAACCATGTGTCAGTCACACTTGAACCACAGGTCAGCCTCACTTGAAGCACGTCTTAGCCACACTGGCACAACTTGCCTGCCATGCCTGAACCACGTGCCACCCATGCAACAAACACATATGAGCCAGGCCTGACCAATTCCACAGACATGCATGAGCCACACCTGAACCATGTGTGAGCCATGCGTCACCAAAGCCTGTATCTTGTGTCAGCCACATGGAGGCCAGTTCTGTGGCACGCCTGCGTCATGTGTGAGCTGTGGATGAGCTATGCCTGAACCACGAATGAGAGTGTCCTCAACCATATGTGACCCAGACGAGTCTTGTGAGATCCATGCCTGAATTACACCCGAACCATGTGGGAGCCATGCAGGGAGCACATGGGAGACATCCTTGAACCACATCTGAAGAACCTGGGAAACGCACATGTTCCATGCTTGAAGCAAGCATGAACCACAGGGGAGCCATCCATGAGGCACATCTGAGCCATGCATGAGCCACGTGGCAGCCATGACTGAGTATGTGGGAGCCACGTTTCAGCAACCTGTAGTCACGTGGGAGCCACCCATGCACGACATGTGACTCCTGCATGATCACATTTCCATCACACATGGATACTGGGCGATGATTGCCTGAGTCACGTGTCAGCCATGCCTGACACATGTGTTATCCATACCGGAGTCCTGTTTCACACATGCCGGAATCACATTTCAGCCACCCCTGAACCACACGTATGCCATGCATGAACCATGTGTGAATGACACCTGCGTGATGTGTCAGGCACGCCTGTGTCACGTTTCAACCACACCTGAGTCACGTGTCAGCCATGCCTGAACAACGTGTGCACCACGCCTGTGTCAAGGCTCATCCGTGCCAAGTCACATGCCAGCCAGGCCTGAACCAAGTGCCTGTCACACTTGAACCAGGGGCCAGCCTCACTTGAAGCACGTGTCAGCCACACTGGCACGACTTGCCTGCCATTCCTGAACCACGTGCCACCCATGCCTAAAACACATGTGAGCCACGCCTAAGCAACACCACAGACATGCATGAGCCACACCTGAACCATGTGTGAGCCATGCATGACCAAAGCCTGTATGATGTGTCAGCCACATGGTAGCCAGTTGTGTGGCACGCCTGAGTCACTTGTGAGCCACGGCTGAACTATGCCTGAACCACGTGTGAGTGTGTCCTCAACCATATGTGACCCAGACGAGTTGTGTGAGATCCACGCCTGAGTTACACCCGAACCATGTGTGAGCCATGCAGGAACCACATGGGAGACACCTTTGGACCACATCTAAAGAACCTGGGAAACACACATGGTCCATGCTTGAACCACACATGAACCACAGGGTATCCACTCATGAAACACAGTTGAGCCATGCGTGAGCCATGTGACAGCCATGACTGAGTATGTGGGAGCCAGGTTTCAGTAACCTGTACTTATGCGGGAGTCACCCGTGTATGGCATGTGACTCCTGCATGATCATATTTCCGTCACACATGGATACAGTCACACTTGAAGCACAGGTCAGCCTCAGTTGAAGCACCTGTTAGCCACACTGGCACACCTCCCTGCCATGCCTGAAACACGTGCCACCCATGCCAAAATCACATGTGAGCCACGCCTGACCAACACCACCGACATGCATGAGCCACAACTGAACCATGTGTGAGCCGTGCGTGACCAAAGCCTGTATCATGTGTCAGCCACATGGGAGCCAGTTCTGTTGCACGCCTGCATCACGTGTGAGCCATGGCTGACCTATGCCTGGCTCACGTGTGACAGTGTCCTAAACCAAATGTGACCCAGATGAGTCATGTGAGATCCACGCCTGAATTACACCCAAACCATGTGTCAGCCATGCAGGAACCACATGGGAGACACCCTTGAACCACATCTGAAGGACCTGTGAACCACATATGTTCCATGCTTGAAACACACATGAACAACATTGGAGCCACACATGAAACACAGCTGAGCCATGCGTGAGCCACCTGGCAGCCATGTCTGAGTATGTGGGAGCCATGTTTCAGCAACCTGTAGTCACGTGGGAGCCACCTATGTATGGCATGTGACACCTGCATGATCACCTTTCCGTCACACATGGATACTGGGTGATGAATGCCTGAGTCACGTGTCAGCCATGCCTGACAGATGTGTCAGCCACACCAGAGTCCTATTTCACACATGCCGGAGTCACGTTTCAACCATGCCTTAACCACCTACCACCAATGCGTGCACCATGCACCACCCACCCCTGAATCACATGATGGCCATGCATGACCCATGTGTGAACCACACCTGCGTGGTTTGTCAGGCACGCCTGTGACACGTTTCCACCTCACCTGAGTCATGTGTCAGCCACGCCTGAACAACGTGTGAACCACACCTGTGTCAAGGCTCAGCAGCACCAAGTCACGTGTCAGCCAGGCCTGAACCAAGTGCCAGTCACACTTGAACCACAGGTCAGCCTCACTTCAAGCACATCTCAGCCACACTGGCACAACTTGCCTGCCATGCCTGAACCACGTGCCACCCATGCCAAAAACACATGTGAGCCACGCCTAAGCAACACCACAGACATGCATGAGCCACACCTGAACCATGTGTGAGCCATGCGTGACCAAAGCCTGTATCATGTGTCAGCCACATGGGAGCCAGTTCTGTGGCACACCTGCGTCACGTGTGAGCCAAGGCCGAGCTATGCATGAACCCCGTGTGAGAGTGTCCTCAACCATATGTGACCCAGATGTGTCATGTGAGGTCCACGCCTGAATTACACCTGAACCATGTGTGAGCCATGCAGAAACCACATGGGAGACACCCTTGAACCACATCAGAAGAACCTGTGAAACACACATGTTCGATGCTTGAACCCCACAAAGCCAGAGGGGAGCCACCCATGAAACACAGCTGGGCCATGTGTGAGGCATGTGGCAGCCATGACTGAGTATGTGGGAGCCACGTTTCAGCCACCTGTGAGTCACGTGGCAGCCACGCCTGTACGGCATGTCACACATGCGTGACCACATGTCTGCCACACGTGGATACTGGGCAATGAATGCCTGAGTCACGTGTCAGCCATGCCTGACACATGTGTCAGCCACACCGGAGTCCTGTTTCACAGATGCCGGAGTCACATTTCAGCCACACCTGAACCACCTGCCACCCATGCATGCACCATGCACCAGGCACCCCTGAACCCCACGAAGGCCATGCATGAACCATGTGTCAACCACACCTGCGTGATGTGTCAGGCACGCCTGTGTCACGGTTCCACCTCTACTGAGACATGTGTCACCGATGCCTGAACAATGTGTGAACCACGCCTGTGTCAATGCTCAGCCACGCCAAGTCATGTGCCAGCCAGGCCTGAACCAAGTGCCAATCACACTTGAACCAGAGGTCAGCCTCACTTGAAGCATGTGTCAGCCACACTGTCACAACTTGCCTGCCATGCCTGAACCATGTGCCACCCATGCCACAAACACATGTGAGGCATGCATGAGCAAAACCACAGACATGCAGGAGCCACACATGAACCATGTGTGAGCCATGCGCGACCAAAGCCTGTATCATGTGTCAGCCACATGGGAGCCAGTTCTGTGGAACACCTGCATCACGTGTGAGCCATGGCTGAACTATGCCTGAACCACGTGTGAAAGTGTCCTCAACCATATGTGACCCAGACGAGTCATGTGAAATCCACGCCTGAATTACACCCACACCATGTTTGAGCCATGTATGAACCACATGTGAGACAGCCTTTAAGCACATCTGAACGACCTGAGAAAGACACATGATCAATGCTTGTATCGCACATGACCAGCAAGGAGGCCACACATGAATCACAGCTGAGCCATGCATGAGCCAGGAGCCAGCCATGACTGAGTATGCACTAGCCAGGTTTCAGCAACCTGTAAGTCACGTGGCAGCCATGCGTGTATGGCATGTCACACATGCATGACCACATGTCTGCCACACATGGATGATGTGCGATGAATGCTGAGTCACGTGTCAGCCATGACTGAGTCATTTGTCAGCCACACTGGGTCCATGCTTCACACATGCCAGAGTCACATGTCAGCCACACCTGAACCACTTGCCACCCATGCGTGCACCATCCACCAGCCACCCCTGAACCACATGAAGGCCATGCATGAAGCATGTGTGAACCACACCTGCGTGACGTGTGACACACACCTGTCACGTGTCCACGAACATGAGTCATGTGTCAGCCACGCCTGAATAATCTGTGAGCCATGCCTGAGTCAGGTCAAAGCCGTGCCGTGGCCGCATGCCAGCCAGACCTGACCCGATTGCCAGTCACACCTGAAGCACTTGTCACAATTATTCGAAGCACGTGTCAGCCACACTGGAACAACTTGCCTGCCATTCCAGAACCACATGCCAACCATGCTACAACCAAATTTGAGCCACGCCTGAGCAACACCACAGCCGTGCATGTGCCACACCTGAGCCAGGTGTGAGCCATGCGTTACAAAAGCCTGAATCATGTGTCAGACACATGGGAGCCAGTGCTGTGGCACGATGCATCACGTGTAAGCCATGGCTGAGCTATGCCAGAACCACCGGTGAAAGTGTCCTTTACCATATGTGACCCACATGAGCCGTTTGTGAGCCACGCCTGAATTACACACGAACCATGTGTGAGCCATGCATGAACTACATGTCAGACACCCTTGAATCACATCTGACGAACCTGTGAAACACACATGTTCCATGCTTGAGCCGCACATGAACCGCAGTGGGATCCACACATGAAACACAGCTGAGCCATGTGTGAGCCACGTGCCAGCCATGACTGAGTATGTGGGAGCCAGGTTTCAGCAACCTGTGTGTCACATGGAAGCCACACATGTATGGCATGTCACACAAACATGAACACATGGGTGCCACACATGGATCCTCTGCAATGCATGCCTGAGTCACGTGTCAGGCATGCCTAAGACATGTGTGAGCCACACCAGAGTCATGTTTCACACATGCCTGTGTCACATGTCAGCCACACCTGAACCACCAGCCACCCATGCGTGAAACCTGCACCAGCCACTCCTGAACCACACAAAGGCCATGCATGAGCCATGTGCCAATCACACCCAGCTGACATGTCACGCACGCCTGTGTCATGTGGCAGCCTCACCTGAGTCATGTGTCAGCCACTCCTGAATAACGTGCGAGCCACGCCGGAGTCACGTCTCAGCCATGCCGATGTCATGTGCCAGCCCGGCCTGAACCAACTGCAAGTCATACTTGAACCACAGGTCAGACTCATTAGGAGCATGTGTCAGCCACACTGGCACAACTTGCCTGCCATGCCTGAACCACGTGACAACCATGCCACAAACACAGGTGAGTCACGCTTGAGCAGTACCACAGCTGTGCATGTGCCACACAAGAGCCTTGTGTCAGCCAGCATGACAAAAGCCTGAATCAGGTGTCAGCCACATGGCAGCCAGTGCGGTGGCACGCCTGCATCATGTGTGAGCCATGGCTGAGCTATGCCTGAACCACATGTGAAAGTGTCCTCTACCATATGTGACTGACATGAGCCATGTGTGAGCCACGCCTGATTACACACGAACCATGTGTGAGCCACGCATGAACCACAAGTGAGACACCCTTGAAGCACATCTGAACGACCTGAGAAACACACATGATCGATGCTTGTATCGCACATGACCCACAAGGAAGCCACACATGAAACACAGCTGAGCCATGCGTGAGCCACGTTCCAGCCATGGCTGAGTATGCGGTAGCCAGGTTTCAGCAACCTGTGAGTCACGTGGCAACCACGCCTGTACGGCATGTCACACATGCGTGACCACATGTCTGCCACACATGGATCATGTGCGATGAATGCCTGAGTCACGTGTCAGCCATGACTGAGTCAATTGTCAGCCACACCGGAGCCATGTTTCACACATGCTGGAGTCACATGTCAGCCACACCTGAACCACTTGCCACCTATGCATGCACCATGCACCAGCCACCCCTGAACCATATGAAGGCCATGCATGAAGCATGTGTGAACCACACCTGCGTGACGTGTGACACACACCTGTGTCACGTGGCCACCCAACATGAGTCATGTGTCAGCCACGCCTCAATAAACTGTGAGCCACGCCTGAGTCAGGTCAAAGCCGTGCCGTGGTCACATGCCAGCCAGGCCTGAACCGACTGCCAGTCACACTTGAAGTACTTAGCCTTACTCGAAGCACATGTCAGCCACACTGGTACAACTTGCCTGCCATTCTGGAACCACGTGCCAACCATGCTACCACCACATGTGAGCCAAGCCTGAGGAACACCACAGCCGTGCATGTGCCACACCTGAGCCAGGTGTGAGCCATGCGTTACAAAAGCCTGAATCATGTGTCAGACACATGGGAGCCAGTGCTGTGGCACGCTTGCATCACGTGTGAGCCATGGCTGAGCTATTCCTGAACCACGTGTGAGAGTGTCCTCAACCATATGTGACCAAGACGAGTGTGAGATCCACGCCTGAATTACACCCAAACCATGTGTGAGCCATGCAGGAACCACATGTCAGACACCCTTGAACCACATCTGAAGAACCTGTGAAACACACATGTTCCATGCTTGAACCACACATGAACCACAGGGGAGCCACACATGAAACATGGCTGAGCCATGTGTGAGCCACGTGGCAGCCATGACTGAGTATGTGGGAGCCAAGTTTAAGCAACCTGTAGTCACATGAGAGCCACCCATATACGGCATGTGACTCCTGCGTGATCACATTTCTGTCACACATGGATACTGGGTGATGAATGCCTGAGTCACGTGTCAGCCACACAGAAGTCCTGTGTCACACATTCCAGAGTCACATTTCAGCCATGCCTGAACAACCTGCCACCCATGCGTGCACCATGCACCAGCCACCCCTGAAACACACCAAGGCCATGCATGAACCATGTGTGAACCACACCTGCGTGACGTTTCAGGCATGCCTGTGTCACGTTTCCACCTCACCTGAGTCATGTGTCAGCCACGCCTGAACAACGTGTGAACCATGCCTGTGTCAAGACTCAGCTGCGCCAAGTCACGTGCCAGCCAGGCCTGAACCAAGTGCCAGTCACACTTGAACCACAGGTCAGCCTCACTTCAAGCACGTCTCAGCCACACTGGCACAACTTGCCTGCCATGCCTGAACCACATACCACCCATGCCACAAAAACATGTGAGCCACGCCTGACCAACACCACAGACATGCATGAGCCACACCTGAACCATGTGTGAGCCATGTGTGACCAATCCTGTATCATGTGTCAGCCACATGTGAGCCAGTTCTGTGGCACACCTGTGTCAGGTGTGAGCCATGGCTGAGCTATGCCTGAACCACGTGTGATAGTGTCCTCAACCATATGTGACCAAGACGAGTCATGTGAGATCCACGCCTGAATTACACACGAACCCTGTGTGAGCCATGCAGGAACCACATGGGAGACACCCTTGAACCACATCTGAAGACCCTGTGAAGCACACATGTTGAATGCTTGAACCACACATGAACAACAGGGGAACCACACATGAAACACAGCTGAGCCATGCATGAGCGATGTGGCAGCCATGACTGAGTATGTGGGAGAGACGTTTCAGCAAACTGTGGTCACGTGGGAGGAGCCACCAATGTATGGCATGTGACTCCTGCATGACCACATTTCCATCACACATGGACACTGGGCTATGAATGCCTGAATCACGTGTCAGCCATGCCTGACACATGTGTCATCCACACCGGAGTCCTGTTTCACACATGCCTGAGTCACGTTTCAGCCAAGCCTGAAACACCTCCCACCCATGGGTGCACCATGCACCAGTGACCCCTGAACCACACGAAGGCCATGCATGAACCATGTGTCAACCACACCTGCGTGATGTGTCAGGCACGACCGTGTCACGTTTCCACCTCATCTGAGTCATGTGTCACCCATGCCTGAACAACGTGTGACCCATGCCTGTGTCAAGGCTCAGCTGCACAAAGTCACGTGCCAGCCAGGCCTGAACAAAGTGCCAGTCACACTTGAACCACAGGTCAGCCTCACTTGAAGCATGCGTCAGCCACACTGGCACAACTTGCCTGCCATGCCTGAACCACGTGCCACCCATGTCACAAACACATGGGAGCCATGCCTGACGAACACCACAGACATGCATGAGCCACACCTGAACCATGTGTGAGCCATGCATGACCAAAGCCTGTATCATGTGTCAGCCACATGCGAGCCAGTTCTGTGGCACACCTGCATCATGTGTGAGCCATGGCTGAGCTATGCCTGAACCACGTGTGAGAGTGTCCTCAACCACATGTGACCCAGACGAGTTGCATGGGATCCACGCCTGTATTACACCCAAACCATGTGTGAGCCATGTATGAACAACATGTGAGACAACCTTGAAGCACTTCTGAACGACCTGAGAAACACACATGATCAATGCTTGTATTGCACATGACCTGCAAGGAAGCCACACATGAAACACAGCTGAGCCATGCATGAGCCACGAGCCAGCCATGACTGAGTATGCGGTAGCCAGGTTCCAGCAACCTGTGAGTTACGTGGCAGCCACGCCTGTACGGCATATCACACATGCGTGACCACATGTCTGCCACACATGGATGATGTGCAATGAATGCTGAGTCACGCCTCACCCATGACTGAGTCATTTATCAGCCACACTGGGTCCATGCTTCACACATGCCAGAGTCACATGTCAGCCACATCTGAACCACTTGCCACCCACGCGTGCACCATGCACCAGCCACCGCAGAACCACACGAAGGCCATGCATGAGCCATGTGTGAACCACACCCAGGTGACACATCAAGCACGCCTGTGTCACGTGGCCGCCTCACCTGAGTCATGTGACAGCCACACCTGCATGATGTGTGAGCAACGCCTGAGTCACTTCTCATCCGTGCAGAAGTCACATGCCATCCAGGCCTGAACCAAGTGCCAGTCACACTTGAACCACAGGTCAGCCTCACTTGAAGCACATGTTGCCACACTGGCACAATGTGCCCGCCATGCCTGTCCCACGTGCCCACCATGAGACAAACACATGTGAGCCACACCTCACCAACACCTCAGCCATGCATGAGCCACACCTTAGCCATGTGGGAGCCATGCGTGACAAAAGCCTGAATCACGTGTCAGCCACAGGTGAGCCAGTTCAGTGGCACGCCTGCATCACTTGGAAGCCATGGCTGAGGTAGGCCGGAACCACGTGTGAAAGTGTCCACTACAATATGTGACCTACACTAATCTTGTGTGAGCCACGCCTGAATCACACCCAATCCATGTGTGAGCCATGCATGAACCACATGTGAGACACCCTTGAACCACATCTGAAACACACATGATCGATGCTTGAACCACACATGAACCACAGGGGAGCCACACATGAATTACAGCTGAGCCATTCGTGAGCCACGTGCCAGCCATGACTGAGTACATGGGAGCCCCGTTTCAGCAACACGTGAGACCCGTGGGAGCCACACCTGTATGGTACATCACACACGTGTGCCCACACGTCTGCCACACATGGATACTGTGCGATGAATGCCTGAGTCACGTGTCACCAACACCCGGCATGTTTCACACATGCCTGAGTCACATGTCAGCCACGCCTGAACCACCAGTCACCCATGCCTGAACCACGCCTCAGCCACACCTGAACAAAATGCGTGCCATGCCTGAGACAGGTGTCAGAAAAGCCAGAGCCACGTGTGAGCAAGGTCGGATCAATGCCCCACCCATGCGTGAGCCTAACCAGAGAAATGTGTTAGCCATGTGTGACACACTCCTGAATCGTGTGTCAGCCACACCTGACCCCGGGCAGAGGAATGCCTGAACTACGTGTGAGCCATGGCTCAGCCATGGCTAAACCACCTGCGAGCCACAACTCAATCACGGATGAAAGCTCCCTGAACCATATGAGACGTACACTTGAGTCATGTGTGAACCACACCTGAGTTCCACATGAACCACTGGTGAGCCTCCCTGAACCATGCCTGAACCTCATGTGACACACTCAAACCACATGTGAAGCACGTGTGATGCACACATGTTCAATGCTTGAACCACACATGAGGCACATGGGAGCTGCACGTGAAACATGGCTGAGCCATGTGTGGGCCACTTGCCAGACACGCCTGATTATATGGGAGCCTCGTGTCAGCAACGTGTGAGACACGTGGGAACCACAAGAGAACGACATGTCCCCCATGGGTGAAGCAAGCGTACGTCACGCATGGATACTGTGCGATGAAGGCCTGAGTAGGGTGTCAGCCACACATGAGACATGTGTCAGCCACATCAGAGTCATGTTTCTCACATGCCTGGGTCACATGTCAGCCTAGCCTGAACCACCGTCCACCCATGCATGAACCATGCACCAGCCACGCCTCAAACACACAAA
Source organism: Equus przewalskii (assembly GCF_037783145.1). Lineage (NCBI taxonomy): Eukaryota > Metazoa > Chordata > Mammalia > Perissodactyla > Equidae > Equus > Equus przewalskii. The sequence continues at coordinate 156,269 of NW_027228483.1, forward strand.
GGCCATGCATGAACCATGTGTGAACCACACCTGCGTGACGTGTCAGGCACTATAGTGTCCTTCGGCCACCTCAACTGTGTAGTGTCAGCCTCGTCTGAATAACGTGTGAGCCACGCCTGAGTCACTTCTCAGACGTGCAGAAGTCACATGCCATCCAGGCCTGAACCAAGTGCCAGTCACACTTGAACCACAGGTCAGCCTCACTTGAAGCATCTGTTGCCACCTGGCACAAAGTGCCCGCCATGCCTGTCCCACGTGCCCACCATGAGACAAACACATGTGAGCCACACCTCACCAACACCTCAGCCATGCATGAGCCACACGTTAGCCATGTGGGAGCCATGCGTGACAAAAGCCTGAATCATGTGTCAGCCACAGGTGAGCCAGTTCAGTGGCACGCCTGCATCACTTGTGAGCCAGGGCTGAGCTAGGCTGCAACCACGTGTGAAAGTGTCCTCTACCATATGGGACCCACACTAGTCGTGTGTGAGCCATGCCTGAATCACACCCGATCCATGTGTGAGCCGTGCATGAACCACATGTGAGACACCCTTGAACCACATCTGAAACACACATGTTCGATGCTTGAACCACACATGAACCACAGGGGAGCCACACATGAAACACAGCTGAGCCATGCGTGAGCCATGTGGCAGCGATGACTGAGTATGTGGGGGTCACGTTTCAGCAACATGGGAGCCACACCTGTATAACATGTCCCATGTGTGACCACATTCCTGCCACCCATGGATACTGTGCAATGAATGCCTGAGTCACGTGTCAGCCATGCCTGTGTCATGTGTCCTCCCCGCATCAGAAAAGTACCGGAAACACCTGAATCACCTGTCACCCCGATCGGAACCACGTCAGGCAAACCTGAGCCATGTGTCACCTGCGACACACCAAGTGTCAGCCACACCACAATCACGTGTCACTGCAGCCTGAATGAAGCCTCACACACCACTGGAAACCATGTCCGACACACCTGAATCTCATGCCTGAAACACATGTCAGCAACGCCTGAGTCTTGTGTCAGACATGCCTGAGCCACGTGCCAACCATGCCAGATCTACACCCAAGCCAGGCGTGAGTCTCACCTGAGACATGTGTTAGCCATGTGTGACATACTCCTGAATCATGTGTCAGCCACACCTTTCCCCGGTCTGAGGCTCGCCTGAACTCCATGTGAGCCATGGCTAAGCCATGCCTGCACCACGTGTGAGCCACGCCTGAATCACGGGTGGAACACTCCTCAACCATAGGTGAAACGCACATGAGCCGTGTGTTAGCCACACCTGCATAAGACCTGAACAATTTGGGAGCCACACTTGAACCATGACTGAACCACATGAGACACACTTGAACCACATGGGAAACACGTGTGAAGCACACATGTTGAAGGTTTGAACCACACGAGACCCACAAGGGAGTCACTCATGAAACATGGCTTGGCCATGCGTGAGCCACTTGCCCGCCACGTCTGAGTAGGTGGGAGCCATGTGTCAGCAGCAAGTGAGTCACGTGTGTGCCACAGATGAACGGCATGTAACACATGCATGAAATACATGTCTGCCAGGAATGGATAATGTGCAATGAATGCCTGAGTCACGTGTGGGCCATGCCTGCGTCATGCGTCAGCCCCGCATCAGAAAATTGCCAACCACACCTGAATCACCTGTCACCCACATCAGAACCACGTCAGCCATGCCTGAGCCATGTGTCGTCTGTGACACACCAAGTGTCAGCCACACCACAATCACGTGTCACTGTGGCCTGAACGAAGCATCATATACCACTGGAACCCGTGTGTGACATGCCTTAATCCCATGGCTGAAACACATGCCAGCAACGCCTGAATCTCATGTCAGACATGCCTGAGCAACGTGCCAGCCATGTGTGACAAGCTCCTGAATCATGTGTCAGCCACACCTGGCCCCGGTCTGAGGCTCACCTGAACTACATGTGAGCCATGGCAGAGCCATGCCTGCAGCACGTGTGAGCCATGCCTGAATCACGGGTGGAACACTCCTGAAGCATACGTGACATGCACATGAGCCGTGTGTTAGCCACACCTGCATTACACCTGAACCATTTGGGAAACACACTTGAACCATGACTGAACCACATGAGACACACTTGAACCACATTGGAAACATGTGTGAAGCACACATGTTCAAGGTGTGAAACACAAGGGAGCCACTCATGAATCATGGCTGGGCCATGCATGAGCCACATGCCAGCCACGTCTGAGTAGGTGGGAGACGTGTCAGCAGAGAGTGAGTCCCGTGTGTGCCACACATGAATGACATGTAACCCATGCATGAAACACATGTCTGGCAGGCATGGATAATGTATGATGAATGCCTGAGTCACGTGTCAGCCATGCCTGCGTCATGTGTCAGCCAAACCTGAAACACCTGGCACCCCTGCGTGAACCATGCACCAGCCAGCCCTGAACCACGTGAAGGCCATGCATGAACCAGGTGCGAGCCACACCTACGTGATGTCACATCACGCCTGTGTTACGTGGCTGCCTCACCTGAGTTGTGTCAGCCATGCCTGAAAAACGTGTGAGCCACGCCTGAGTCTCATTTCTGCCATGCTTAAGTCACGTGCCAGCCACGACTGAACCATGTGCCAGTCCCAATTTAACCACATGCCCGCCTCACTTGAAGCACGTGTCAGCCACACTGGAGCCACCTGCCTGCCATGCCTCGACCACGTGCCAACCATGCCACATCCAGTGTGAGCCATGCTGGAGCAGCACCACAGCCATGCATGAGCCACACCTCAGCCGTGTGTGAGCCATGCGTGACAAATGCCTGAAGCTTGCATCAGCCACATGTGACCCAGTTCTGTGGCATGCCTGCATCACGTGTGAGCTTGGCTGAGCTGCACCTACACCATGTGTGGGCCATGCCTAAATCCTGTGTGAAAGTCTCCTGCAGCATTTGTGACCCACACAAGTCATATGAGAGACATGCCTGAATTACATCAGAACCGTGTGTGAGCCACAACTGAACCATACCTGAACCACATGAGAGGCACCCTTGAACCACATCTGAAGCACATGGGAAGCACCCAGGTTCAATGCTTGAACCACACATGAACCTCAGGTGAGCCACACATGAAACACAGCTGAGGCCTGCATGAGCCACGTGCCAGCCATGACTGAGTATGTGGGGGCCAGGTTTCAGCAAAGAGGGAACCAAACCTATACGACATGTCCCACGTGTGACCACATGCCTGCCACGCATGGATAATGTGCGATGAATGCCTGAGTCACGTGTGGTCCATGCCTGCATCATGCATCATCTCCCCATCAGAAAAGTGCCAGCCACATCTGAATCACCTGTCACCCACATCCGAACCACATGTCAGCCACCCATGAACCGTGTGTCAACTGCGACACACCAAGTGTCAGGCACACAGCAATCACGTGTCACTGCGGCCTGAACAAAGCATCACATAACACTGGAACCCGTGTGCAACATGCTTTAATCCCATGCCTGAAACACATGCCAGCAACACCTGAATCTCGTGTCAGACATGCCTGAGCCACGTGGCAACCACACCAGAGCCACGCCCCAGCATGGCGTGAGCCTCACCTGAGACATGTTTTAGCCATGTGTGACAAACTCCTGATTCATGTGTCAGCCACACTTTACCCCGGTGTGAGGCTCGCCTGAACTACATGTGAGCCATGGCTGAGCCATGCCTGCACCACGTGTGAGCCACCCCTGAATCACGGGTGAAACGATCCTCAACCATAAGTGACACGCACATGAGCCATGTTTGAGCGACACCTGGGTTACACCTGAACCATTAGGGAGCAACAACTGAACCATCACTGAACCACATGAGACACAATTGAACCAAATGGGAAACATGTGTGAAGCACACATGTTCAAGGTGTGAAACACACGTGAACCACAAGAGAGCCCCTTGTGAAACATGGCTGGCCCATGCGTGAGCCACATGCCAGCCAAGTCTGAGTAAGTAGGAGCCATGTGTCAGCAGCGAATGAGTCCTGTGTGTGCCACACATGAACTACATGTAACCCATGCATGAAACACATGTCTGGCAGGCATGGATAATGTATGATGAATGCCTGAGTCACGTGTCAGCCATGCCTGTGTCAGGTGTCAGCCACACCTGAAACACCTAGCACCCCTGCGTGAGCCACGCACCAGCCAGCCCTGAGCCACATGAAGGCCGTGCATGAACCAGGTGTGAGCCACACCTGTGTGATGTCACAGGCACGCCTGTGTCCCGTGGCTGCCTCACCTGAGTCATGTGTCAACCATTCCTGTGAAACGTGTGAGCCACGCCTGAGTCTCATCTCAGCCATGCCAAAGTCACATGCCAGCCACGACTGAACCATGTGCCAGTCCCAATTTAACCACACGCCCGCCTCACTTGAAGCATGTGTCAGCCACGCTGGAGCAACCTGCCTGCCATGCCTGAACCAGGTGCCAACCATGCCACAACCAAGTGTGAGCAATGCCTGAGCAGCACCACAGCCATGCATGAGCCACACCTCAGCCGTGTGGGAGCCATGCGTGACAAAATCCTGAATCATGCATCAGCCACATGTGACCCTGTTCTGTGGTGTGCCAGCATCACGTGTGAGCCTTGGCAGAGCTGCACCTGCACCATGTGTGAGCCATGCCTAAATCATGTCTGAAAGTCTCCTGCAGAATTTGTGACCCACACAAGTCATGTGTGAGCCATGCCTGAATTACATCAGAACCGTGTGTGAGCCACAACTGAACCATGCCTGAACCACATGTGAGGCACCCTTGAACCACATCTGAACTGCATGAGAAGCACTCATGTTCAATGCTTGAACCACACATGAACCTCAGGGGAGCCACACATGAAACACAGCTGAGGCCTGCATGAGCCACATGCCAGCCATGACTGAGTATGTGGGCGCCACGTTTCAGCAACGTGGGAGCCACACCTGTACGACATGTCCCACGTGTGACCACATTCCTGCCACACATGGATAAAGTGCGATGAATGCCTGAGTAACGGCTGAGCCATGCGTGCGTCATGTGTCCTCCCCGCATCATAAAAGTGCCAGCCACTCCTGAATCACCTGTCACCCACATCTGAACCACGTCAGGCATGCCTGAGCCATGTGTCAACTGTGACACACCAAGTGTCAGCCACACAGCAAGCACGTGTCACTGTGGCCTGAACGAAGCCTCACACACCACTGGAACCCGTGTCCAAATCACCTGAATCACTTGCCTGAAACACATGTCAGCAATGCCTGAGTCTCATGTCAGACATGCCTGAGCAACGTGCCAACCATGCCAGAGCCATGCCCCAGCCAGTCGTTAGTCTCACCTGAGACAAATGTTAGCCATGTGTGACAAACTCCTGAATCATGTGTCAGCCACACCTGGCCCCGGTCTGAGGCTCGCCTGAACTCCATGTGAGCCATGGCTAAGCCATGCCTGCAGCACGTGTGAGCCACGCCTGAATCACGGGTGAAACACTCCTCAACCATAGGTGACACGCACATGAGTCATGTGTGAGTGACACCTGGGTTACACCTGAACAGTTTGGGAGCCACACCTGAACCATGACTGAACCACATGAGACACACTTGGACCACACGGGAAACAACTGTGAATCACACATGTTCAAGGTGTGAACCACAAGGGAGCCACTCATGAATCATGGCTGGTCCATGCGTGAGCCAGGTGCCTGCCATGTCTGAGTAGGTGGGAGCCATGTGTCAGTAGCGAGTGAGTCACGTGTGTGCCACAAAAGAATGACATGTAACCCATGCATGAAACACACGTCTGCCAGGCATGGATAATGTGCGATGAAGGCCTGAGTCACGTGTCAGCCGTGCCTGCATCATGTGTCAGCCAAACCTGAAACACCTGGCATCCCTGCGTGAAGCTCCCACCAGCCAGTCCTGAGCCAGGTGAAGGCCGTGCATTAACCAGGTGCGAGCCACACCTGCGTGATGTCACATCACGCCTGTGTCCCATGGCTGCCTCACCTGAGTCATGAACAGCCATGCCTGAAAAACGTGTGAGCCACGCCTGAGTCTCATCTCAGCCATGCCGAAGTCACATGCCAGCCACGACTGAACCACGTGCCAGTCCCCATTTAACCACACGCCTGCCTCACTTGAAGCACGTGTCAGCCACGCTGGAGCCACCTGCCTGCCATGCCTGAAACATGTGCAAACCATGCCATAAACAAGTGTGAGCCATGCCTGAGCAGCACGACAGCCATTCATGAGCCACACCTCAGCTGTGTGTGAGCCATGCGTGACAAACGCCTGGATCTTGCATCCGCCACATTGAAGGATGGAGGCAGTGCTTTGTGCCTTCCACCTGCAGAGCAATGGAGGGCACGGCTGAGAGCAAAGGGGGCTTTCTGCCATAGGTGCTTTCTGATACCCTTCAGGGGTGGTGCCAGTGCCTTGTGCCTCCTACCTCTAGAGGAATGCAGGGCATGGCCGAGAGTAAAGGGCCTTTCTGACATTGGTGCTTTCTGACACTCCCCCAACCATTGCTCAAGGGCGGTTGGTTAAAAGCCTATTGTCTGTCTCCTCCTCAGCATGTGGAACCACAATCATCCGGGCCTCATCCCCATTGCTCAAGGGGAAGATGTAGGCATTTTGTCTGAGCGGGGTTGGCAAGGTGGAAAACTGGCAGAAGCAGAAGTTCCAAATCGGCGAGTTAAGCGCTGAAAAGAAATGGCATATCAGCTGCCTTTGTATGAGATGTTGCCAGGACACAGAAAGAGCACTGTTGAAAGCGAGTTCTTTCTCAGCTTCCTAAAGAGATGGAAGGAAGATGGTCTGTGGCATGCCACCCCTTGAGGGGTGGAGCAAGTGCATTGTGCATTCCACGTCTAGAGCAATGGAGGGCACGGCTGAGAGCAAAGGGGTCTTTCTGACATAGCTGCTTTCCGACACTCTCTCCACCAGTGAACAATGGTGGTTGGAAAAAGGCGTGCAGTCTATCGCCTCCTAAGCACGTGGATGCTCAATCATTTGGGACTCAGCCCAGTTGCTTCAGCAGAAGATGTAGGCATTTTGTCTGAGCCGGGTTGGCAAGGTGGAATTGCGGCAGAAGCAGAAGTCCTAAAGCTGCGAGTTAAGGGCTGGGAAAAAATGTCGTTTGAGCTGCCTTTGTAGGAGAGGTTCCTGGTATGCTGTAACAGGACTGTGGAAAGCGAGTTGTTTGGCCTGTTCCTAAAGAGCTGGAGGCAAGACACTTTATGGCTTGTCTCCCATTGAAGGATGGAGGCAGTGCTTTGTGCCTTCCACCTGCAGTTTAATGGAGGGCACGGCAGAGAGCAAAGGGGGCTTTCTGCCATAGGTGCTTTCTGATACCCTTCAGAGGTGGTGCCAGTGCCTTGTGCCTCCTACCTGTAGTTGAATGGAGGGCATGGCCGAGAGTAAAGGGCCTTTCTGCCATTGGTGCTTTCTGACACTCTCCCAACCATTGCACTTGGTGGTTAGTTAAAAGCCTACTGTCTGTCTCCTCCTCAGCATGTGGAACCACAATCATCCGGGCCTCGTCAACCATTGCTCAAGGGGAAGATGTAGGCATTTCATCTGACCTGGGTTGGCAAGGTGGAAATGTTCAGGATGCAGATGTTCCAGACCGGCGAGTGAAGTGCTGAAAAGAAAGGGCGTTCAGCCTCTTTGTATGAGATGTTCCCAGGACGCTGTAAGAGCACTGTGGAAAGGGAGTTTTTCTCAGCTTCCCAAAGAGCTGGAAGCAGGACAAGATGTGGTTTCTCTCCCATTGAGGGGTGGATCCAGAGCCAGTGCCTTGTGCCTTCCACCTCTTGAGCAATGGAGGGCACGGCTGAGAGCAAATGGACCTTTCTTGCATAGCTGCTTTCCGACACTCTCTCCACCAGTGCACAATGGTGGCTTGTAAAAAGCGTATTGTCTATCTCCTCCTAAGCAGGTGGACGCTCAGTCCTTTGTGACTCAGCCCAGTTTCTTCAGGGGAAGATGTAGGCATTTCGTCTGAGCCGGGTTGGAAAGGTGGAATTGTGGCAGAAGCAGAAGTTCTAAAGTGGCGAGTTAAGGGCTGGCAAGAAAGGGCGTTTGACCTGCATTTCTATGACAGTTTCCCTGTAGGTGGTTCCCGGGAGTCGAGCAGGTGTTTCTGGCATTCTTGGCTGGTGCAGAAGGCTCGTCCATCAGGTGGTTCCAGTCTTTCACGGAAGTGGTCCGGGGCATCCAGCATGTGGTTCTGGCACATTCGAGGGGCGGTTCCGGCATGCCCGGCAGGTTATTCTGGAGTGTCGGCCAAGTGGTTCTGGCATAGCCGGCAGGTGATTTTGGCATATCCAGCAGGTGGTTCCAGCGAGTCGAGCAGGTGGTTCCGGCATGCTCGTAAGGTGGTTCAGGCATGTCCGGAAGGTGGTTCCACTCTGTCCGGGAGATGGTTCAGGTGTGTCCAGCACGTTTTTCAGGCATGTCTGAGAGGTGGTTCAGGCATGCCTGACAGGTGATTCCAGAGTGTCTGCCAAGTGGTTCTGGCGTAGCCAGCCGGTGATTTTGGTGTGTCTGGCAGGTGGTTCTGGCATGTCAAGCAGGTGGTTCCGGCGAGCTCGGCAGGTGATTCCGGCGTCTGCGGCACATGGTTCTGGCGTAGCCAGCAGGTGATTTTGGCGTTTCCGATAGGTGGTTCTGGGGAGTGGATCAGGTACTTCCAGCATGCTCGGCAGGTGCTTCTGGGATCTCCGACATGTGCTTCTGGGACATCTGAGAGGTGGTTCCGGCATGCCTGGCAGGTGCTTCAGGTGTGTCCGGCAGGTGGTTCCAGAGAGTCGAGCAGGTGGCTCCGGCGTGCTCTGCAGGTGGCTCTGGCGTGTCCAGCAGGTGGTTCCGGTCTGTCTGGTAGGTGGTTCCGGCGTGTCCGCTACGTGGTTCTGGCACATCTGAGAGGTGGTTCCGGCATGCTGGGCAAGTCATTCCGGAGTGTCCGCCAAGTGGTTCTGGCGTAGCCAACAGGTGATTCTGGCGTGTCCGGCAGGTGGTTCTGGGGAGTGGATCAGGTGGTTCCGGTATACTCGGCAGGTGGTTCCGGCGTGTCCTGCACATGTTTCTGGCACGTCTGAGAGGTGGGTTTGGCATGCCAGACAGGTGATTCCAGAGTGTCCTCCAAGTGGTTCTGGCGTGGCCTTCAGGTGATTTTAGCGTGTCCCTCATGTTGTTCAGTTCAGTCCGTGGGGTGGTTCTGGCGTGTACTTCACGTGGTTCTGACACATCTGAAGGGAGTTCTGTCCTGCCCAGCAGGTGATTCTGGAGTGTCCTCCAAGTGGTTCTGGCATAGCCGGCAGGTGACGTGATTCCGGAGTGTCCTCCAAGTGGTTCTGGCATAGCCGGCAGGTGATTTTGGCGTTTCCGGCAGGTGGTTCCGGCGAGTCTAGCAGGTGGTTCCGGTGAGCTCGGTAGGTGCTTCCGGCATCTCCAGCACGTGGTTCTGGCACGTCTGAGAGGTGGTTCCAGCATGCCCGGCAGGTGATTCCGGACTGTCTGACAAGTGGTTCTGGCGCAACCGGCAGGTCATATTGGCGTATCTGGTAGGTGGGTCCTGCGAGTCGAGCAGGTGGTTCCAGCGTGCTCGGCAGGTGGTACAGTCGTGTCAAGCAGGTGGTTCCAGTCTTTCCAAGACGTGGTTCCTGTGTCTCCGGCACGTGGTTCTGGTACATCTGAGAGGTGGTTCCGGCATGCCTGGCAGGTAATCCCGGAGAGTCCTCCAAGTGGTTATGGCGTAGCCAGCAGGTGATTTTTGCGTGTCCAGCACGTGGTTCCGTCACGTCTGAGTGGTGGTTCTGGCATGCCCGGCAGGTGATTCTGGATTGTCTACTAAGTGGTTCTGGCGTAGCCAGCAGGTGATTTTGACGTGTCTGGCAGGTGGTTCCGGCATGTCAAGCAGGTGGTTCAGGCGAGCTCGGCAGGTGCTTCTGTCGTCCCTGGCACGTGGTGCTGGCAGGTTTGAGAGGTGGTTCCAGCATGCCCGGCAGGTGATCCCGGAGAGTCCGACAAGTGGTTCTGGCGTAGCCAGCAGGTGATTTGGGCATGTCTGGTAGGTGGTTCAGGCGGGTCCAGCAGGTGGTTACAGTCTGTCCGGGAGGTGGTTCCGGCATGTCTGGCACGTGGTTCTGACACGTCTGAGAGGTAGTTCCAGCCTGTCCGGCAGGTGATTCCAGAGAGTCCCTCAAGTGGTTCTGGCATAGCCAGCATGTGATATGGACATGTCCGGCAGCTGCTTCCAGCAAGTCAAGCAAGTGGCTCCGGCGTGCTGGGCAGGTGCTCCTGGTATCTTTGGCACGTGGTTCTGGCACGTCTGACAGGTGGTGCTGGCATGCCCGGCAGGTGATTCCGGAGTAACTGCCAAGTGGTTCAGGCATGTCTGGCAGGTGGTTCCGGTGAGTCGAGCGGGTGGTTCAAGCGTGCTTGGCTGGTGGTCCAGGTGTGTCCGGCCGGTGGTTCCGGTCTGTCCGGGAGGTGGTTCTGGTGTGTCCGGCATGTTGTTCTGAGACATCTGAGAGGAAGTTCCGGCATGCCATTCAGGTGATTCCGGACTGTCTGCCACGTCGTTGTGGCGTAGCCAGCAGGTAATTTTGGCGTGTTTGGCAGGTGGTTCCTGCAAGTTGAGCACGATTCCAGCATCCTCGGGAGGTGGTTCCAGATTGTCCGGCATGTTGTTCTTGCATACCTTTCAGGTGATTTTGCCATATCAGGCAGGTGTTTCTGGAGAGTCGACCAGGTGCTTCTGGCATGCCCGGCAGGTGGTTCAGGTGGGTCCCTCAGGTGGTTCTGGTCTGTCCGAAGGTGGTTCCGGTGTGTCCGGCACATGATTCTGGCACATCTGTGACATGGTTCCTGCATGCCCGGCAGGCGATTCTGGACTGTCCGCAAAGTGGTTCTGGCGTAGCCAGCAGTTGATTTTGGCATGTCCGGCCGGCAGTTCCGGTCTGTCCAGGAGGTGTTTCTGGCGTGTCCCTCACGTGGTTCTGGGACATGTGAAGGGGGGTCTGGCATGTCCAGCAGGGAATTCCAGAGTGTCCGCTAAGTGGTTCTGGCATAGCCGGCAGGTGATTTTGGCGTGTCCGGCAGGTGATTCCGGTGAGTCGAGCAGGTTGTTCCAGTGAGCTCGGAAGGTGCTTCAAGAGTGTCCGACAAGTGGTTCTGGAGCAGCCGGCAGGTGATTTTGGCATGTCCGGCAGGTGGGCCTTGGGAGTTGAGCAGGTGGTTCCGGCGTGCTCGGCAGGTGGTTCAGACGTGTCCGGCAGGTGGTTCGACTCTGTCTAGGACATGGTTCCGGAGTGTCCCGCACATGGTTCTGGTATGTCTGAGAGGTGGTTCCGGCATGCCCAGCAGGTGATTCCAGAGAATCTGCCAACTGGTTCTGGCGTAGCCGGCATGTGATTTGGGCGTGTCTGGCAGGTGCTTCCCGTGAGTCGAGCAGGTGGCTCTGGCGTTCTGGGCAGGTGCTCCCGGTATCTTTGGCACGTGGTGCTGGCATGTCTGAGAGGTGGTTCCGGCATGCCAGGCAGGTGATTCCGGAGTGTCCGCCAAGTGGTTCTGCCATAGCCGGCAGGTGATATTGCGTGTCCAGTGGTGGTTCCGGTGAGTTGAGCAGGTGTTTCGGGCGTGTCTGGCAGGCGCTTCTGGCACGGCTGAGAGGTTGTGCCGGCATGCCCGGAACGTTATTCCGGCTTGTACGCCAAGTGGTTCTGGCGTAGCCGGCAGGTGATTTTGGTGTGTCCGGCAGGTGTTCCGAGGAGTCCAGCAGATGGTTCCGGCGAGCTCGGCAGGTGCTTCCGGCATCTCCGGCACGTGATTCTCACACATTTGAGAGGTGGTTGCAGCATGGCCGACAAGTTATTCTGGAGTGTCCGGCAAGTGGTTCTGGCGTAGCCGACAGGTGATTATGGCGTGTCCAGCAGGTGGTTCCGGTGATTCGAGCAGGTGGTTCCGGCGAGCTGGGCTGGAGGTTCAGGCGTGTCCGGCAGGTTGTTCTGGTCTGTCCGGGAGGTGGTTCCGGCGTGTCCGGCAGGTGTGTCCTGTCTGTCCGTGAGTTGGTTTTTGCGTGCTCGGCAGGTGCTTCCGGCGTCTCCGGCACATGCTTCTAGCACATCTAAGAGGTGGTTGCAGCATGCCCGGCAGGTGATTCTGGACTGTCCGCCACGTGGTTCTGGCACGTCTGAGAGGAGGTTCCGGCATGCCTGGCAGGTCTTCCCGGAGAGTCCTCCAAGTGGTTCTGGCATAGTCGTCAGGTGATTTTGGCGTGTCCGGAAGGTGGTTCCAGCATGCTCGGCAGGTGGTTCAGGCAGGTCCGGCAGGTGGTTCCGGGCTGTCCGGGAGGCGGTTCCGGCGTGTCCAGCACATGGTTCTGGCACATCTGAGAGGTGGTTCTGGCATGCCCGGCAGGTGATTCCGGATTGTCCACTAAGTGGTTCTAGCGTAGCCGGCTGGTGATTTTGACGTGTCCAGCAGGTGGTTCCGGCATGTCGAGGAGGTGGTTCCGGCGAGCTCGGCAGGTGATTCCGGCCTCTCCAGCACGTGGTTCTGGCACGTTTGAGAGGTGGTTCCAGCATGCCCGGCAGGTGATTCAGGAGTGTCTGGCAAGTGGTTCCGGCATAGCTGGCAGGTGATTTTGGAATGTCCAGCAGGTGGTTCCGGCAAGTCGAGCAGGTGGTTTTGGCAAGCTTGGCAGGTGCTTCCGGTGTCCCCGGCACGTGGTTCTGGCACGTCTGAGAGGTGGTTCCGGCAAGCACACCAGGTGATTCTGGAGTGTCTGCCAAGTGGTTCTGGCTTAACCGGCATGCGATTTTGGCATTTCCCGTAAGTGGGTCCTGCGAATCGAGCTGGTGGTTCTGGCGTGCTCGGCAGATGGCTCAGGCATGTCCTGCAGGTGTTTCCAGTCTGTCCAGGATGTGGTTCCGGCGTGTCCGGCATGCGGTTCTGGTACGTCTCAGAGGTGATTCCGGCATGCCCAGCAGTTGATTCCGGACTGACCCCACATGGATCTACCAAGTCTGAGAGGTGGTTCCGGCATGCCCGGGAGGTGATCCCGGAGAGTCCTCCAAGTTATTCTGGCATAGCTGGCAGGTGATTTTCGCGTGTCCGGCTGGTGGTTTGGGCGTGCTCGGCAGCTGGTTCAGACGTGTCCGGCAGGTGGTTCCAGTCTGTCCAGGACATGGTTCCGGAGTGCCCGGCACCTGGTTCTGGTACGTCTGAGAAGTGGTTCCGGCATGCCCAGCAGGTGATTCCAGAGAGTCCGCCAACTGGTTCTGGCATAGCTGGCATGTGATTTGGGCATTTCTGGCAGGTGCTTCCAGTGAGTCGAGCAGGTGGCTCTGGCGTTCTGGGCAGGTACTCCCAGTATCTTTGGCACGTGGTGCTGGCACGTGTGAGAGGTGGTGCCGGCATGCCCAGCATGTGATTCTGGAGTTTCCGCCAAGTGGTTCTGGCATAGCCGGCGGGTGATATTGCGTGTCGCGCGGTGGTTCCAGCGAGTCGAGCAGGTGTTTCGGGCGTGTCCGGCACGTGCTTCTGGCACGTCTGAGAGGTTGTGCCAGCATGCCCGGAACGTTATTCCAGCTTGTACGCCAAGTGGTTCTGGCGTAGCCGGCAGGTGATTTTGGCGTGTCCGACTGGTGGTTCTGGGGAGTCCAGCAGGTGGTTCCAGCGAGCTCGGCAGGTGCTTCCGGCATCTCCGGCACGTGGTTCTGACACGTCTGAGAGGTGGTTCCGGCAGCTGGGCAGGTGATTCCGGGATGTCCGGCAAGTGGTTCTGGCGTAGCCAGCAGGTGATTTTGCCGTGCCCGGCAGGTGGTTCCGGTGAGTCGATCAGGTGGTTCCGGCGTGCTCAGCAGGTGATTCAGGCATTTCCGGCATGTGGTTCCGGTCTTTCTGGGAAGTGGTTCCGGCGTGTCCAGCACGTGGTTCTGGTATGTCTGACAGGTGGTGCTGGCATGCCCGGCAGGTGATCCCGGAGTGACCGCCAAGTGGTTCAGGCATGTCCGGCAGGTGGTTCCGGCGAGTCAAGCAGGTGGTTCGAGCATGCTTGGCTGGTGGTCCAGGTGTGTCCGGCTGGTGGTTCCAGTCTGTCCGGGAGGTGGTTCTGGCATGTCCAGCAAGTCATTCTGAGACATCTGAGAGGTGGTTCCGGAATGCCCTTCAGCTGATTCCGGACTGTCTGCCACGTCGTTGTGGTGTAGCCAGCAGGTTATCTTGGCGTGTTTGGCAGGTGGTTCCTGCGAGTTGAGCACATGATTCTGGCATGCTCGGCAGGTGGCTCCAGCTTGTCCGGCATGTGGTTCTTGCATAGCTGTCAGGTGATTTTGCCATATCGGGCAGGTGTTTCTGGAGAGTCGACCAGGTGCTTCTGGCGTGCCCGGCTGGTGGTTCAGGCGGTTCCCACAGGTGGTTCCAGTCTGTCCAGGACATGGTTCCGGAGTGTCCCGCACGTGGTTCTGGTATGTCTGAGAGGTGGTTCCTGCATGCCCGGCAGGTGATTCCAGAGACTCCGCCAAGTGGTTCTGGCATAGCCGGCATGTGATTTGGGTGTGTCTGGCAGGTGCTTCCCGTGAGTCGAGCAGGTGGCTCTGGCGTTCTGGGCAGGTGCTCCCGGTATCTTTGGCACATGGTGCTGGCATGTCTGAGAGGTGGTTCCGGCATGCCCGGCAGGTGATTCCGGAGTGTCCGCCAAGTGGTTCTGGCATAGCCGGCAGGTGATATTGCGTGTCCAGCGGTGGTTCCGCTGAGTCGAGCAGGTGTTTCGGGCGTGTCTGGCAGGTGCTTCTGGCACGTCTGAGAGGTTGTGCCGGCATGCCCGGAACGTTATTCCGGCTTGTACGCCAAGTGGTTCTAGCGTAGCCGGCAGGTGATTTTGGCGTGTCTGGCAGGTGGTTCCGGGGAGTCCAGCAGGTGGTTCCGGCGAGCTCGGCAGGTGCTTCCGGCATCTCTGGCACGTGATTCTCACACATTTGAGAGGTGGTTCTGGCATGGCCGACAAGTGATTCCGGAGTGTCCGGCAAGTGGTTCCGGTGTAGCCGGCACGTGATTATGGCGTGTCCGGCAGGTGGTTCCGGCCTGTCGAGCAGGTGGTTCTGGTGAGCTCGGTAGCTGCTTCCGGCATCCCCGGCATGTGGTTCTGGCACGTCTGAGAGGTGTTTCCGGCAGCCAGGCAGGCGATTCCGGGATGTCCGGCAAGTGGTTCTGGCGTAGCCGGCTGGTGATTTTGGCGTGCCCAGCAGGTGGTTCTGGCGAGTCGAGCAGGTGGTTCGAGCGTGCTTGGCTGGTGGTCCAGGTGTGTCCGGCCAGTGGTTCCGGTCTGTCTGGGAGGTGGTTCCGGCATGTCCGGCACGTCATCCTGAGACATCTGAGAGGTGGTTCCGGAATGCCCTTCAGCTGATTCCGGACTGTCTGCCACGTCGTTGTGGTGTAGCCAGCAGGATATTTTGGTGTGTTTGGCAGGTGGTTGCTGCAAGTTGAGCACATGATTCCGGCATCCTCGGCAGGTGGTTCCAGCTTGTCCGGCATGTGGTTCTTGCATAGCTGTCAGGTGATTTTGCCATATCAGGCAGGTGTTTCCAGCGAGTCGACCAGGTGCTTCCGGCGTGCCCGGCAGGTGGTTCAGGCGGTTCCCACAGGTGGTTCCAGTCTGTGCAGGACATGGTTCCGGAGTGTCCCGCACGTGGTTCTGGTACGTCTGAGAGGTGGTTCCGGCATGCCCGGCAGGTGATTCCAGAGACTCCGCCAACTGGCTCTGGCATAGCCGGCATGTGATTTGGGCGTGACTGGCAGGTGCTTCCAGCGAGTCGAGCAGGTGGCTCTGGCGTTCTGGGCAGATGCTCCCGGTATCTTTGGCACGTGGTGCTGGCATGTCTGAGAGGTGGTTCCGGCATGCCCGGCAGGTGATTCCGGAGTGTCCGCCAAGTGGTTCTGGCAGAGCCGGCAGGTGATATTGCGTGTCCGGCGGTGGTTCCAGCGAGTCGAGCAGGTGTTTCGGGCGTGTCCGGCACGTGCTTCTGGCACGTCTGAGAGGTTGTGCCAGCATGCCCGGAACGTTATTCCAGCTTGTACGCCAAGTGGTTCTGGCGTAGCCGGCAGGTGATTTTGGCGTGTCCGACTGGTGGTTCTGGGGAGTCCAGCAGGTGGTTCCAGCGAGCTCGGCAGGTGCTTCCGGCATCTCCGGCACGTGGTTCTGACACGTCTGAGAGGTGGTTCCGGCAGCTGGGCAGGTGATTCCGGGATGTCCGGCAAGTGGTTCTGGCGTAGCCGGCAGGTGATTTTGCCGTGCCCGGCAGGTGGTTCCGGTGAGTCGATCAGGTGGTTCCGGCGTGCTCAGCAGGTGGTTCAGGCATTTCCGGCATGTGGTTCCGGTCTTTCTGGGAAGTGGTTCCGGCGTGTCCAGCACGTGGTTCTGGTATGTCTGACAGGTGGTGCTGGCATGCCCGGCAGGTGATCCCGGAGTGACCGCCAAGTGGTTCAGGCATGTCCGGCAGGTGGTTCCGGCGAGTCAAGCAGGTGGTTCGAGCATGCTTGGCTGGTGGTCCAGGTGTGTCCGGCTGGTGGTTCCAGTCTGTCCGGGAGGTGGTTCTGGCATGTCCAGCAAGTCATTCTGAGACATCTGAGAGGTGGTTCCGGAATGCCCTTCAGCTGATTCCGGACTGTCTGCCACGTCGTTGTGGTGTAGCCAGCAGGTTATCTTGGCGTGTTTGGCAGGTGGTTCCTGCGAGTTGAGCACATGATTCTGGCATGCTCGGCAGGTGGCTCCAGCTTGTCCGGCATGTGGTTCTTGCATAGCTGTCAGGTGATTTTGCCATATCAGGCAGGTGTTTCTGGAGAGTCGACCAGGTGCTTCTGGCGTGCCCGGCAGGTGGTTCAGGCGGTTCCCACAGGTGGTTCCAGTCTGTCCAGGACATGGTTCCGGAGTGTCCCGCACGTGGTTCTGGTTTGTCTGAGAGGTGGTTCCGGCATGCCCAGCAGGTGATTCCAGAGACTCCGCCAACTGGTTCTGGCATAGCCGGCATGTGATTTGGGTGGGTCTGGCAGGTGCTTCCCGTGAGTCGAGCAGATGGCTCTGGCGTTCTGGGCAGGTGCTCCCGGTATCTTTGGCACGTGGTGCTGGCATGTCTGAGAGGTGGTTCCGGCATGCCCGGCAGGTGATTCCGGAGTGTCCGCCAAGTGGTTCTGGCATAGCCGGCAGGTGATATTGCGTGTCCAGCGGTGGTTCCGGTGAGTCGAGCAGGTGGTTCCGGCGAGCTCGGCAGGTGCTTCCGGCATCTCCGGCACGTGATTCTCACACATTTGAGAGGTGCTTGCGGCATGGCCGACAAGTGATTCTTGAGTGTCCGGGAAGTGGTTCTGGCGTAGCCGACAGGTGATTATGGCATGTCCAGCAGGTGGTTCCGGTGATTCGAGCAGGTGGTTCCGGCGAGCTGGGCTGGAGGTTCAGGCGTGTCCGGCAGGTTGTTCTGGTCTGTCCGGGAGGTGGTTCCGGCGTGTCCGGCAGGTGTTTCCTGTCTGTCCGTGAGTTGGTTTTTGCGTGCTCAGCAGGTGCTTCCGGCCTCTCCGGCACATGCTTCTAGCACATCTGAGAGGTCGTTCCGGCATGCCCGGCAGGTGATTCTGGACTGTCCGCCACATGGTTCTGGCACGTCTGAGAGGAGGTTCCGGCATGCCTGGCAGGTCTTCCCGGAGAGTCCTCCAAGTGGTTCTGGCATAGTCGTCAGGTGATTTTGGCGTGTCTGGAAGGTGGTTCCAGCATGCTCAGCAGGTGGTTCAGGCAGGTCCGGCAGGTGGTTCCGGGCTGTCCGGGAGGCGGTTCCGGCGTGTCCAGCACATGGTTCTGGCACATCTGAGAGGTGGTTCTGGCATGCCCGGCAGGTGATTCCGGATTGTCCACTAAGTGGTTCTAGCGTAGCCGGCTGGTGATTTTGACGTGTCCAGCAGGTGGTTCCGGCATGTCGAGGAGGTGGTTCCGGCGAGCTCGGCAGGTGATTCCGGCCTCTCCGGCATGTGGTTCTGGCACGTTTGAGAGGTGGTTCCAGCATGCCCGGCAGGTGATTCAGGAGTGTCTGGCAAGTGGTTCCGGCATAGCTGGCAGGTGATTTTGGAATGTCCAGCAGGTGGTTCCGGCGAGTCGAGCAGGTGGTTTTGGCAAGCTTGGCAGGTGCTTCCGGCGTCCCCGGCACGTGGTTCTGGCACGTCTGAGAGGTGGTTCCGGCAAGCACACCAGGTGATTCTGGAGTGTCTGCCAAGTGGTTCTGGCATAGCCGGCATGTGATTTTGGCATTTCCCGTAAGTGGGTCCTGCGAATCGAGCTGGTGGTTCTGGCGTGCTCGGCAGATGGCACAGGCATGTCCTGCAGGTGTTTCCAGTCTGTCCAGGATGTGGTTCCGGCGTGTCCGGCATGCGGTTCTGGTACGTCTCAGAGGTGATTCCGGCATGCCCAGCAGTTGATTCCGGACTGACCCCACATGGATCTACCAAGTCTGAGAGGTGGTTTCGGCATGCCCGGGAGGTGATCCCGGAGAGTCCTCCAAGTTATTCTGGCATAGCTGGCAGGTGATTTTCGCGTGTCCGGCTGGTGGTTTGGGCGTGCTCGGCAGCTGGTTCAGACGTGTCCGGCAGGTGGTTCCAGTCTGTCCAGGACATGGTTCCGGAGTGCCCGGCACCTGGTTCTGGTACGTCTGAGAAGTGGTTCCGGCATGCCCAGCAGGTGATTCCAGAGAGTCCGCCAACTGGTTCTGGCATAGCTGGCATGTGATTTGGGCATTTCTGGCAGGTGCTTCCAGTGAGTCGAGCAGGTGGCTCTGGCGTTCTGGGCAGGTACTCCCAGTATCTTTGGCACGTGGTGCTGGCACGTGTGAGAGGTGGTGCCGGCATGCCCAGCATGTGATTCTGGAGTTTCCGCCAAGTGGTTCTGGCATAGCCGGCGGGTGATATTGCGTGTCGCGCGGTGGTTCCAGCGAGTCGAGCAGGTGTTTCGGGCGTGTCCGGCACGTGCTTCTGGCACGTCTGAGAGGTTGTGCCAGCATGCCCGGAACGTTATTCCAGCTTGTACGCCAAGTGGTTCTGGCGTAGCCGGCAGGTGATTTTGGCGTGTCCGACTGGTGGTTCTGGGGAGTCCAGCAGGTGGTTCCAGCGAGCTCGGCAGGTGCTTCCGGCATCTCCGGCACGTGGTTCTGACACGTCTGAGAGGTGGTTCCGGCAGCTGGGCAGGTGATTCCGGGATGTCCGGCAAGTGGTTCTGGCGTAGCCGGCAGGTGATTTTGGCGTGCCCGGCAGGTGGTTCCGGTGAGTCGATCAGGTGCTCAGCAGGTGGTTCAGGCATTTCCGGCATGTGGTTCCGGTCTTTCTGGGAAGTGGTTCCGGCGTGTCCAGCACGTGGTTCTGGTATGTCTGACAGGTGGTGCTGGCATGCCCGGCAGGTGATCCCGGAGTGACCGCCAAGTGGTTCAGGCATGTCCGGCAGGTGGTTCCGGCGAGTCAAGCAGGTGGTTCGAGCATGCTTGGCTGGTGGTCCAGGTGTGTCCGGCTGGTGGTTCCAGTCTGTCCGGGAGGTGGTTCTGGCATGTCCAGCAAGTCATTCTGAGACATCTGAGAGGTGGTTCCGGAATGCCCTTCAGCTGATTCCGGACTGTCTGCCACGTCGTTGTGGTGTAGCCAGCAGGTTATCTTGGCGTGTTTGGCAGGTGGTTCCTGCGAGTTGAGCACATGATTCTGGCATGCTCGGCAGGTGGCTCCAGCTTGTCCGGCATGTGGTTCTTGCATAGCTGTCAGGTGATTTTGCCATATCAGGCAGGTGTTTCTGGAGAGTCGACCAGGTGCTTCTGGCGTGCCCGGCTGGTGGTTCAGGTGGTTCCCACAGGTGGTTCCAGTCTGTCCAGGACATGGTTCCGGAGTGTCCCGCACGTGGTTCTGGTACGTCTGAGAGGTGGTTCCGGCATGCCCAGCAGATGATTCCAGAGACTCCGCCAAGTGGTTCTGGCATAGCCGGCATGTGATTTGGGCGTGTCTGGCAGGTGCGTCCCGTGAGTCGAGCAGGTGGCTCTGGCGTTCTGGGCAGGTGCTCCCGGTATCTTTGGCACGTGGTGCTGGCATGTCTGAGAGGTGGTTCCGGCATGCCCGGCAGGTGATTCCGGAGTGTCTGCCAAGTGGTTCTGGCATAGCCGGCAGGTGATATTGTGTGTCCAGCGGTGGTTCCGGTTAGTCGAGCAGGTGTTTCGGGCGTGTCTGGCAGGTGCTTCTGGCACGTCTGAGAGGTTGTGCCGGCATGCCCGGAACGTTATTCCGGCTTGTACGCCAAGTGGTTCTAGCGTAGCCGGCAGGTGATTTTGGCGTGTGTGGCAGGTGGTTCCGGGGAGTCCAGCAGGTGGTTCCGGCGAGCTCGGCAGGTGCTTCCGGTATCTCTGGCACGTGATTCTCACACATTTGAGAGGTGGTTCTGGCATGGCCGACAAGTGATTCCGGAGTGTCCGGCAAGTGGTTCCGGTGTAGCCGGCACGTGATTATGGCGTGTCCGGCAGGTGGTTCCGGCCTGTCGAGCAGGTGGTTCTGGTGAGCTCGGTAGCTGCTTCCGGCATCCCCGGCATGTGGTTCTGGCACGTCTGAGTGGTGTTTCCGGCAGCCAGGCAGGCGATTCCGGGATGTCCGGCAAGTGGTTCTGGCGTAGCCGGCTGGTGATTTTGGCGTGCCCAGCAGGTGGTTCTGGCGAGTCGAGCAGGTGGTTCGAGCGTGCTTGGCTGGTGGTCCAGGTGTGTCCGGCCAGTGGTTCCGGTCTGTCTGGGAGGTGGTTCCGGCATGTCCGGCACGTCATCCTGAGACATCTGAGAGGTGGTTCCGGAATGCCCTTCAGCTGATTCCGGACTGTCTGCCACGTCATTGTGGTGTAGCCAGCAGGATATTTTGGTGTGTTTGGCAGGTGGTTGCTGCAAGTTGAGCACATGATTCCGGCATCCTCGGCAGGTGGTTCCAGCTTGTCCGGCATGTGGTTCTTGCATAGCTGTCAGGTGATTTTGCCATATCAGGCAGGTGTTTCCAGCGAGTCGACCAGGTGCTTCCGGCGTGCCCGGCAGGTGGTTCAGGCGGTTCCCACAGGTGGTTCCAGTCTGTGCAGGACATGGTTCCGGAGTGTCCCGCACGTGGTTCTGGTACGTCTGAGAGGTGGTTCCGGCATGCCCGGCAGGTGATTCCAGAGACTCCGCCAACTGGCTCTGGCATAGCCGGCATGTGATTTGGGCGTGACTGGCAGGTGCTTCCAGCGAGTCGAGCAGGTGGCTCTGGCGTTCTGGGCAGGTGCTCCCGGTATCTTTGGCACGTGGTGCTGGCATGTCTGAGAGGTGGTTCCGGCATGCCCGGCAGGTGATTCCAGAGTGTCCGCCAAGTGGTTCTGGCATAGCCGGCAGGTGATATTGCGTGTCCAGCGGTGGTTCCGGTGAGTCGAGCATGTGGTTCCGGTGAGCTCGGTAGGTGCTTCCAGCATCTCCAGCACGTGGTTCTGGCACGTTTGAGAGGTTGTTCCGTCATGCCTGGCAGGTGATTCCGGACTCTCTGACAAGTGGTTCTGGTGCAGCCGGCAGGTCATATTGGCGTATCTGATAGGTGGGTCCTGCAAGTCGAGCAGGTGGCTCCAGCGTGCTCGGCAGGTGGTTCAGTCGTGTCAGGCAGGTGGTTCCAGTCTGTCCAGGACGTGGTTCCTGCGTGTCCGGCGTGGTTCTGGTACGTCTGAGAGGTGTTTCTGGCATGCCCGGCAGGTGATTCCGGATTGTCCACCACGTGGTTCTGGCACGTCTGAGAGGTGGTTCCGGCTTCCCCGGCAGATGATTCCAGAGTGTCCGAAAAGTGGTTCTGGCGTAGCCAGCAGGTGATTTTGGTGTGTCCGGCAGGTGGTTATGGGGAGTGAATCAGGAGGTTCAGGCATGCTCGGCAGTTGCTTCCAGCGTCTTCAGCATCTGCTTCTGGCACGTCTGAGAGGTGTTTCCAGTATGCCCGGCAGGTGATTCCGGACTGTCCGCCACGTGGTTCTTGCACGTCTGAGAAGTGGTTCCGGCATGCCTGGCAGGTGATTCCGGACTGTCCACCACATGGTTCTGGCACGTCTGAGAGGTGGTTCCGGCATGCCCAGCAGATGATTCCAGGATGTCCGAAAAGTGGTTCTGGCGTAGCCAACAGGTGATTTTGGTGTGTCCGGCAGGTGGTTATGGGGAGTGGATCAGGTGGTTCAGGCATGCTCGGCAGGTTCTTCTGGCGTCTCTGACATGTTCTTCTGGCACGTCTGAGAGGTGTTTCCGGCATGCCCAGCAGGTGATTCTGGACTGTCCGCCTCGTGGTTCTGGCACGTCTGAGAGGTGGTTCCAGCATGCCCGGCGGATGATTCCAGAGTGTCCAAAAAGTGGTTCTGGTGTAGCCAGAAGGTGATTTTGGTGTGTCCGGCAGGTGGTTCTGGGGAGTGGATCAGGTGGTTCCGGCATGCCCAGCAGATGGTTCAGACGTGTCCAGCAGCTCGTTCCAGTCTGTCTGGGAGGTGGTTCCGGCGTGTCCGGATGGTGCTTCAGTCACGTCTGAGAGGTTGTGCTGGCATGCCCGGCAGGTGATTCCAGAGTGTCCGGCAAGAGGTTCTGGTGTAGCCGGCATGTGATTTTCCCATGTCCGGCAGGTGGTGACGGCGAGTCTAGCAGGTGGTTCCGGCATGCTCGGCAGGTGCTTCCGGTGTCTCCGGCACGTGGTTCTGGCACATTTGAGAGGTCGTTCTGGCATGCCAGACAGGTGATTCTGAAGTGTCCGGCAAGTGGTTCTGATGTAGCCGGCAGGTGATTTTGGGGTGTCCGGCAGGAGGTTCTGGTGAGTTGAGCAGGTGGTTCCAGCGTGCTCGGCAGGTGCTTCCGGTTTTCCGGGAGGTGGTTCTGGGGTGTCTGGCACATGGTTCTGGCACATCTGAGATGTTGTGCCGGCATGCCCTTTACGGGATTCCAGCTTGTCCGCAAAGTGGTTCTTGTGTAGCCGGCAGGTGATTTTGGTGTGTCTGTCGCGTGGGCCCAGTGATTCTGTCAGGTGGTTCTGTTCGCTCTGGGAGGTCGTTCAGGCGTGTCCAGCTTGTGCTTCTGGCACGTCTCAGAGGTCGTGCTGGCATGCCTGGCAGGTGATTCCGGAGTGTCCAGCAAGTGTTTCTGGTGTAGCGGGCAGGTCATTTTGCCGCGTCCGGCATGTGGTTCAGGCAAGTCGAGCATGTGGTTCTGGCGTGCTCAGCAGGAGCTTCCAGCGTCCCCGGCACGTGTTTCTGGCACGTCTGAGATGTGGTTCCGGCATGCCCAGAAAGTGATTCCGGAGTGTCCAACAAGTGGATCTGGCGTAGCCAGCTGTTGATTTTGGTGTGTCTGGCACATGGTTCCGGCGAATCAAGCAGGTGGTAATGGCATAGCCAGAAGGTGATTTTGGCGTGTCCGGCAGGTGGTTCCGGCGATTCGAGAAGGTGGCACCAGCATGCATGGGTGTTTGTTTCCAGCGTGTCTGGCAGGTGGTTCAGTTCTGTCCGGTAGGTGGTTCCGGCATGTCGGCCACTTGTTTCTGGCACATCTTAGAGGTGGTTCAGGCATGCCCGGTAGGTGATTCCAGAGTGTCTGGCAAGTGGCTCTGGCCTAGCCGGCAGGTGATTTTTGCATGTCCAGCAACTGGTTATGTGGAGTGGGTCAGGTGGTTCTGGCATGTTCAGCAGGTCTTTCCGGCATCTCCGGTATGTGGTTCTGGCACGTCTGAGTGGTGGTTCTGTCATGCCTGGCAGGTGATCCCGGAGAGTCTGACAAGTGGTTCTAGCATAGCTGGCTGGTGGTTCTGGCGAGTCATGCAGGTGGTTCCGGCGTGCTCAGCAGGTGCTTCCAGTGTCTTTGGCATGTGGTTCTGGCATGTCTGAGAGGTGGTTCCGGAATGCCCGGCAGGTGATTCCGGAGTGTCCACCAAGTGGTTCTGGCGTAGCCGGCATGTGATTTTGGGTGTCCAGCGGTGGTTCCGGCAAGTTGAGCAGGTGGTTCTGGTGTGTCGGGCAGGTGGTTCTGGTCTGTCCGGGAGGTGGTCCTGGCGTGTCCGGCACGTGGTTCTGGCACGTCTGAGAGGTTTTGCCAGCATGCCCGGCACGTGATTCCACCTTGTCTGCCCAGTGGTTCTGGCATACCCTGCAGGTGATTTTGGCATGTCCGGCAGGTGGGTTTGGCGAGTCAAGCAGGTGGTTCTGGCGAGACTGGAAGGTGGTTCCAGTCTGTCTGGGAGGTGGTTCCGGCGTGTCCAGAGGGTGCTTCAGGCACGTCTGAGAGGTTGTGCTGGCGTGCCCGGCAGGTGATTCCGGAGGGTCCGGCAAAGGGTTCTGGTGTAGCCGGCAGTTGATTTTTCCATGTCCGGCAGGTGGTTCTGGCGACTCTAGCAGGTGCTTCCGGCGTGCTCGGCAGGTGCGTCCGGCGTCTCTGGCATGTGGTTCTGGCACGTTTGAGAGTTCGTTCCAGAATGACCTGCAGGTGATTCCGGATTGTCCAGCAAGTGGTTCTGGCTTAGCTGACAGGTGATTTTGGTGTGTCTGGCAGCTCGTTCCGGCGAGTCGAGCAGGTGGTTCCAGCGAGCTCGGCAGGTGCTTCTGGCATCTCTGGTGCGTGGTTCTGGCACGTTTGAGAGGTGGTTCTGGCATGCCCTACAGGTGATCCCGGAGAGTCCTCCAAGTGGTTCTGGCGTAGCCAGAAGGTGATTTTGGCATGTCCAGCAGGTGGTTCCGGTGAACTCAGCAGGTGCTCCCTGCATCTCCAGCACGTGGTTCTGGCACGTCTGAAACATGGTTCTGGCATGCCCGTCTGGTGATACAGGAGTGTCCGACAAGTGGTTCTCACGCAGCTGGCAGGTGATTTTGGCATGTCCGGAAGTTGGGTCCTGCGAGTTGAGCAGGTGGTTCCGGCGTGCTTGGCTGGTGGTTCTGGCATGTACGGCACGTGGTTCAGGTGTGTACAGCAGGTGTTTCCAGTCTGTCCAGGACGTGGTTCTGGCATGCCCGGCAGGTGATTCCGGGCTGTCCACCACGTGGTCCTGGCATAGCCGGCAGGTGATTTTGGGTGTCCGGCGGTGGTTCCGGCGAGTCTAGCAAGTGGTTCCGGCGTGCTCGGCAGGTGCTTCGGGCCTCTCTGGCATGTGGTTCTGGCACGTTTGAGAGGTCGTTCTGGCATGCCCTGCAGGTGATTCCCGATTGTCCAGCAAGTGGTTGTGGCGTAGCCATCAGGTGATTTCGGTGTGTCCAGCAGGTGGTTCCGGCGAGTCGAGCAGGTGGTTCCGGTGAGATCGGCAGGTTCTTCCAGCGTCTCCAGCACGTAGTTCTGGCACGTTTGAGAGGTGGTTCCAGCATGTCCGGCAGGTGATCCCGGAGTGTCCAGCAACTGGTTCTGGCATAGCCATAGGTGATTTTGGTGTGTCCGGCAGGTAGTTCTGCAGAGTGTATCAGGTGGTCCAGAATGCTGGGCAGGTGCTTCCGGAGTCTCCAGCATGTGGTTCTGGCGTAGCCGGCTGGTGATTTTGGCGTGTCCAGCAGGTGGTTCCAGCGAGCCAAGCAGGTGGTTCAG
Source organism: Equus przewalskii (assembly GCF_037783145.1). Classification (NCBI taxonomy): domain Eukaryota; kingdom Metazoa; phylum Chordata; class Mammalia; order Perissodactyla; family Equidae; genus Equus; species Equus przewalskii. Next base: position 181,880 of record NW_027228483.1, read on the forward strand.
GCGTGCTCGGCAGGTGGTTCAGGAGGTTCTGGCAGGTGGTTCCGGTCTGTCTGGGAGGTGGTTCAGGCGTGTCCAGCACATGCTTCAGGCAGTCTGAGAGGTGGTTCCAGCATGCCCGGCGGGTGATTCCATAGAGTCCACCACATGGTTCTGGCCTAGCCGGCAGGTGATTTTGGCGTGTCCGGCAGCTGGTTCCGGCGAGTCGAGCAGGTGGTACCAGCGTGCTCGGCAGGTGCATCCGGTGTCTCTGGAACGTGGTTCTGGCATGTCTGAGACGTGGTTCAGGCATGCCTGAGACGTGGTTCTGGCATGTCAGGCAGGTGATTCTGGAATGTCCAGCAAGTGGTTCTGGCATAGCCGGCAGGTGATTTTGGCATGTCCAGCAGGTGGGTCCTGGGAGTCAAGCAGGTGGTTCCGGCATGTCTGGCATGTGGTTCCGGTCTGCCCTGGAGGTGGTTCCGGCGGGTCCGGCACGTGATTCTGGCACGTCTGAGAGCTGGTTCCAGCATGCCCAGCAGGTGATTCCGGCATGCCTGCCAAGTGGTTCTGGCGTATCCGGCAGTTGATTTTGGCATGTCCAGCAGGTGGTTCCAGACTGTCCAGGAGGTGGTTCTGGCGTGTCCCTCACGTGGTTCTGGGACATGTGAAGGTGGTTCAGGCATGTCCGGCAGGGAATTCTGGAGTGTCCGCCAAGTGGTTCTGGCATATCCGGCAGGTGATTTCGGCATGTCCGGAAGTTGGTTCCGTTGAGTTGAGCAGGAGGTTCCACAGTGCTCCGCAGGTGGTTCAGGCATCTCCAGCAGGTGGTTGCAGTCTGTCCAGGTGGTGGTTCCAGCGTTTCCAGCACGTGGTTCTGGCACGTCTGAGAGGTGGTTCTGGCATTCCTGGAAATTGATTCCGGAGTGTCCGCCAAGTGGTTCTGAGGTAGCCGGCAGGTGATTTTGGCGTGTCTGGCAGGTGGTTGTGGCAAATCAAGCAGGTGGTTCCGGCGAGCTCCTCAGTGCTTCCGGCGTCACCGGCACATGGTTCTGGCATAGCCAGCAGGTGATTTTGCCATGTCCAGCAGGTGGTTCTGTGGAGTGGATGAGGTACTCCCGGTATGCTCGGCAGGTGCTTCTGGCGTCTCCGGCATTTGGTCCTGGCACGTCTCAGAGGTGGTTCCAGCATGCCTGGCAGGTGATTCCGGAGTGTCCGCCAAGTGGTTCTGGCATAGCCGGTAGGAGGTTCAGGCGTGTCCAGCAGGTGGTTGCGGTTTGTCCGGGTGGTGGTTCTGGCGTTTCCAGCACGTGGTTCTGGTACATCTGATAGGTGGTTCCCGCATGCCCGGCAGGTGATTCCAAACTGTCCGCCACGTGATTCTGGCATGTCTGAGAGGTGGTTCCGGCATGCCCGGCAGGTGATCCCAGATAGTCCTCCAAGTAGTTCTGGCGTAGACCGCAGGAGATTTTGGTGTGTCTGGCCGGTGGTTCCGGCTAGTTGAGCAGGTGACTCCAGCGTGCTCAGCAGGTGCTTCCGGCGTCTCCGGCGCGTGCTTCTAGCTCATCTAACAGGTGGTTCCGGCATGCCCGACAGGTCGTCCCAGAGAGTCCTCCAAGTGGTTCTGGTGTAGCCGTCAGGAGGTTCTGGTCTCTCCGGGAGGTGGTTCCGGCGTGTCCGGCACGTGGTTCCGGCACGTCTGAGAGGTGGTTTTATCATTCCTGGCAGGTGATTCCGGAGTGTCTGCCAAGTGATTCTGGCGTGGCTGGCAGGTGATTTGAGAGTGTCCGTCAAGTGGTTCTGACATAGCCTGCATGTGGTTCCGGCGTGCTCAGCAGGTGGTTCAGGCGTGTCTGGCAGGTGTTTCTGGCATTTCTGAGAAGTGGTTCCAGCATTCCAAGCAGGTGATTCCGGAGTGTCCGCCAAGTGGTTCTGGCATAGCCGGCAGGTGATTTTGGAGTGACCGGCAGGTGGTTCTGGAGTGCTCGGCAGGCGGTTCCGGTCTGTCCTGGAGGTGGTTCCTGCTTGTCTGGCACATGGTTCTGGCATGTCTTAGATGTGGTTCCAACACGACTGGCAGGTGATTCTGGAGTCTCCACCAAGTGGTTCTGGCGTAGCTGGCAGGTGATTTTGGTTTGTCCGGCAGGTTGTTCCCGCGAGTCGAGCAGGTGGTTCCGGCATGCTCGGCAGGTGCTTCCGGCGTCTCTGGCACGTGTGTCTGGCACATCTGAGAGGTTGTGCTGGCATGCCCTGCAGGTGATTCTGGAGTGTCTGGCAAGTGGTTCTGGCATAGCCGGCAGGTGATTTTGGCGTGTCCGGCCAGTGGGTCCTGCGGGCCGAGCAGGTGGTTCCCGCATGCTCGGCAGGTGACGCTGCGTGTTCGGCGGTGGTTCTGGTGAGTCGAGCAGGTGGTTCCGGCGTGCTCTCCTGGTCATTCACGCGGGTCCGGCAGGTCTTTCTGGACTGTCCAAGATGTGGTTCCGGCATGTCCGGCACGTGGTTCTGGTACATCTCAGAGGTGGTTCCAGCATGCCCGGCAGGTGATTCCGGACTGTCCCCCACCTGATTCTAGCACGTGTGAGAGGTGGTTCAGCATCCCCTCCAGGTGATCCCAGAGAGTCCGACAAGTCGTTCTGGTGTAGCTGGCAGGTGATTTTGGCATGTCCGGTAGGTGGTTCGGGCGAGTCAAGAAGGTGGTTCCGGCGTGCTCGGCTGGCCGTTCAGGGGGGTCCGGGAGGTGGTTCCAGTCTGTCCGGGAGGTGGTTCCAGTGTGTCCAGCACGTGGTTCAGGCATGTCTCAGAGGTGGTTCCGGCATGCCCGGCAGGTGATTCCGGAGTGTCCGGCAATTGGTTCTGGCATAGCCGGCAGGTGATTTTGGCGTGTCCATCAGCTGGTTCCCGCAAGTCAAGAAGGTGGTTCCGGTAAGCTCGGCAGGTGCTTCCAGAGTCTTAGGCACGTGGTTGTGGCACGCCTGAGATGTGGATGCGACATGTCTGGCAGGTGATTCCGGACTGTCCGACAAGTGGTTCTGGCACAGCCGGCAGGTGATTTTGGCATGTCCGGCAGTTGGTTCCGGCGAGTCGAGCAGGTGACTCCGGCGTGCTAGGCAGGTGATTCTGGCATGTCTCAGAAGTGGTTCTGTCATGCCCGGCAGGTGATTCCAGAGTTTCCGGCAAGTGGTTCTGGCACGTCTGAGAGGTGGTTCCAGCATGCCCGGCAGGTGATTCTGGACTGTCCACCACGTGGTTCTGGCATGTCTGAGAGGTGGTTCCGGCATGCCCGGCAGGTGATTCCGGAGTGTCCGGCAAATGGTTCTGGTGTAGCCAGCAGGTGATTTTGGCGTTTCCTGCCGGTGGGTCCTGTGGGCCGAGCCTGTGGTTCCGGCATGCTCGGCAGGTGACATTGCGTGTCCGGCGGTGGTCCCGATGAGTCGAGCAGGGGGTTCCGGCGGGCTCGGATGTTGTTCAGGTATGTCCGACAGGTGGTTCCAGTGTGTCCAGGACGTGGTTCCGGCGTGTCCGGCACGTGGCTCTGCTCTGTCTCAGAGGTGATTCTGGCATGCCCGGCAGGTGATTCCAGACTGTCCCCCACGTGGTTCTAGCACATCTGAGAGGTGGTTCCGGCATGCCCAGCAGGTGATCCCGGAGAGTCCTCCAAATGATTCTGGCGTAGCTGGCAGGTGATTTTGGCGTGTCCAGCAGGTGGTCCCAGCGTGCTTGGCAGGAGGTTCAGGCAGGTAAGGTAGGTGGTTCAGGTCTATCCGGGAGGTGGTTCCGGCGTGTCTGGCACTTGCTTCCGGCACATCTGAGAGGTGGTTACTGCATGCCCACCAGGTGATCCCGGAGAGTCCGAAGGGTGGCTGTGGCATAGCTGGCAGGTGATTTTGGCGTGTCCGGCAGGTGGTTCCGGCGTGTCCGGCAGGTCGTTCCGGACTGTCCACCACGTGTTTCTGGCACGTCTGAGAGGTGGTTCCGGCATGCCAGGCAGGTGATCCCGGAGAGTCCTCCTAGTGGTTCTGGCGTAGCTGGCAGTTGATTTTGGCGTGTCCGGCAGGTGGTTCCGGCGTGCTCGGCAAGTGGTTCAGGCAGGTCCGGTAGGTGGTTCCGGTGTGTCTGGGAGGTGGTTCCGGCATGTCCGGCATGTGGTTCCGACACTTCTGACAGGTGGTTCTGGCATATCCGGCAGGTGATTCCGGATTGTCCACAAAGTGGTTCTGGCATAGCCGGCAGGTGATTTTGGCATTTCCCACAGGTGGTTCCAATGATTCGAGCAGGTGCTTCTGGCGAGCTCGGCAGGTGCTTCCAGCTTCTCTGGCACTTGATTTTGGCACTTTTGAGAGGTGGTTCCGGCATGCCTGGCAGGTGATTCCAGAGTGTCTGGCAAGTGGTTCTGGCATAGCCAGCAGGTGATTTTGGCGTGTCCGGCAGGTAGGTCTTGCGAGTCGAGCAGGTGGTTCCTGCATGCTCGGCAGGTGGTTCATGCGTGTCCGGCAGGTTGTTCTGTTGTGTCCAGTAGGTGGTTCTGGCGTGTCCGGCTCATGGTTCTGAAACATCTGAGAGATGGTTCCGGCATGCCTGGCAGGTAATTCCAGAGTGTCTGCCAAGTGGTTCTGGCGTAGTCTACAGGTGATCTTGGCCTGTCCAGCTGGTGCTTCCAGCGAGCTCGTCACGTGATTCAGGCTGGTCTGGCAGGTGGTTCTGATCTGTCCGGGAGGTGGTTCTGACGTGTAAGGCACGTGGTTCCAGCATGTATGAGAGGCGTTTCTGGCATGCCTGACAGGTGATTCCAGAGAGTGCACCAAGTGGTTTTGGCGTAGCCAGCAGGTGATTTTGGCGTGTCCAACAGGTGTTTCTGGTGAGTTGAGCAGGTGGTTCCGGCGTGCTTGGCAGGTGCTTCCAGTGTCTTTGGCACGTGGTTCTGGCATGTCTGAGAGGTGGTTGTGGCATGCCCGGCAGGTGATTCTGGAGTGTCCGCCAAATGGTTCTTCTGTAGCAGGCAGGTGATTTTGCGTGTCCGACGGTGGTTCCGGAGAGTCGAGCAGGTGATTCCGGTGTGCTCGGAAGGTGGTTCAGGCATTTCTGGCAGTTGGTTCTAGTCTGTCCAGGACGTGGTTCTGGCGTGTCCAGCACATGGTTCTGGTACGTCTGAGAGGTGGGTCCGGCATGCTGGGCAGGTGATTCTTGAGTGTCCGCCAAGTGGGTCTGGCTTAGCCGGCAGGTGATTTTGTCCTGTCGGGGAGGTGGTTCTGGGGAGTGGATCAGTTCGTTCTGGCATGCTTGGCAGGTGCTTCCGGCGTCTCCGGCATGTGGTTCTGGCGCATCTCAGAGGTGGTTCCGGCATGCCCTGCAGGTGATCCCAGAGAGTCCGACAAGTGGTTCTGGCATAGCTGGCTGGTGATTTTGGCGTGTCCGGTAGGTGGTTCTGGCGAGTCGTGCAGGTGGTTCTGGCGTGCTCAGCAGGTGCTTCCGGTGTCTTTGGCACGTGGTTCTGGCATGTCTGAGAGTTGGTTCCGGCATGCCCGGCAGATGATCCCAGAGTGTCCGCCAAGTGGTTCTGGCGTAGACGGCAGGTGATTTTGGGTGTCTGGCAGTGGTTCCGGCGAGTCGAGCAGGTGGTTCTGGCATGTCCGGCAGGTGGTTCTGGCACGTCTGAGATGTTTTGCCAACATGTCCAGCACGTGATTCTGCCTTTTCTGCCAAGTGGTTCTGGCGTATCCGGCAGGTGATTTTGGCATGTCCGGCAGGTGGGTTCGGCGAGTCAAGCAGGTGGTTCTGGCGAATCTGGCAGGTGGTTCCAGTCTGTCCGGGAGGTGGTTCCGGCATGTCCGGAGGGTGCTTCAGGCACGCCTGAGAGGTTGTGCTGGCATGCCCGGCAGGTGATTCCGGAGTGTCTGGCATGTGGTTCTGGTGTAGCCAGCAGGTGATTTTCCCGTGTCCGGCAGGAGGTTCCGGCGACTCTAGCAGGTGCTGCTGGCGTCTCAGGCATGTAGTTCTGCCACATTCGAGATGTGGGTCCGTTATGCCCGGCAGGTGATTCCGGAGAGTCCAGCAAGTGGGTCTGGGATAGCCTTACGTGATTTTGGCATGTCTGGCTGGTAGTTCTGGGGAGTGGATTAGGTGGTTCTGGCGTGCTTGGCAGGTGCATCGGCGTCTCTGGCACATGGTTCTGGCATGTCTGAGAGGTGGGTCCGGCATGCCAGGCAGGTGATTCCGGAGTGTCTGCCAAGTGGTTCTGGCATAGCCGGCAGGTGATTTTGGCGTGTCCGGCAGGGTCTTCTGGTGAGTCGAGCAGGTGGCTCTGGAGTGCTCTGCAGGCGATTCAGGTGTCTCCGGCACATGGTTCTGGCACGTTTGAGAGGTGGTTCCGGGACGCCAGGCAGGTGATACCGGAGAGTCCTCCAAGTGGTTCTGGCGTAGCTTGCAGTTGATTTTGGCATGTCCGGCAGGTGGTTCCGGCGTGCTCGGCAGCTGGTTCAGGCAGCTCCAGTAGATGGTTCTGGCATGTCCGGCAGGTGATTCCGGATTGTCCACAAAGTGGTTCTGGCATAGCCTGCAGGTGATTTTGGCATGTCCCACAGGTGGTTCCAACCATTTGAGCAGGTGCTTCTGGCGAGCTCGGCAGGTGCTTCTGGCTTCTCGGGCACTTGATTTTGGCACGTTTGAGAGGTGGTTCCGGCATGCCCGGCTGGTGATTCCGGAGTGTCCGGCAAGTGGTTCTGGCATAGCCGTCAGGTGATTTTGGTGTGTCCGGCAGGTAGGTCTTGTGAGTCTAGCAGGTGGTTCCTGTATGCTCGGCAGGTGGTTCATGCGTGTCCGGCAGGTGGTTCCATTGTGTCCAGTAGGTGGTTCTGGCGTGTCCGGCATGTGGTTCTGGCACATCTGAGAGGTGGTTCCAGCATGCCTGGCAGGTAATTCCAGAGTGTCTGCCAAGTGGTTTGGCGTAGTCGGCTGGTGATTTTGGCGTGTCCCTGAGGTGGTTCTGGGGAGTGGATCAGGTGGTTCCGGCATACTCGGCAGGTGATTCTGGCATGTCCGACACGTGGTTCTGGCAAGTCTGAGAGGTGGTTCCGGCATGCCCGGCAGGTGATCCTGGAGAGTCCTCCAAGTGGTTCTGGCTTAGCCCGCACGTGATCTTGGCGTGTCTGTTAGGTGGTTCCGGCGTGCTCAGCAGGTGGTTGAGGCAGGTCCAGCAGGTAGTTCTGGTCTGTCCGGGAGGTGGTTCCGACGTTTAAGGCACGTGGTTCTGGCACGTATGAGAGGTGGTTCTGGCATGCCCGACAGGTGATTCCAGAGAGTGCACCAAGTGGTTCTGGTGTAGCCGGCAGGTGATTTTGGCGTGTCCAACAGGTGGTTCTGGTGAGTTGAGCAGGTGGTTCTGGTGTGCTTGGCAGGTGCCTCCGGTGTCTTTGGCACGTGGTTCTGGCATGTCTGAGAGGTGGTTGTGGCATGCCCGGCAGGTGATTCCGGATTGTCCACCAAGTGGTTCTGGCGTAAACCGGCAGGTGATTTTGGCGTGTCCGGCTGGTGGGTCCTGTGAGTCGAGTAGGTGGTTCCGGCATGCTTGGCAGGTGGTTCAGGCGTGTCCGGCAGGTGGTTCCAGTCTGTCCAGGACGTGGTTCTGGCGTGTCTGGCATGTGGTTCTGGTCTTCTCAGAGCTGGTTCCGGCATGCCCAGCAGGTGATTCTGGCCTCTCCCCCACATGGTTCTAGCATGTCTGAAAGGTAGTTCTGGCATGCTCGGCAGGTGATTCCAGATTGTCCACTAAGTGGTTTTGGTGTAGCTGGCAGGTGATTTTGGCGTGTCTGTCAGGTGGTTCCTGCATGTCGAAAAGGTGGTTCTGGCAAGCTCGGCAGGTGCTTCCGGCGTCTCTGGCATGTGGTTCTGACAGGTTTGAGATGTGGTTCTGGCATGCCCGGCAGGTTATTCCGGAGTGTCCGGCAAGTGGTTCTGACATAGCCGGCAGGAGATTTTGACGAGTCCGGCAGGTGGGTCCTGTGAGTAGAGCAAGTGGTTCCAGCATGCTCGGCACGTGGTTCAGGCAGGTCCGGCACGTGGTTCCGGTCTGTCCGGGAGGAGGTTCCGGCGTGTCCGACACGTGCTTCTGTCACGTCTGAGAGGTGGTTCTGGCATGCCCAGCAGGTGATTTCAGAGAGTCCGCCAAGTGGTACTGGCGTAGCCGGCATGTGATTTGTGCGTGTCTGGCATGTGCTTCCAGCAATTCGAGCAGGTGGTTCCAGAGTGCTCGGCTTGTGCTCCTGGTGTCTTTGGCACGTGGTTCTGGCATGTCTGACAGGTGGTTCCGGCATGCCGGGCAGGTGATTCCGGTGTGTCCCGCAAGTGGTCCTGGCCTAGCCGGCAGGTGATTTTGCGTGTCCAGCGGTGGTTCCGGCGAGTCGAGCAGGTGGTTCTGGCATAGCCAGCAGGTGATTTTGGTGTGTCCGGCTGGTGGTTCTGGGGAGTGGTTCAGGTCGGTCTGGCATGCTCGGTAGGTGCTTCTGGTGTCTCCGGCATGTGGTTCTGGCGCGTCTGTGAGCTGGTTCTGGCATGTCCTGCAGGTGATTCTGGAGTGTCCGCCAAGTGGTTCTCAAGTAGCCGGCAGGTGATTTTGGCATGTCCAGCTGGTGGTTCCGGCGAGTCGAGCAGGTTGTTCTGGCGTGCTCGGCATGTGCTTCCTGCGTCTCCGGCATGTCGTTGTTGCACTTCTGAGAGGAGATTCTGGCATGCCCGGCAAGTGTTTCTGTAATGTCCGGCAAGTGGATCTGGCATGCCAGCGGGTGATCTTGGTGTGTCCGGCTGGTGGTTCTGGCGAGTTGAGCAGGTGGTTCCGGCATGCTCGGCATATGGTTCCGGTCTGTCCTGTAGGTGGTTCCGGCGTGCTCGGCAGGTGGTTCAGATGTGTCCGGTAGGTGGTTGCAGTCTGTCCGGGAGGTGCTTTCAGGGTGTCCAGCAGGTGGTTCTGGCACGTCTGAGAGGTGGTTCCTTCATGCCTGGCAGGTGATTCCGGAGTGTCCGCCGAGTGGTTCTGGCTTAGCCACCTGGTGATTCTGGCATGTCCAGCAGATGGTTCTGGCGAGTCGAGCAGGCGGTTCTGGAGTGCTCAGCAGGTGGTCCAGACGTGTCCGACAGGTGGTTCTGGTCTATCCAGGATGTGGGTCCAGCGTGTCCAGCACGTGGTTCTGGCACATCTAAAGGGGTTTCCGGCAGGCCCGACAGGTGATTCCAGAGTGTCCGCCAAGTGGTTCTGACATAGCCTGCATGTGGTTCCGGCGTGCTCAGCAGGTGGTTCAGGCATGTCCGGCAGGTGGTTCTGGCACTTCGGAGTAGTGGTTCCAGCATTCCCCACAGGTGATTCCGGAGCGTCTGCCAAGTGGTTCTGGCCTAGCTGGCAGGTGATTTTGGCGTGGCCGGCAGGTGGTTCCAGCGAGTCGAGGAGGTGGTTCCGGCATTCTCGGCAGGTTGTTCAGGCGTGTCTGGCAGGTGGTTCCGGCGAGTCGAGCAGGTGGTTCTGGCATGCTCGGCAGGTGGTTCCGGTCTGTCCTGGATGTGTTTCCTGCTTGTCTGGCACATGGTTCTGGCATGTCTTAGATGTGGTTCCGACGGGCATGGCAGGTGATTCCGGAGTGTCCGCCAAGTGGTTCTGGCGTAGCCAGCAGGTGATTTTGGCATGTCCGGCAGGTGGTTCCGGTGAGTCATGCAGGTGGTTCCAGCATGCTCAGCAGGTGCTTCTGGATTGTCCACCAAGTGGTTCTAGCGTAGCAGGCTGGTGATTTTGCAGTGTCTGGCAGGTGTTTCCAGCGAGTTGAGCAGGTGGTTCCGGCGTGCTCAGCATGTGGTTCAGGTGTGTCCGGCAGGTGGTTCCAGTCTAACCAGGACATGGTTCTGGTGTGTCCGGCATGTGGTTCTGGTACATCTGAGAAGTGGGTCCGGCATGCATGGCAGGTGATTCCGGGGTTTCCGCCAAGTGGTTCTGGCATAGCCGGCAGGTGGTTCAGGCGTGTCCATCAGGTGGTTCCGGTGTGTCCGGCACATGGTTCTGGCACATCTGAGAGGTGGTACCGGCATGCCCGGAAGGTGATCCCGGAGAGTCCTCCAAGTGGTTCTAGCATAGACCACCGGTGTTTTTGGTGTGTACAGCAGGTGGTTCTGGCGAGTCGAGCAGGTGGTTCTGGCGTGCTCGGCAGGTGGTTCAGGCGGGTCCAGCAGGTGTTTGCAGTCTGTCCATGACGTGGTTCCGGCATGCCTGGAAGATGATTCCGGACTGTCTGCCACGTGGTTTTTGAATAGCTGGCAGGTGATTTTGGCGTGTCCGGCAGGTGGTTCCCGCGAGTCGAGCAGGTGGCTCCAGCTTGCTCTGCAGGTGGTTCTGGTGTAACCTGCAGTGGTTCCAGCGAGTTGAGCAGGTGGTTCTGGCGGGCTCCAAGGTGGTTCAGGCGTTTCGGGCAGGTGGTTCTAGTCTGTCCTATTGGTGATATCGGCGTGTCACGTCTGAGAGGTGGTTCCGGCATGCCAGGAAGGTGATCCCGGAGAGTCCTCCAAGTGGTTCTGGAGTAGCCGGCAGGTGATTTTGGCGTGTCCGGCAGGTGGTTCCAGTGTGCTCGGCAGGTGGTCCAGGCAGGTCCAGTTGGTGGTTCCTGTCTGTCCGGGAGGTGGGTCCAGCATGTCTGGCATGTGGTTCCGACACGTCTGACAGGTGGTTCTGGCATGTCCGGCAGGTGATTCCAGAATGTCCAGCAAGTGGTTCTGGCGTAGCCAGCAGGTGATTTTGCTGTGTCCCACAGCTGGTTCCGGCGATTCGAGCAGGTGCTTCCGGCGAGCTCGGCAGGTGCTTCCAGCGTCTCCGGCACGTGATTTTGGCACGTTTGAGAGGTGGTTCCAGCATGCCCGGCAGGTGATTCTGGAGTATCCAGCAAGTGTTTCTGCCATAGCCAGCAGGTGATTTTGGCGTGTCCGGCAGGTAGGTCCAGCAAGTCGAGCAGGTGGTTCCTGCATGCTCGGCAGGTGGTTCAGGCGTGTCCGGCAGGTGATTCCTTTGTGTCCAGTAGGTGGTTCCGGCGTGTCCGGCACGTGGTTCTGGCACATCTGAGAGGTGGTTCCGGCATGCCTAGTAGGTAATTGTGGAGTGTCTGCCAAGTGGTTCTGGCGTAGCCGGCAGGTGACTTTGGTTTGTCCTACACGTGGTTCTGGGGAGTGCATCAGGTGGTTCCGGCATACTCGGCAGGTGGTTCCGGCATGTATGGCACATGGTTCTGGCACGTCTGAGAGGTTTGCCGGCATGCCCAGAACATTATTCCGGCTTGTTCTCCAAGTGGTTCTTGAGTAACCGGCAGGTGATTTTGGTGTGTCTGGCAGGTGGTTCCTGTGAGTCAAGCAGGTGGCTCCAGCGTGCTCGGCAGGTGGTTCCAGCGTGTCCGGCAGGTGGTTCTGGTCTGTCCGGTAGGTGTTTCCGACGTGTCTGGCACATGGTTCTGGTATGTCTGAGAGGTGGTTCCGGCATGCCCGGCAGGTGATTCCAGACTGTCCGCCACGTGATTCTGGCACATCTGAGAGGTGGTTCCGGCATGCCCGGCAGGTGATCCGGAGAGTCCTCCAAGTGGTTCTGACATAGCCAGCAGGTGAATTTGGCGTGTCCGGCAGGTAGGTCTTGCGAGTCGAGCAGGTGGTTCCTGTATGCTTGGCAGGTGGTTCAGGCGTGTCCGGCAGGTGGTTCCGTTGTGTCCAGTAGGTGGTTCCGGCGTGTCCGGCACGTGGTTCTGGCACTTCTGAGAGGTGGTTCTGGCATGCCCGGCTGGTGATTCCAGAGAGTCCGCCAAGTGGTTCTGGCATAGCCGCCATGTGATTGGGGCATGTCCGGCAGGTGCTTCCAGCGAGTCAAGCAGGTGACTCTGGCGTGCTGGGCTGGTGCTCCTGGTATCTTTGGCAGGTGGTGCTGGCATGTCTGAGAGGTGGTCCCGGCATGCCCAGCAGGTGATTCCGGATTGTCCGCCAAGTGGTTCTGGCATAGACGGCAGCTGATATTGCGTGTCTGGTGGGGGTTCTGGCGAGTCGAGTAGGTGGTGGCGGCGTGTCAGGCACATGCTTCTGGCACATCTGAGAGGTTGTGCCGGCATGCACAGAACCTTATTCCGGCTTGTACGCCAAGTGGTTCTGGCGTAGCCGGCAGGTGATTTTCCCGTGTCCGGCAGGAGGTTCCGGCGAGTCGAGCAGGTGGTTCTGGAGTGCTCGTCAGGTGGTTCAGACGTGTCCAACAGGTTGGTCCGGCATGCTCGGCAGGTGGTTCCTGCGTGTCAGGCACATGGTTTTGGCACATCTGAGAAGTGGTTCCGGCATACCCCACAGGTGATTCCGGAGTGTCTGGCAAGTGGTTCTGATGTAGCGGGCAGGTGATTTTGGTGTGTCCAGCAGGTCGTTCCGGCGAGTCGAGGAGGTGGTTCCGGTGTGCTCAGCAGGTGGTTCAGGCGTGTCTGGCAGGTGGTTCAGGCACGTCTGAGAGGTGGTTCCAGCATGCCCGGCAGGTGATTCTGGAGTGTCCGGAAATTGGTTCTGGCGTAGCCGGCAGGTGATTTTGGCATGTCTGGCAGGTGGTTCCAGCAAGTCGAGAAGGTTGTTCCAGTGAGCTCAGCAGGTGCTTCCAGAGTCTCCGGCACGTGGTTGTGGCATGTCTGAGATGTGGTTCCGGGATGCCTGGCAGGTGATTCCGGAGTGTCCGACAAGTGGTTCTGGCACAGCCGGCATTTGGTTTTGGCCTGTCCGGTAAGTAGGTCCTGCGGGTCATGCAGGTGATAGCAGCATCCTCGGCAGGTGGTTCAGACGTGTCCGGCAGGTGGTTCCAGTCTCTCCAGGACGTGGTTCCAGCGTGTCCGGCACGTGGTTCTGGTACGTCTCAGAGGTGGTTCCGGCATGCCCGGCAGGTGATTCCGGACTGTACCCCACGTGGTTCTAGCACGTCTGAGAGGTGGTTCTGGCATGCCCAGCAGGTGATCCCAGAGAGTCCTCCAAGTGATTCTGGCGTAGCCGGCAGGTGATTTTGGCGTGCCCGACAGGTGGTCCCAGCGTGCTTGGCAGGTGGTTCAGGCAGGTAAGGTAGGTGGTTCCGGTCTGTCCGGAATGTGGTTCCGGCGTGTCTGGCACTTGGTTGTGACGCGTCTGAGAGTTGGTTCCAGAATGCCCACCAGGTGATCGCGGAGAGTCCGAAAAGTGGTTGTGGCATAGCAGGGAGGTTATTTTGGCGTGTCCGACAGGTGGTTCCTGTGAGTCAAGCAGGTGGCTCCGGCCTGCTCGGCAGGTGGTTCCAGCGTGTCCGGCAGGTGGTTCTGGACTGTCCGGTAGGTGGTTCCGAAGTGTCTGGCATGTGGTTCTGGTATGTCCGAGAGGTGGTTCCCGCATGCCCGACAGGTGATTCCAGAGTGTCCGACAGGTGGTGCTGGCGCAGCAGGCAGGTGATTTTGGCATGTCCCGCAGGTGGTTCCGGCGAGTCAAGCAGGTGCTTCCGGCGTGCTTGGCAGGTGCTTCCGGCATCTCCGGTACGTGTTTCTGGCACATCTGAAAGGTGGTTCCGGGATGCCTGACAGGTGATTCCGGAGTGTCCGGCAAGTGGTTCTGGCGTAGCCGGCAGGTGATTTTGGCGTGTCCGGCAGGTGATTTTGGCGTATCTGGCCGGTGGTTCCGGCGAGTCAAGCAGGTGGCTCTGGCGTGCTCAGCAGGTGGTTCTGGCATGTCCGGCAGGTGGTTCCGGTCTGTCCGGTAGGTGGTTCCGGCGTGTCTGGTACGTGTTTCTGGTACGTCTGAGAGGTGGTTCCTGCATGCCCATCAGGTGATTCTTGACTGTCCGCCACATGGTTCTGGCACGTCTGAGAAGTGGTTCCGGCATGCCTGGCAGGTCATCATGGACTGTCCCCCACATGGTTCCAGCATGTCTGTGAGGTGGTTCCGGCATGCATGGCTGGTGATCCCAGAGAGTCCTCCAAGTGATTCTGGCGTAGCTGGCAGGTGATTTTGGCATGTCCGGCAGGTGTGTCCTATGACTCGAGCAGGTGGTTCCGGCATGCTCAGCAGGTGGTTCAGGCACGTCCGGCAGGTGGTTCCATTCTGTCCGATAGGTGGTTCCGGCGTGTCCGGCATGTGGTTCCGGCATGTCTGAGAGGTGGTTCCAGCATGCCCGGCAGTTGATCCCTGAGAGTCCTCCAAGTGGTTCTGGCATAGCCGGCAGGTGATTTTGGAGTCTCCGGCAGGAGGTTCTGGGGAGTGGATAAGGTAGTTCCGGCATGCTCGGCAGGTGCTTCCGGCGTCTCCGGCATGTGGTTCTGGCACAACTGAGAGTTGGTTCCGGCATGCATGGAAGGTGATTTCGGAGTGTCCGACAAGTGGTTTTGGCGTAGCTAGCTGGTGATGTTGGCGTGTCCGGCAGGTGGTTCTGGCGAGATGAGCAGGTGGTTCCGGCGTGCTCAACAGGTGGTTCAGGCAGGTCCTGCAGGTGGTTCTGGCATTTCTGAGAAGTGGTTCCGGCATTCCAAGCAGGTGATTCCGGAGTGTCCGCCAAGTGGTTCTGGCATAGCCGGCAGGTGACTTTGGAGTGTCCAGCAGGTGGTTCCGGTGATTCGAGCAGGTGGTTCCGGAGTGCTCGGCAGGTGGTTCCGGTCTGTCCGGGATGTGGTTCCTGCGTGTCTGGCACACGGTTCTGGCATGTCTTAGATGTGGTTCCAACACGCCTGGCAGGTGATTCTGGAGTGTCCGCCAAGTGGTTCTGGTGTAGCTGGCAGGTGATTTTGGCGTGTCCGGCAGGTCGTTCCCGCGAGTCGAGCTGGTGGTTCAGGCATGCTTGGCAGGTGCTTCCGGCGTCTCTGGCACATGTTTCTGGCACGTCTGTGAGGTTGTGCTGGCATGCCCTGCATGTGATTCCGGAGTGTCCGGCAACTGGTTGTGGTGTAGCCAGCAGGTGATTTTGCCGTGTCCGGCAGGTGGTTCTCGCATGCTCGGCAGGTGGTTGAGGCAGGTCCGGCAGGTGGCTCCGGTCTTTCCGGGAGGTGGTTCTAGCATCTCCGGCACGTGGTTCTGGCACGTTGGAGATGTTGTTCTGGCATGACGGCATTTGATTCCGGATTGTCCACCAAGTGGTTCTGGCGTAGCCGGCAGGTGATTTTGGCGTGTCTGGCATGTGGTTCCGGTGATTCAAGCAGGTTCTTCTGGCGAGCTCGGCAGGTGCTTCCGGCATCTCCGGCATGTGGTTCAGGCACGTCTGAGACGTGTTTCCGGCATGCCTGGCAGGTGATTCCGGAGTGTCCGGCAAGTGGTTCTGGCATAGTTGGCAGGTGATATTGGCACGTCAGGCAGGTGATTTTGGAGTGTCAGGCAGGCAGTTCCGGCGAGTCGAGCAGGTGGTTCCTGCGTGCTCAGCAGGTGGTTCCAGAGTGTCTGGCAAGTGGTTCTGGCGCAGCCGGCAGGTGATTTTGAGTGTCCAACGGTGGTTCCAGCAAGTCAAACAGGTGGTTTCGGCGAGCTTGGTAGGTGCTTCCGGCGTCCCCGGTACGTGGTTCTGGCACCTCTGTGAGGTGGTTCCGGCATGCCCGTCAGGTGATTCCGGCTTGTACGCCAAGTGGTTCTGGCATAGCCGGCAGGTGATTTTGGCGTGTCTGGCAGGTGGTTCTGGGGTGTGGATATGGTGTTTCCGGCATACTCGGCAGGTGGTTCCTGTGAGTCCAGCACATGGTTCTGGCACGTCTGAGAGGTGGTTCCAGCATGCCTGGCAGGTGATTCCGGAGAGTCCTCCAAGTGGCTCTGGCGTAGACCGCAGGTGATTTTGAGGTGTCCGGCATGTGGATCCGGTGAGTCAAGCAGGTGGTTCCAGCGAGTTTGGCAGTCGGTTCCTGTGTGTCCTGGAGGTGGTTCCAGCATGCCTGGCACGTGCTTCTGGCACGTCTGAGAGGTTGTGCTGGCATGCCCGGCAGGTGATTCCGGAGTGTCCACCAGGTGATTCTGGCACAGCCGGATGGTGATTTTGGTGTGTCCGGCACGTGGTTCCGGCGAGTCGAGCAGCTGCCTCCGGCGGGCTCGACTGTGGTTCCGGCGTGTCTGGCAGGTGTTTCCGGTCTCTCTGGTAGGTGGTTCCAGCGTGTCAGGCATGTGCTTCTGGCAGGTCTGAGAGGTGGTTACGGCATGCTCAGCAGGTGATTCTGGAGTGTCTTCCAAGAGGTTCTGTCGTAGAAGGCAGGTGATTTTCGCGTGTCTGGCAGGTGGTTCCGGCGAGTCGAACAGGTGGTTCCGGCATGCTCGGCACGTGGTTCCCGTCTGTCCTGTATGTGGTTTCGGCGTGTCCTGCAGGTGATTCCAGAGTGTCCACCAAGTGGTTCTGGCGTGTCCGGCACGTGGTTCTGGCACGTCTGAGAGGTGGTTCCGGCATGCCCGGCAGGTGATTCCAGAGTGCCCAGCAAGTGGTTCTGGCGTAGCAGGCAGGTGATTTTGGCATGTCTGGCAGGTGGGTCCTGCAAGTGGAGCACGTGGTTACGGCGTGCTCGGCAGGTGGTTCAGGCGTGGCAGGCAGGTGGTTCCCGTCTTTCCAGTATTTGGTTCCAGCTTGT
Organism: Equus przewalskii; assembly: GCF_037783145.1. NCBI lineage: Eukaryota > Metazoa > Chordata > Mammalia > Perissodactyla > Equidae > Equus > Equus przewalskii. Next base: position 198,427 of record NW_027228483.1, read on the forward strand.
CCGGCATGTGGTTCTGGTACCTGTGAGAGGTGGTTCCAGCATGGCTGGCAGGTGATTCCGGACTGTCCCCCAGGTGGTTCTGGCATAGCCAGCAGTTGATTTTGGCCAGTCCGGCAGGTGGTTCTGGCGAGTCGAGCAGGTGGCTCCGGCGTGTTCGGCAGGTGGTTCCGGCATGTCCAAAATGTGGTTCCAGGCGGTCCGGTAGGTGGTTCCGGGGTGTCCGGCACGTGGGTCTCGCACGTCTGAGAGGTGGTTCTGGCATGCCCGGCAGGTGATTCCTGAGTGTCCGCCAAGTAGTTTGGCATAGCCGGCAGGTGATTTTGGTGTGTCCCACAGGTGGTTCCAATGATTCGAGCAGGTGCTTCCGGCGAGCTCGGCAGGTGCTTCTGGCTTCTCCGGCACTTGATTTTGGCACGTTTGAGAGGTGGTTCCGGCATGCCCGTCAGGTGATTCCGGAGTGTCCGACAAGTGGTTCTGGCATAGCCAGCAGGTGATTTTGGCGTGTTCGGCAGGTAGGTCTTGCGAGTCGAGCAGGTGGTTCCTGTATGCTGGGCAGGTGGTTCAGGCGTGTCCAGCAGGTGCTGCCGTTGTGTCCATTAGGTGGTTCCAGCATGTCCGGCACGTGGTTCTGGCACGTCTGAGAGGTGGTTCCGGCATGTCCGGCAGGTGATCCCAGAGTGTCTGTCAAGTGGTTCTGGCGTAGCCCACAGGTGATCTTTTTGTGTCCGGCAGGTGGTTCTGGCGTGCTCGGCAGGTGGTTGAGGCAGGTCCACCAGGTGGTTCTGGTCTTTCTGGGAGGTGGTTCTGACGTGTATGGCACGTTGTTCCGGCACATATGAGAGGTGCTACTGGCATGCCCGGCAGGTGATTCCAGAGTGTCTGGCAAGTGGTTCTGTCATAGCCAGCAGGTGATTTTGGCATGTCTGGCAGGTAGGTCTTGCAAGTCGAGCAGGTGGTTCCTGTATGCTCGGCAGGTGGTTCAGACGTGTCCGGCAGGTGGTTCCGTTGCGTCCAGTACGTGGTTCTGGCATGTCTGGCACGTGGTTCTGGCACGTCTGCGAGGTGGTTCCGGCATGCCCGGCAGGTGATCCTGGAGTGTCCTCCAAGTGGTTCTGGCGTAGCCTGCACATGATCTTGGCATGTCCGGCAGGTGGTTCCGCCAAGTTGAGCAGGTGGTTCCGCCGTGCTCAGCAGGTGTTTGTGGCGTCTCCAGCACGTGTTTATGGCATGTCTGAGAGGTTGTTCCGGCATGCCCGACAGGTGATTCCGGAGTGTCCGGCAAGTGGTTTTGGCGTAGCCGGCAGGTTATTTTGGCATGTCCGGCAGGTGGTTCTGGTGATTTGAGCAGGTGGCTCCAGCGTGCTCGGCAGGAGGTTTTGGCAGGTTTGGCAGGTGGTTCCGGTTTGTCCGGGAGGTGGTTGCGGCGTGTCCGGACCATGGTTCTGGAACATCTGAGAGGTGGTTCTGGCATGCCCAGCAGATGATTCGAGGGAGTCCCCCAAGTGGTTCTGGAGTAGCTGGCAGGTGATGTTGGTCTGTTGGGCACGTGCTTCCGGCTATTTGAGCAGGAGGCTCCGGCGTGCTCTGCAGGCGATTCAGGCGTCTCCGGCACGTGGTTCTGGCACGTTTGAGAGGTGGTTCCGGCATGCCTGACAGGTGATACCGGAGTGTCCGGCAAGTGATTCTGGCATAGCCAGCAGGTGGTTCCGGCCAGTCGACCAGGTGGTTCCAGCGAGGTCGGCAGTTGCTTCCAGCATCTCTGGCACGTGGTTCTGGCACTTCTTACAGGTGGTTCCGGCATGCCTGGCAGGTGATTCCAGAGTGTCCGACAAGTGGTTCTCGTGCAGTCGGCAGGTGATTGTGGCGTGTCCGGTAGGTGGGTACTGGGAGTCGAGCAGGTGGTTCGGGCGTGCTTGGCAGGTGGTTCAGGCGTGTCCGGCATGTGGTTCCAGTCTGTCCAGGACGTGGTTCCAGCGTGTCCGGCACGTGGTTCTGGTACATCTGAGAGGTGGTTCCGGGAGGCCCGACAGGTGATTCCAGAGTGTCCGCCAAATAGTTTTGTCATACCTGGCAGGTGATTTTGACACGTCCGGGAGGTGGTTCTGGCAAGTCAAGCAGGTGATTCTGACGTGCTCGGCTGGTGGTTCAGGCGTGTCCGGCAGCTGGTTCCCGTCTGTCCGGGACGTGGTCCCGGAATGTCCGCCAGGAGGTTGTGGCATAGCTGGCATGTGATTTTGGCATGTCCGGCAGGTGGTTCCGGCAAGTCGAGCAGGTGGTTCCAGCGTGCTCGGCAGGTGATTCCGGCATGTCTAGCACTGGTTTCTGGCACGTCTGAGAGGTGTTTCCGGCATGCCCGGCAGGTGATTCCGTATTGTCCACCAAGTGCTTCTGGCTTAGACGGCAGGTGATTTTGGCGTGTCCAGTAGCTGGTTCCGGCGAGTTGAGCAGGTTGTTCCGGCGAGCTCGGAAGGTGCTTCTGGTGTCTCCGGCATGTGGTTCTGGCACGTTTGAAAGGTGGTTCCGGCATGCCCGACAGGTGATTCTGGAGTGTCTGGAAATTGGTTCTGGCATAGCCAGCAGGTGATATTGGCTTGTCGGCAGTGGTTTCTGGCGAGTCAAGCAGGTGGTTCCGGTGCGCTTGGAGGTGGTTCAGGCATGTCTGGCAGGTGGTTCCAGTCTGTCCAGGACGTGGTTCTGGCGTGTCCGTCATGTGGCTCTGGTACGTCTCAGAGGTGGTTCCGTCATGCCTGGCAGGTGATTCCGGATTGTCCCCCACGTGGTTCTAGCACGTCTGAGAGGTGGTTCCGGCATTCCCAGCAGGTGATCCCGGAGAGTCCTCCAAGTGATTCTGGCGTAGCCGGCAGGTGATTTTGGCGTGTCCGGCAGGTGGTCCCGGCATGCTCGGCAGGTGGTTCAGACAGGAAAGGTAGGTGGTTCCAGTCTGTCTGGGACGTGGTTCCGGCGTGTCCGGCACTTGCTTCCGGCATGTCTGAGAGGGGGTTACAGCATGCGCATCAGGTGATTCCGTATTGTCCACCAAGTGGTTCTGGCTTAGACAGCAGGTGATTTTGGCGTGTCCTGTAGCTGGTTCCGGCGAGTTGAGCAGGTTGTTCCGGCGAGCCTGGAAGGTGCTTCTGGTGTCTCCAGCACGTGGTTCTGTCACCTTTGAAAGGTGGTTCCGGCATGCCCGACATGTGATTCTGGTGTGTCTGTCAAGTGGTTCTGCCATAGCCAGCAGGTGATTTTGGCTTGTCTGGCAGGGGGTTCTGGCGAGTCGAGCAGGTGGTTCCAGCGGGCTCGGAGGTGGTTCAGGCATGTCCGGCAGGTGGTTCCAGTCTGTCCAGTACGTGGTTCTGGCGTGTCTGGCACGTGGCTCTGGTACGTCTCAGAGGTGGTTCCGGCATGCCCGGCAGGTGATTCCAGAGAGTCCACCAAGTGGTTCTGCCATAGGCGACAGGTGATTTGGGCGTGTCCGGAAGGTGCTTCCAGCGAGTGGAGCAGGTGATTCCAGTGTGCTCGACTGGTGCTCCTGGTGTCTTTGGCAGGTGGTTCTGGCATGTCTGACAGGTGGTTCCGGCTCGCCCAGCAGGTGATTCCGGTGTGTCCACCAAGTGGTTCTGGCATAGCCACCAGGAGATTTTGCGTGTCCAGCGCTGGTTCCTGCGATTCCAGCAGGTGGTTCTGGCGTTTCTGGCAGGTGGTTCCGGTCGGTCCGGGAGGTGATTCTGGCGTGTCTGCCACGTGCTTCTGGCATGTGTGAGAGGTGGTTCTGGCATGCCTGGCAGGTGATTCCGGATTTTCCACGAAGTGATTCTGGGGTAGCCGGCAGGGAATTTGGCGTGTCCGGCAGATGTTGCTGGCGAGTCGAGCAGGTGGTTTGGGCGAGCTCAGCAGGTGCTTCTGCCGTCTCTGGCACGTGGTTCTGGTACGTCTGAGAGGTGGTTCTTGCATGCCCAGCACGTGATTCCAGATTGTCCACTAAGTGGTTCTGGCGTAGGCGACAAGTGATTTTGGCATTTCCGGCAGTTGGTTCCGGCCTGTCGAGTAGGTGTTTCCAGTGTGCTGGGCAGGTGCATCCGAGGTTTTTGGCATGTGGTTCTGGCATGTCTGAGAGGTGGTTCCGGCATGCCCGGCATGTGATTCCGGTGTGTCCGCCAAGTGGTTCTGACGTAGCAAGCAGGTGATTTTGTGTGTCAGGCGGTGGTTCCGGTGAGTCGAGCAGGTGGTTCCAATGTGTCCGGCAGGTGGTTCCAGTCTGTCCAGGAGGTGATTCTGGCGTGTCCGGCACATGCTTCTGGCACGTCTGAGAGGTGGTTGCGGCATGCCCGACAGGTGATTCTGGAGTGTCCGCCAAGTGGTTTCGCGTGGCCAGCGGGTGATTTTGGGGTGTCTGGCAGGTGGTTCTGTGGAGTGCATCAGGTTCTTCCGGCATTCTCGGCAGGTGCTTCTGACGTTCCGGCTCATGGTTCTGTCACGTCTGAGATGTGGTTCCGGCATGCCCGGCAGGTGATTCCAGAAAGTCCGGCAAGTGGTTCTGGCATAGCCGGCAGGTGATTTTGGAATGTCCGGCAGGTGGGTCCTGGGAGTCCAGAAGGTGGTTCCGGCGTGCTCGGCAGGTGCTTCCAGTGACTCCAGCATGTGTTTCTGGCACGTCTGAGAGGTGGTTCCGGCATGCCCGGCAGTTTATTGCGGAGTGTCTGGCAAGTGGTTCTGGCGCAGCTGGCATCTGATTTTGGCATGTCCGGTAAGTGGGTCCTGCGAGTCGAGCAGGTGGTTCCTGCGTGCCCAGCAGGTGGTTCAGGTGTGTCCGGCAGGTGGTTCCAGTCTTTCCAGGACGTGGTTCTGTCGTGTCCGGCACATGGTTCTGGTACGTCTCAGAGGTGGTTCCAGCATGCCTGGCAGGTGATTCCGGACTGTCCCCCATGTGGTTCTAGCACGTCTGAGAGGTGGTTCCGGCATGCCCGGCAGGTGATCCCAGAGAGTTCGACAAATGGTTCTGGCTTGGCCGGCATGTGATTTTGGCTTGTCCAGTAGGTGGTTCTGGTGAGTGGAGCAGGTGGTTCTGGCGTGCTCGGCTGGTAGTTCAGGCGGGTCCAGCCGGTGGTTCCAGTCTCTCCGGGTGGTGCTTCCGGTGTGTCTGGCATGTTGTTCTGGCACATCTCTGAGGTGGTTCCGGCATGCCCAGCAGGTGATTCTGGAATGTCTGCCAAGTCGTTCTGGCATGGCCGGCAGGTGATTTTGGCATGTCCGGCAGGTGCTTCTGGGGAGTGGATCAAGTTGTTCCGGCATACTCGGCAGGTGGTTCCGGCCTGTCCGGCACATGGTTGTGGCACGTCTGAGAGGTGGTTGCGGCATGCCTGGCAGGTGATCCCGGAGGGTGCTCCAAGTGGTTATGGCGTAGCCTACAGGTGATTTTGCCGTGTCCGACAGGTGGTTCTGACGTGCCCGGCTGGTGGTTCAGGCAGGTACGGCAGGTGGTTCCGGTCTGTTCTGGAGGTGGTTCCGGCGTGTAAGGAACATGGTTCCGGCGCATATGAGGGGTGGTTGTGGCATGCCCACCAGGCGATTCCAGAGAGTCCACCAAGTGGTTCTGGCGTAGCCGGAAGTTGATTTTGGCATGTCCAACAGGTGGTTCCGGCGAGTTGAGCAGGTGGTTCCGGTGTGGTCGGCAGGTGCTTCCGGTGTCTTTGGCACGAGGTTCCGGTACGTCTGAGAGGTGGTTCCGGCATGCCTGGAAGGTGATTCCAGACTGACCACCAAATGGTTCTGGCGTAGCCGACAGGTGACTTTTTCGTGTCAGGCAGGTGGTTCCGGCGAGTTGAGCAGGTGGTGCCGGCGTGCTCGGCATGTGCTTCCGGCGTCTCCGGCATGTGGTTGTGGCACGTCTGAGAGGTGGTTTTGTCATGCTCGGCAAGTGATTCCGGAGTGTCCGCCAAGTGGTTCTGGCGTAGCCGGCGGGGGATTTTGGCATGTCCGGCACGTGGTTTCGGCGAGGCAAGCAGGTGGCTCCAGAATGTTCGGCAGGTGCTTCCAGCGTGTCTGGTTGGTGGTTCCAGCCTGTCCGGTAGGTGCTTCTGGCGTTTCCGGCACGTGGTTCTGGCACGTCTGAGAGGTGGCTCCTGCATGCCCGGCAGGTGATTCCTGAGTGTCCACCAAGTGGTTCTGGCGTAGCCGGAAGTTGATTTTGGCATGTCCAACAGGTGGTTCCGGCGAGTTGAGCAGGTGGTTCCGGTGTGGTCGGCAGGTGCTTCCGGTGTCTTTGGCACGAGGTTCCGGTACGTCTGAGAGGTGGTTCCGGCATGCCTGGAAGGTGATTCCAGACTGACCACCAAATGGTTCTGGCGTAGCCGACAGGTGACTTTTTCGTGTCAGGCAGGTGGTTCCGGCGAGTTGAGCAGGTGGTGCCGGCGTGCTCGGCATGTGCTTCCGGCGTCTCCGGCATGTGGTTGTGGCACGTCTGAGAGGTGGTTTTGTCATGCTCGGCAAGTGATTCCGGAGTGTCCGCCAAGTGGTTCTGGCGTAGCCGGCGGGGGATTTTGGCATGTCCGGCACGTGGTTTCGGCGAGGCAAGCAGGTGGCTCCAGAATGTTCGGCAGGTGCTTCCAGCGTGTCTGGTTGGTGGTTCCAGCCTGTCCGGTAGGTGCTTCTGGCGTTTCCGGCACGTGGTTCTGGCACGTCTGAGAGGTGGCTCCTGCATGCCCGGCAGGTGATTCCTGAGTGTCCACCAAGTGGTTCTGGCATAGCCGGCAGGTCATTTTGGCCTGTCCGGGAGGTGGTTCTGGGGAGTGGATCAGGTCGTTCCGGCATGCTCGACAGGTGCTTCCGGCCTCTCCAGCATGTGGTTCTGGCGCGTCTGAGAGGTGGTTACGGCATGCCCTGCAGGTGATTCTGGAGTGTCTGCCATGTGGTTCTGGCATAGCCAGCAGGTGATTTTGGCCTGTCCAGCAGGTGGTTCTGGCGAGTCGAGCAGGTGCTTCTGGCATGGTCGGCAGGTGGTTCAGGCGTGTCTGGCAGGCGGTTCCAGTCTGTCCAGGACGTGGTTCCAGCATGCCCCGCAGGTGATTCCGGACTGCCCGCCACATGGTTCTGGCATAGCCAGCACCTTATTTTGGTGTGTCTGGCAGGTGGTTCCGGCAAGTCAATCACGTGGTTCCAGCGTGCTCGGCAGGTGGTTCCGGCGTGTCCAGCAGGTGGTTCCGGTCTGTCCAGTAGGTGGTTCCAGTGTCTCGGGCACGTGGTTGTGGTACATCTGAGAGGTGGTTCCGGCATGCCCAGCTGGTGATTCCAGACTGTCCACCACGTGGTTCTGGCACATCTGAGAGGTGGTTCTGGCATGGCCGGCAGGTGATCCCAGAGAGTCCTCCAAGTGGTTCTTGCATAGCCAGGCGGTGATTTTGGCGTGTCTGGCTGGTGGTGCCGGCGTGCTCGCCAGGTGGTTCAGGCAGGTCTGGCAGGTGGTTCCAGCATGTCTGAGAGGTGGTTCTGGGATGCCCGGCAGGTGATTCTGGATTGTCCACCAAGTTGTTCTGGCGTACCAGGCAGGTGATTTTGACGTGTCCAGCAGTTGGTTCCGGCTATTCGAGCAGGTGCTTCCGGCGACCTCAGCAGGTTCTTCCGGCGTCTCCGGCATGTGGTCTGGCACATTTGAGAGGTGATTCCGGCATGCCCAGCAGTTGATTCTGGAGTGTCCAGCAAGTGGTTCTGGCATAGCCGGCAGGTGATTTTGGCATGACCAGCAGGTGGGTCCTGTGCGTCGAGCAGATGTTTCCGGCAAGCTTGCCCGGGGTTTCAGGTGTGTCCAGGATGTGGTTCTGCCACATCTGAGAGGTGGTTCCGGCATGCCAGGCAGGTGATTCTGGTGTGTCGGCCAAGTGGTTCTGGCATAGCCAGCAGGTGATTTTGTGTGTCTGGTGGTGGTTCCGGCGAGTTGAATAGGTGGTCTCGGCGTGAGGGCAGGTGCTTCCGGCATGTCTGGCACGTGGTTCTGGCACGTCTGAGAGGGGGTTTTCGCATGCCCGGCACGTGATTCCGGATTGTCCACTAAGTGGTTCTGACATTGCTGGCAGGTGATTTTGGCGTGTCCGGCAGGTGGTTCCGGCAAGTCGAGCAGGTGGTCTTGGCCTGCTCGGCAGGTGCTTCCGGCGTGTCTGGCACGTGTGAGAGGTGGTTCCGGCATGCCCAGCAGGTGATTCCAGAGTGTCCGGCAAGTGGTTCTGGTGCAGCTGGCATGTGATTTTGGCATGTCCAGTAAATTGGTCCTGCGAGTCGAGAAGGTGGTTCCTGCGTGCTCGGCAGGTGGTTCAGGCGTGTCGGGAAGGTGGTTCCAGTCTGTCCAGGACGTGGTTCCGTGGTGTCCGTCACATGGTTCTGGTACGTCTCAGATGTGGTTCCAGCATGCCCGGCAGGTGATTCCGGACTGTCCCCCACATGGTTCTACCACTTCTGAGAGGTGGTTCTGGCATGTCCAGCTGGCGATTCTGGAGTGTCCTCCAAGTGATTCTGGCATAGCCGGCAGAAGATTTTGTCGCGTCCAGCAGGTGGTTCCGGGATGTCGAGCAGGTCGTTCCGGCGAGCTCGTCAGTTGCTTCCGGTGTCTCCGGCACGTGGTTCTGTCTGGTTTGAGAGTTGGTTCTGGCACACCCGGCAGGTGATTCCAGAGTTTCCAGCAAGTGGTTCTTGCATAGCCAGCAGGTGATTTTGGCATGTCTGGCAGGTGTGTCCTGCGAGTCGAGCAGGTGGTTTTGCCATGGTCGGCATGTCATTCAGGCGCGTCTGGCAGGTGGTTCCGTTCTGTCCAGTAGGTGGTACCGGCATGTCCGGCACGAGGGTCTGGCATGTCTGAGAGGTGGTTCTGGGATGCCCGAAAGGTGATTCCGGAGTGTCCGCCAAGTGCTTCTGACGTAGCTGGCAGGTGAATTGGGTTGTCCGGCAGGTGGTTCTGTGGAGTGCATCCGGTACTTCCGGCATTCTTGGCAGGTGCTTCTGGCGTCTCCGGCTCATGCTTCTGGCACGTCTGAGAGGTGGTTCCGACATGCCCAGCAGGTGATTCCGGAGTGTCCCGCAAGTGGTTATGGCGCAGCCGGCATGTGATTTTGGCATGTCCAGTAAGTGGGTCCTGCGAGTCGAGCAGGTGGTTCCTGCATGCTCGGCAGGTGGTTCAGGCATGTCCGGCACTTGGTTCCAGTCTGTCCAGGACGTGGTTCAGGCGTGTCCAGCACGTGGTTCTGGTACGTCTCAGAGGTGGTTCTGGCATGCCCGGCAGGTGATTCCGGCCTGTCCTCCACGTGGTCTTAGCACGTCTGAGAGGTGGTTCCGGCATGCCCGGCAGGTGATTCCGGATTGTTCTCCAAGTGGTTCTGGCGTAACCCAGAAGGTGATTTTGGCGTGTCCAGCAGGTAGGTCCTGCGAGTCGAGCAGGTGGTTACGGCATGCTCGGCAGGTGGTTCAGGCGCATCCGTCAGGTGGTTCCGTTCTGTCTGGTAGGTGGTTCCGGCGTGTCCGGCCCGTGGTTCTGGCACGTCTGAGAGGTGGTTCTGGCATGCCCGACAGGTGATTCTGGAGTGTCTGCCAAGTGGTTCTGGTGTAGCCGGCAGGTGATTTTGGCGTGTCCGGCAGGTGTTTCTGACGAGTCGAGCAGGAGGCTCCGGCATGCTCGGCAGGTGCTTCCGACATCTCCGGCACGTGGTTCTGGTGTGTCTGAGAGCTGGTTCCAGCATGTCTGGCAGATGATTACGGAGTGTCCGACAAGTGGTTCTGGCATAGCCGGCAGGTGATTTTGCATGTCCCCTGGTGGTTCTGGCAAGTCGAACAGGTGGTTCCGGCATGTCTGCCAGGTGATTCTGGTCTGTCCGGCACGTGCTTCTGGCACGTCTGAGAGGTTGTGCTGGCATGCCCGGCAGGTGATTCCGGAGTGTCCGCCAGGTGGTTCTGGCATAGCCGTATGGTGATTTTGGCGTGTCCGGCGGGTGGTTCTGGCGAGTCGAGCAGGTGGCTCCGGCGTGCTTGGCAGTTGGTTCCGGCATGTCTGGCAGGTGTTTCCGGTCTGTCCGGTAGGTGGTTCCAGCGTGTCAGCCACATGGTTCTGGCACGTCTGAGAGGTGGTTCCGGCATGCTCGGCAGGTGATTCTGGACTGTCTGCCAAGTGGTTCTGTCGTAGCCGGCAGGTGATTTTCGTGTGTCTGGGAGGTGGTTCCGGCGATTCGAGCAGGTGCTTCCAGCATGCTTGGCACGTGGTTCCCGTCTGTCCTGTAGGTGGTTTCGGCCTGTCCGGCAGGTGATTCCAGAGTGTCTGCCAAGTGGGTCTGGCGTAGCTGGCAGGTGATTTTGGCCTGTCCTTCAGGTGGTTCTGGGGAGTGGATCAGTTCATTCCGTCATGCTCTACCGGTGCTTCCAGCATCTCCGTCATGTGGTTCTGGTGCGTCTGAGAGGTGGTTCCGGCATGCCCTACAGGTGATTCTGGAGTGTTTGCCAAGTGGTTCTGGCGTAGCCAGCAGGTGATTTTGGCATGTCCAGCAGGTGGTTCCGGCGAGTCGAGCAGGTGCTTCCAGCGTGGTCGGCAGGTGATTCAGGCATGTCCGGCAGGTGGTTTCAGTCTTCCCAGGACGTGGTTCCGGGATGCCTGGCACGTGATTCCGGACTGTCCGCCACGTTGTTCTGGCATAGCCGGCAGCTGATTTAGGCGTGTCCAGCAGGTGGTTCCGGCGAGTCAATCAGGTGGCTCCAGCATGCTCGGCATGTGGTTCCGGCCTGTGCAGCAGGTGGTTCCGGTCTGTCTGGGAGGTGGTGCCGGCGTGTCTGGCATGTGGTTCTGGCATGTCTAAGACGTTGTTCCGGCATTCCCTGCAGGTGATTCCAGAGTGTCCGCCATGTTGTTGTGGCATAGCCAGCAGGTGATTATGGCATGTCTGGCACATGGTTCCACCGAGTCAAGCAGGTTATTGCGGCATCCTAGGCATGTCCTTCTGGTCTGTTCGGGAGGTGGTTCTGGCGTGTCAGGCATGTGGTTGTGACACGTTTGAGAGGTGGTTCCTGCATGCCCGCCGGTGATTCTAGAGTGTCCGCCAAGTGGTTCTGGCATAGCCGGCAGGTGATTTTGGCATGTCCGGCAGGTGGTTCCGCCGAGTTGACTAGGTGGTTCCGGCGTGCTCGGCCGGTGGTTCCGGCGTGTCCGGCAGGTGGTTCTGGTCTGTCCAGGAGGTGGTTCCGGCGTGTCCGGAACGTGGTTCTGGCACGTCTGAGAGGTGCTTCGGGCATGCCCGGCAGTTGATTCCTGGGTGTCCGCCAAGTGGTTCTGGCAGCACCAGCAGGTTATTTTGGAGTGTCCGGCCGGTCTTTCCTGCTTTGTGGGCTCGTGGCTCTGGCTTGTAAGACAGGTGTTGGTGGCATTTCTGGCCCCCGGTTCTGACATACTCCGCAGGTGATTTCAGTGTTTCTGGCACCTGTTTGCGGCATATCCATCAGGTGTTTCCAATGTGTCTGGCATGTCGTTGTGCTATGTTTGGAATCTGGTTCGGTCGTGTCTGTGGTGTGCTGCTGGCATGTTGAAGAGATGGTTCTGCAGTGTCAGAATCGTTGTTCCACTGTGTCCAGCAGGTGGTTACAGGTGGTTCTGGCATGCAACGTGGGTGCTTCTGGTGTGCCTGTTGGGTCGTTCTGGCATGAATGTGTGGTTCTTTGAGAGTGTGCGGAGGGTGTTTTTTGCATGTCTCCCGGGGTTTTCTGGCATCTAAGGGGCATGATTCCTTTTATACGTCAGGTGAGTTGGTTCTCAACTTCCTAAAGAGATGGAAGTAACATGGCCCGTGGCTTATTGCCCCTTGAGGGGTGGAGCATTGTGCATTCTGCGTCTAGAGCAATGGAGGGCAAGACTGAGAGGAAAGGGGCCTTTCTGACATAGGTGCTTTCTGACACTCTCTCTGCCAGTGTTTAACGGTGGCTGGTGAAAAGCGTATTGTCTCTCTGCTGCTAAACACATGGTTGCACAATTTGGGACTCAGCCCAGTTGCTTAAGGGGAAGATGTAGGCATTTTGTCTGAGCCAGGTTGGCAAGGTGGAATTGCGGCAGAAGCAGAAGTTCTAAAGCTGCGAGTTAAGGGCTGGGAAGATATGCCATTTGAGCTGCCTTTGTATGAGAAGTTCCTGGTCTGCTGTAACAGGACTGTGGAAAGTGAGTTGTTTGTCAGCTTCCTAAAGAGATGGAAGGAAGACAGTCTGTGGCTTGTCGCCACTTGAGGGTTAAAGTAAATGCATTGTGCCTTCCAGCTCTAGAACAATGGAGGGCACGGCTGAGAGCAAAGGGGCCTTCCTGACAATGCTGCTTTCCGACACTCTTTCCACCAGAGCACAATGGTGGTTGTCAACAGGAGTACAGTCTATCGCCTCCTAAGCACGTGGACGCTCAATCATTTGGGACTCAGCCCAGTTGCTTCAGGGGAAGATGTAGGCATTACATCTGAGCCGGGTTGGCAAGGTGGAATTGCGGCAGAAGCACAAGTCCTAAAGCTGCGAGTTAAGGGCTGGGAAAAAATGGCGTTTGAGCTGCCTTTGTATGAGAGGTTCCTGGTATGCTGTAACAGGACTGTGGAAAGCCAGTTGTTCGTCAGCTTCCTAAAGAGCTGGAGGCAAGAGAGTTTATGGCTTGTCTCCCATTGAAGGATGGGGGCAGTGCTTTGTGCCTTCCACCTTCAGAGCAATGGAGGGCACGGCTGAGAGCAAAGGGCACTTTCTGACATAGGTGCATTCTGACACTCTCTGTACCAGTGCACAATGGCGGTTTTTAAAAAGCTTATTGTCTGATCCTGCTAAGCATGTGGAAGCACAATCATCTGGGCCTCGTCCCCGTTGCTGAAGGGGGAGATGTAGGCATTTCGTCTGAGCTGGGTTGGCAAGGTGGAAATCTGGCAGAAGCAGAAGGTCCAAATTGGTGAGTTAAGCGCTGAAAAGAAACGGCATATCAGCTGCCTTTGTATGAGATGTTGCCAGGACACAGAAAGAGCACTGTTGAAAGCGAGTGGTTTCTAAGCTTCCTAATGAGATGGAAGGAAGATGGTCTGTGGCTTGTCGCCCCTTGAGGGGTGGAGCAAGTGCATTGTGCATTCCACGTCTAGAGCAATGAAGGGCACGGCTGAGAGCAAAGGGGTCTTTCTGACATAGCTGCTTTCCGACACTCTCTCCACCAGTGCACAATGGTGGTTGGAAAAAGGCGTGCAGTCTATCGCCTCCTAAGCACGTGGACCCTGAATCATTTGGGACTCAGCCCAGTTGCTTCAGTGAAAGATGTAGGCATTTCGTCTGGGCCGGGTTGGCAAGGTGGAATTGCGGCAGAAGCAGAAGTCCTAAAGCTGCGAGTTAAGGGCTGGGAAAATATGGCGTTTGAGCTGCCTTTGTATGAGAGGTTCCTGGTATGCTGTAACAGGACTGTGGAAAGCGAGTTGTTCGTCAGCTTCCTAAGGAGCTGAAGGCAAGACCGTTATGGCTTGTCTCCCGTTGAAGGATGGAGGCAGTGCTTTGTGCCTTCCACCTGCAGAGCAATGGGGGGCATGGCTGAGAGCAGAGAGGGTTTTCGGCAGGTTATTCCGGAGTGCCGGCCAAGTGGTTCTGCCATATCCGGCAGGTGATTTTGCCATATCCGGCAGATGGTTCCAGCGAGTCGAGCAGGTGGTTCCGGCATGCTCGTAAGGTGGTTCATGCATTTCCAGAAGGTGGTTCCAGTCAGTCTGGGAGGTGGTGCCGGCTTGTCCGGCATGTTTTTCAGGCACGTCTGAGGGGTGGTTCCGGCATGCACGGCAGGTGATTCCGGAGTGTCCGTCAAGTGGTTCCCACCTAGCCGGCACGTGGTTCAGGTGGGTCCGGCAGGTGGTTCTGGGGAGTGGATCAGGTGGTTCCAGCATGCTCGGCAGGTGCTTCTGGCGTGTCCTGCACGTGGTTCTGGCACGTCTGAGAGGTGGTTCCTGCATGCCAGGCAGGTGATTCCGGAGTGTCTGGCAAGCGGTTCTGGCATAGACGGCAGCTGATTTTGGCATGTCTGGCAGGTGGGTCCTGCGAGTCGAGCAGGTGGTTCCGGCATGCTCGGCAGGTGGTTCAGGCCCATCCATCATGTGGTTCCGTTCTGTCTGGTAGGTGCTTCCGGCGTGTCCGGCACGTGGTTCTGGCACGTCTGAGAGGTGGTTCCGGCAAGCCCTGCTGGTGATTCTGGAGTGTCCGACAAGTGGTTCTGGCATAGCCGGCTGGTGATTTTGGCGTGTCCGGTATGTGGTTCTGGCGAGTGAATCAGGTGATTTCGGCATGCTCGGCAGGTCATTCAGGCTGGTCCGACAGGTCATTCCAGTCTCTCCAGCGTGTGGTTCCAGCGTGTCAGGCTCATGGTTCCGGCACGTCTGAGAGGTGGTTCCAGCATGCCGGGCAGGTGATTCCAGAGAGTCCGCCAAGTGGTTCTGGCATAGCCGGCATGTGATTTGGAAGTGTCCGGCAGCTGCTTCCGGCAAATCGAGCAGGTGTCTCCGGCGTGTTGTGCAGGTGATCCCGGTATATTTGGCATGTGGTGCTGGCATGTCTGAGAGCTGGTTCCGGCATGCCCGGCAGGTGATTCCGGAGTGTCCACCAAGTGGTTCTGGCGTAGCCGGCAGGTGACTTTGAGTGTCTGGCGGTGGTTCCGGCATGCTTGGCAGGTGCTTCCGGCATCTCCCGCATGTGGTTCTGGCACAGCTGAGAGGTGGTTCCGGCATGACCTGCAGGTGATTCCAGAGTGCCAGGCAAGTGGTTCTGGCATAGCCAGCTGGTGATTTTGGCGTGTCCAGCAGGTGGCTCCAGCGAGTCGAGCAGGATGTTCCAGCGTGCTCAGCAGGTGGTTCAGGCGGGTCCGGCAGTTGGTTTCGGTCTGTCCAGTAGGTGGTTCCGGTGTGTCCGGCACGTGCTTCCGGCACGTCTGAGAGGTGGTTCCGGCATGCCCGGACGGTGATTCCATAGAGTCCGCCACGTGGTTCTGGCCTAGCCAGCAGGTGATTTTGGCGTCTCCGGCATGTGGTTCCGGAGAGTCGAGCAGGAGGTTCTGGAGTGCTCAGCAGGTGCATCCGGTGTCTCTGGCACGTGGTTCTGGCATGTCTGAGAGGTGGCTCCGGCATGCCCGACAGGTGATTCCGGAGTGTTCGGCAAGTGGTTCTGGCGTAGCCGTCAGGTGATTTTGGCGTGTCCGTCAGGTAATTTTGGCGTGTCCGGCAGGTGATTTTGACGTGTCCGGCAGGTGATTTTGGCGTGTCTGGCAGGTGGGACCGGTGAGTCAAGCAGGTGGTTCCGGCAAGTGTAACCTGTGGTTCCGGTCTGTCCGGGAGATGTTTCTGGCCTGTCCGGCATGTGCTTCTGGCACTTCTGAGAGGTTGTGCTGGCATGTCCGGCAGGTGATTCTGGAGTGTCCACCAAGTAGTTCTGGTGTAGCCGGCAGGTGATTTTGGCGTGTGCGGCAGGTGGTTCTGTGGAGTGGATCAGGAACATCCGGCATTCTCGGCAGGTGCTTCCGCTGTCTCCGGCATGTGGTTGTGGCACCTCTGAGAGGTGGTTCCAGCATGCCCGGCAGGTGATTCCAGAGTGTCCGACAAGTGGTTGTGGTGTAGCCAGCTGGTGGTTTTGGCATGTCCGGCAGGTGGTTGTGGCGAGTCAAGCAGCTGGTTCCGGCATGCTCAGCAGGTGGTTCAGGCAGGTCTGGCAGGTGTTTTCAGTCTGTCATGACGTGGTTCCAGCATGCCCAGAAAGTGATTCTGGAGTGTCCAACAAGTGGTTTTGGCATAGCTGGCACATGATTTTGGCGTGTCAGGCAGGTGGTTCTGGCGTGTCCAGCAGGTGGTTCCGGCGAGCTCTGCAGGTGCCTCCGGTCTCTCCGGCAGGTTGTAGTGGCACGTCTGAGAGGTGGTTCCGGCATGCCCGGCAGGTGCTTCCGGTCTCTCCGTCACGTGGTTGTGGCAAGTCTGAGAGGTGGTTCCGGCATGCCCGGCAGGTCATCCCAGACAGTCCTCCAAGTGGTTCTGGCGTAGCCAGCAGGTGATTTTGGCGTGTCTGGCAGGTGGTTCTGGGGAGTGGATCAGGTGGTTCCGGCATGCCCGGCATTTGAACCCGGACTGTCAGACACGTGCTTCTGGCATACCCAGCAGGTGATTTTGGCATGTCAGGGATCTGGTTATGGTGAGTGAGCAGTAGGTTCCGGCGTGCTCGGCAGATGGTTCTGGTGTGTCCGGCAGGTGGTTCCGGTCTGTCCGGTAGGTGCTTGCGGCGTGTACGGCACGTGGTTCTGGGACGTCTGAGAGGTGGTTTCAGCATGCCCGGCAGGTCATCCCAGAGAGTCCTCCAAGTGGTTGTGGCGTAGCTGGCAGGTGATTTTGGCGTGTCCGGCAGGTGTTTCCGGCGTGCTCGGCAGGTGGTCCAGGCGTGGCTGGGATGTGGTTCCAGTCTGTCCAGTACGTGTTTGCAGCTTGTCCGGCACGTGGTTCTGGTACGTCTGAGAGGTGGTTCCTGCATGCCCGGCAGGTGATTCCGGACTGTCCAGCAGGTGGTTCTCGCATAGCCAGCAGTTGATTTTGGCCTGTCCTGCAGGTGGTTCCGGCGAGTCGAGCAGGTGGCTCCAGCGTGCTCGGCAGGTGGTTCCGGCATGCGTGGCAGGTGATTCTGGAGTGTCCGCCAAGTGGTTCTGGAGTACCCGGCAGGTGATTTTGGCATGTCCAGCACCTGTTTCTTGCGAGTCGAGCAGGTGGCTCAGGCATGCTCGGCAGGTGCTTCTGGCGTCTCCAGCACGTGGTTATGGTGTGTCTGAGAGCTGATTCCGGCATGTCCGGCAGATGATTCCAGAGTGTCCGCCAAGTGGTTCTGGCATACCCGGCAGGTGATCTTGGCGTGTCAGGTAGGTGGTTCCGGTGAGTCGAGCCGGCAGTTCCGACGTGTCCAACAGGTGGCTCTGGTCTGTCCGGCAGGTGGTTCTGGGGTGTCTGGCACAAGCTTCTGGCACATCTGAGAGGTTGTCCTGGCATGCCCTTCACGTGATTCCGACTTTTCCGCCCAGGTGATCCCGGACTGTGCGCCACGTGGTTCGGGCACATCTGAGAGGTGGTACCGGCATGCCGAGCAGGTGATCCCAGAGAGTCCTCCAAGTGGTTCTGGCCTAGCCCGCAGGTGATTTTGGCGTGTCCCACAGGTGGTTCTGATGATTCGATCAGGTGCTTCCAGCTAGCTCAGCAGATGCTTCTGGCATCTCCGGCACTTGATTTTGGCACATTTGAGAGGTGGGTCTGGCATTCCCGGCAGGTATTTCCGGAAAGTCTGGCAAGTGGTTCTGGCATAGCCAGCAGGTGATTTTTGCAAGTCCGGCAGGTGGGTCCTGTGAGTCGAGCAGGTGGTTACTGCATGCTCGGCAGGTGGTTCAGGTGTGTCCGGCAGGTGGTTCCGTTGTGTCCAGTAGGTGGTTCCGGAGTGTCCGGCATGTGGTTCTGGCACGTAAAAGAGGTGGTTCCGGCATGCCCGGCAGGTGATTCTGGAGTCTGCGGCATGTGGTGCTGGCACGTCTGAGAAATGGTTCCGGCATGCCCTGCAGGTGATTCCGGAGTGTCCCGCAAGTGGTTCTTGCATATCCGGCTGGTGATTTTGGCGTGTCCAGCAGGTGGCTCCAGTGAGTTGAGCAGGTTGTTGCGGCGTGCTCAGCAGGTGGTTCAGGCGGGTCCGGCAGGTGGTTCCGGTCTGTCCATTAGGTGGTTCTGGCTTGTCCGGCATGTGCTTCTGGCACGTCTGAGAGGTGGTTCCGGCTTGCCCGGCGGGTGATTCCATAGAGTCCGCCATGTGGTTTCGGCCTAGCCGGCGGTAATTTTGGCATCTCCAGCAGGTGGTTCCGGCGAGTCGAGCAGGAGGTTCCGGAGTGCTCGGCAGGTGCATCTGGTGTCTCTGGCACGTCTGAGAGGTGGTTCCGGCATGCCCGACAGGTGATTCCGGAGTGTCCAGCAAGTGGTTCTGGCATAGCCGGCAGGTGATTTTGGCGAGTCCGGCAGGTGTTTTTGGCATCTCCGTCAGGTGGTTCCGGCGAGTCAATCAGGAGGTTCCGGCATGCTCAGCAGGTGAATCCGTTGTCTCTGGCATGTGGTTCCTGCATTCCCGACAGGTGATTCCAGAGTGTCCGGCAAGTGGTTCTGGTGTAGCCGGCAGGTGATTTTGGCGTGTCCGGCAGGTGATTTTGACGTGTCCGGCAGGTGTTTCTGGCGAGCTGTTCAGGTGGTTCTGGCGTTTTCGGCAGGTGATTCTGGCGTGTCCGGCAGGTGGTTCTGGTCTGTCTGGTAGTGGGTTCCAGCGTGTGCCGCACGTGGTTCTGGTACGTCTGATAGGTGGTTCCCGCATGCCCAGCAGGTGATTCCGCACTGTCCGCCACGTGGTTTGGGCACATCTGAGAGGTGGTACTGGCATGCCCAGCAGGTGATCCCGGAGAGTCCTCCAAGTGGTTCTGGCCTAGCCTGCATGTGATTTTGGCGTGTCTGGCAGGTGGTTCTGGCATGCTACGCAGGTGATTCAGGCAGGTCCGGTAGGTGGTTCCGGTCTGTCTGGGAGGTGGTTCTGGCGTGTGCGGCACGTGGTTCCGGCACGTCTGACAGGTGGTTCTTGCATGTCCGCCAGGTGATTCCGGATTGTCCACCAAGTGGCTCTGGCATAGTCGGCCGGTGATTTTGGCATGTCCCACAGGTGGTGCCGACGATTCGAGCAGGTGCTTCCGGCTAGCTCGGTAGGTGCTTCTGGTGTCCCCGGCACTTGATTTTGGCACATTTGAGAGGTGGGTCCGGCATTCCAGGCAGGTGATTCTGGAAAGTCCGGCAAGTGGTTCTGGCATAGCCAGCAGGTGATTTTTGCATGTCCAGCAGGTGTGTCTTGCGAGTGAAGCAGGTGGTTCCCACATGCTCGGCAGGTGGTTCAGGCGTGAGTGGCAGGTGGTTCTGTTGTGTCCAGTAGGTGGTTCCGGCGTGTCCGGCACGTGGTTCTGGCACGTCTGAGAGGTGGTTCCGGCATGCCTGGCAGGTGATTCCGGAGTGTCTGCCGAGTGGTTCTGGCATAGCCGGCAGGTGATTTTGGCGTGTCCCACAGGTCATGCCGACGATTCGAGCAGGTGCTTCCGACTAGCTCGGCAGGTGCTTCTGGCGTCTCCGGCACTTGATTTTGGCACATTCAAGAGGTGGGTCTGGCATTCCCAGCAGGTGATTCCGGAATGTCCGGCAAGTGGTTCTGGCATAGCCAGCAGGTGATTTTTGTGGGTGCAGCAGGTGGGTCCTGTGAGTCGAGCAGGTGGTTCCTGCATGCTCGGCAGGTGGTTCAGGCGTGTCCGGCAGGTGGTTCTGTTCTGTCTGGTAGGTGGTTCTGGCGTGTCCGGCATGTGGTTCTGGCACATCTGAGAGGTGGCTCCGGCATGCCCGGCAGGTGATTCCAATGTGTCTGACAAGTGGTTCTGGCGTAGCCAGCAGGTGATTTTGGTGTGTCCAGCAGGTGGTTCTGGGGAGTGGATCAGGTGGTTCCGGCATACTCGGCAGTTGGTTCCAGCGTGTCCGGCACATGGTTCTGGCACGGCTGGGAGGTGGTTCCAGCATGCCCGGCAGGTGATCCCAGAGAGTCCTCCAAGTGGTTCTGGCATAGCCCGCAGGTGTTTTTGGTGTGTCCGTCAGGTGCTTCTGGCGAGTCGAGCAGGTTGTTCCAGCGTGCTCGGCAGGTGGTTCAGGCAGGTCCAGCAGGTGTTTTCAGTCTGTCCATGACATGGTTCTGGCATGTCCGGAAGGTGATTCTGGAGTGTCCACCAAGTGGTTTTGGCGTAGCTGGCACATGATTTTGGCGTGTCAGGCAGGTGGTTCCGGCGAGCTCGGCAGGTGGTTCAGGCTTGAGTGGCAGGTGGTTCCGTAGTGTCCGGTAAGTGGTTCCGGCGTCTCTGGCACATGGTTCTGGCACGTCTGAGAGGTGGTTCCGGCATGCCCGGCAGGTCATCCCGGAGAGTCCTCCAAGTGGTTCTGGCATAGCCCGCAGGTGTTTTTGGTGTGTCCGGCAGGTGGTTCCGGAGAGTCGAGCAGGTGGATCTGGCGTGCTTGGCAGGTGGTTCAGGCAGGTCCGGCATGTGTTTGCAGTCTGTCCATGACGTGGTCCCGGCATGCCCGCAAGGTGATTCTGGAGTGTCCACCAAGTGGTTTTGGCGTAGCTGGCATGTGATTTTGGCGTGTCAGGCATGTGGTTCCGGTGAGCTCGGCAGGTGGTTCAGGCTAGAGCGGCAGGTGGTTCCGTTGTGTCCGGTAGGTGGTTCCAGCGTGTCCTGCACGTGGTTCTGGAACGTCTGATAGGTGATTCCAGCATGCCCAGCAGGTGATTCCGGAGTGTCTTCCGAGTAGTTCTGGCGTAGCCGGCAGGTGATTTTGGCATGTCCAGCATGTGGTTCTGGGGAGTGGATCATGTGGTTCCGGCATACTTGACAGGTGGTTCCGGCGTGTCCGGCACATGGTTCTGGCACGTCTGAGAGTTGGTTCCGGCATGCCCGGCAGGTGATTCTGGTGTTTCCGGCAAGTGGTTCTGGCGTAGCCGGCAGGTGATTTTGGCGTGTCCGGCAGGTGATTTTGACGTCTCCGGCTGGTGATTCTGGCGAGCTGTTCAGGTGGTTCCAGCGTTTCCGGCAGGTGGTTGCGGTCTCTCCGTTAGTGAGTTCCAGCATATGCCGCATGTGGTTCAGGTACTTCTGAGAGGTGGTTCCAGAATGCCCAGCAGGTGATTTCGGACTGTTCGCCACGTGGTTCTGGCACATCTGAGAGGTGGTTCTGGCATGCCCGGCAGGTGATCCCGGAGAGTCCTCCAAGTGGTTCTGGCCTAGCCCGCAGGTGATTTTGGCGTGTCCGGCAGGTGGTTCCAGCATGCTCGGCTGGTGGTTCAGGCTGGTCAGGTAGGTGATTCCGGTCTGTCCGGGATGTGGTTCCGGCGCGTCCGGCACGTGGTTCCGGCACGTCTGACAGGTGGTTCTGTCATGTCCGGCAGGTGATTCCGGATTGTCCACAAAGTGGTTCTGGCGTAGCCGGCAGGTGATTTTGGCATGTCCCACAGGTGCTTCCGATAATTAGAGCAGGTGCTTCCAGCTAGCTCGGCAGGTGCTTCTGGCGTCTCCGACACTTGATTTTGGCACATGTGAGAGGTGGTTCCGGCATGCCCGGCAAGTGATTCCGGAGTGTCCGACATGTGGTTGTGGCACGTCTGAGAGGTGGTTCTGGCATGCCCGGCAGGTGATTCCAGAGTCTGCGGCATGTGGTTCTGGCACATGTGAGAGGTGGTTCCGGCATGCCCTACAGGTGATTCCGGAGTGTCCGGCAAGTGGTTCTGGCATAGCCGGTTGGTGAATTTCACGTATCCAGCAGGTGACTCCAGCAAGTCGAGCAGGTTGTTCCGGCGTGCTCAGCAGGTGGTTCAGGCAGGTCCGGCTTCTGGTTCCAGTCTGTCCATTAGGTGGTTCCGGCGTGTCCGCCACATGCTTCTGGCACATCTGAGAGGTGGTTCCGGCATGCCTGCCGGGTGATTCCATAGAGTCTGCCTCGTGGTTCTGGCCTAGCTCGTAGGTGATTTTGGCGTATCCGGCAGCTGGTTCCGGCATGCCCGGCAGGTGATTCCGCAAAGTCCGGCAAGTGGTTCTGGCATAGCCAGCAGGTGATTTTTGCGTGTCTAGCAGATGGGTCCCACGAGTCGTGCAGGTGGTTCCTGCATGCTCAGCAGGTGGTTCAGGCGTGTCTGGCAGGTGGTTCCATAGTGTCCGGTAGGTGGTTCCGGCGTGTCCGGCACGTGGTTCCGGCACGTCTGAGAGGTGATTCCGGCATGCCTGGTAGGTGATTCCGGAGTGTCTGCCGAGTGGTTCTGAAGTAGCTGGCAGGTGATTTTGGCATGTCCAGCAGGTGGTTCTGGGGAGTGGCTCAGGTGGTTCCGGCATACTCGGCATGTGGTTCCGGCGTGTCCGGCACATGGTTCTGGCACGTCTGAGTGGTGGTTCCAGCATGCCTGGCAGGTGATCCCTGAGAATCCTCCAAGTGGTTCTGGCCTAGCCCGCAGGTGTTTTTGGTGTGTCCGGCAGGTGGTTCTGTCGAGTCGAGCAGGTGATTCCGGCGTGCTCGGCAGGTGTTTCAGGCAGGTCCAGTAGGTGGTTCCGGTCTGTCCGGGAGGTGGTTCCGGCACGTGTGACAGGTGGTTCTGGCATGTCTGGCAGGTGATTCCGGATTATCCACCAAGTGGTTCTGGCGTAGCCGGCATGTGATTTTGGCGTGTCCCACAGGTGGTTCCAACAATTCGAGCAGCTGCTTCCAGCTGTCTCATCAGGTGCTTCTGGCGTCTCCGGCACTTGATTTTGGCACATTTGAGAGGTGGGTCAGGCATTCCTGGCAGGTGATTCTGGAAAGTCCGGCAAGTGGTTGTGGCATAGCTGGCAGGTGATTTTGGCATGTCCAGCAGGTGGTTCTGGGGAGTGGATCAGGTGGTGCCGGCATACTCGACAGGTGGTTCCAGCGTGTCCGGCACATGGTTCTGGCACGTCTGAGAGGTGGTTCCGGCATGCCCAGCAGGTGATCCCGGAGAGTCCTCCAAGTGGTTCTTGCGTAGCCTGCAGGTGTTTTTGGTGTGTCCGGCAGGTGGTTCTGGCGAGTCGAGCAGGTGTTTCCGGCGTGCTCAGAAGGTGGTTCAGGCAGGTCCGGCATGTGTTTGCAGTCTGTCCATGACGTGGTTCCGGCATGCCCGGAAGTTGATTCTGGAGTGTCCACCAAGTCGTTTTGGAGTAGCCGAAACGTGATTTTGGCATGTCAGGCAGGTGGTTCCGGCGAGCTCGGCAGGTGCTTCCGATCTCTCCACCACATGGTTGTGGCCCGTCTGACAGGTGGTTCCGCCATGCCCGGCGGCTGATTCCGTAGTGTCAGACATGTGGTTCTGGCACTTCTGAGAAGTGGTTCCAGCATGCCCTGCAGGTGATTCCAGAGTGTCTGGCACGTGGTTCTGGCATAGCCGGCTGGTGATGTTGGCGTGTCCAGCAGGTGGCTCCAGCGAGTCAAGCAGGTTGTTCCGGCGTGCTCAGCAGGTGGTTCAGGTGGGTCCGGCAGGTGGTTCCAGTCTGTCCAGTAGGTCGTTCCGGTGTGTCCGGCACGTGCTTCTGGCACATTTGAGAGGTGGTTCCGGCATGCACGGCGTGTGATTCCATAGAGTCCACCAAGTGGTTCTGGCCTAGCCGGCACGTGATTTTGGTGTCTCTGGCAGGTCGTTCCTGTGAGTCGAGCAGGAGGTTCCGGCGTGCTCGGCACATGCATCCGGTGTCTCTGGCATGTGGTTATGGCACGTCTGAGAGGTGGTTCCGGCATGCCCTCCAGGTGATTACAGAGTGTCCAGCAAGTGGTTCTGGCATTGCTGGCTGGTGATTTTGGCGAGTCCAGCAGGTGGTTCCAGCAAGTCGAGCAGGTGGTTCAGACGGGTCCGCCAGGTGGTCCCTGTCTGTCCAGTCGGTGGTTCCGGCGTGTCCGGCACGTGCTTCCTGCACGTCTGAGAGGTGGTTCTGGAATGTGTGGCGGGTGATTCCATAGAGTCAGCCACGTGGTTCTGGCCTAGCCGGCACGTGATTTTGGTGTCTCCGGCAGGTGGTTCTGGCGAGTCGAGCATGAGGTTCTGGCGTGCTCGGCAGGTGCATCCGGTGTCTCTGGCACGTGGTTCTGGCACCTCTGAGAGGTGGTTCCGGCATGCCTTTCATGTGATCCCGGAGAGTCCTCTAAGTGGTTCTGGCATAGCCAGAGGTGTTTTTGGTGTGTCCGGTAGGTGGTTCTGGCAAGTCGAGCAGGTGCTTCTGGCGTGCTTGGCAGGTGGTTCAGGCAGGTCTGGCAGGTGTTTGCAGTCTGTTCATGACGTGGTTCCGGCATGCCCGAAGGTGATTCTGTAGTGTCCAACAAGTGGTTTTGGCGTAGCCGGCATGTGAATTTGGCGTGTCAGGCAGGTGCTTCGGCGCGTCCATCCCAGAGACTCCGGCATGTGGTTCTGGCACATCTGAGAGGTGGTTCCGGCATGCCTGGCAGGTGATCCCGGAGAGTCCTCCAATTGGTTCTGGCCTAGCCCGCAGGTGATTTTGGCATGTCGGGCAGGTGGTTCCGGCATGCTCGGCAGGTGGTTCCGTTGTGTCTGGAAGGTGGTTCGAGCGTGTCCGGCATGTGGTTCTGGCACATCTGAGAGGTGGTTCTGGCATGCCTGGCAGGTGATTCCGGATTGTCTGGTGAGTGGTTCTGGCGTAGCCAGCAGGTGATTTTGGCGTGTCCAATAGGTAGTTCTGGGGAGTGGATCACGTGGTTCTGGCATACTCGGTAGGTGGTTCCGGCGTGTCCGTCACATGGTTCTGGCACATCTGAGATGTGGTTCCAGCATGCCCGGTAGGTGATCCCAGAGAGTCCTCCAAGTGTTTTTGGCATACCCGGCACGTGATTTTGGCATATCAGGCAGGTGGTTCGGCATCTCCAGCAGGTGGTTCCGGCGAGCTCAGCAGTTGCTTCCGGTCTCTCCAGCACGTGGTTGTGGCACGTCTGAGAGGTGGTTCCGGCATGCCCGACAGGTGATTCTGGAGTGTCCGTCATGTGGTTCTGGCATGTGTGAGAGGTGGTTCCGGCATTCGCGGCAGGTGATTCTGGAGTCTGCGGCATGTGGTTCAGGCACATCTGAGAGGTGGTTCCAGCATGCCCTGCAGGTGATTCTGGAGTTTCCAGCAAGTGCTTCTGGCATAGCCAGATGGTGATTTTGGCATGTCCAGCAGGTGGCTCCAGCGAGTCGAGCAGGTTGTTGTGGCGTGCTCAGCAGGTGGTTCAGGCGGGTCCGGGAGGTGGTTCCGGTCTCTCCAGTAGGTGGTTCTGGTGTGTATGGCATGTGCTTCCGGAGTGTTCACCAAGTGGTTCTGGCATAGCCGGCAGGTGATCTTGCATGTCCGGTGGTGGTTCCAGCGAGTCGAGCCGGTGGCTCTGGTCTGTCCGGCAGGTTGTTCTGGGGTGTCCGGCATGAGTTTCTGGCATATCTGAGAGGTTGTGCTGGCATGACCTTCATGTGATTCCGGCTTGTCCGCCAAGTGGTTCTGGTCTAGCGGGCAGGTGATTTTGGCGTGTCCGGCAGGTGGGACCAGTGAGTCAAGCAGGTGGTTCCGGCGAGTGTTTCCTGTGGTTCCAGTCTATCCGGGAGATGGTTCCGGCCTGTCTGGCATGTGCTTCTGGCACTTCTGAGAGGTTGTGCCGACATGCCCGGCAGGTGATTCTGGAGTGTCCGCCAAGTGGTTCTGGCGTAGCCGGCAGGTGATTTTGGCGTGTCCGGCAGGTGGTTCTGTGGAGTGGATCAGGAGCTTCCGGCATTCTCGGCAGGTGCTTCCGCCATCTCCGGCATGTGGTTGTGGCACCTCTCAGAGGTGGTTCCAGCATGCCTGGCAGATGATTCTGGAGTGTCCGACAAGTGGTTGTGGCGTAGCCAGCTGGTGATTTTTGCGTGTCTGGCAGGTGGTTCTGGCGAGTCAAGCAGGTGGTCCCGGTGTGTCCGGCTGGTGGTTCCGGTCTGTCCTGGAGGTGGTTCCCGCGTGTCCGGCACATGCTTCTGGCACGTCTGAGAGGTTGTGCCGTCATGCCCGAAACATTATTCCAGCTTTTACGCAAAGTGGTTCTGACGTAGCCAGCAGGTGCTTCCGGCGAGTCTGGCAGGTGGTTCCGGTCTGTCCGGTAGATGGTTCCAGCGTCTACGGCACGTGGTTCTGGCACCTCTGAGAGGTGGTTCCGGCATGACCGGCTGGTGATTCCGGATTGTCCACCAAGTGGTTCTGGTGTAGCCGGAAGGTGATTTTGACGTTTCCGGCAGGTGTTTCTGGCTAGTCGAGCAGGTGGCTCTGGCATGCTCGGCCGATTGGTTCCGGCATGTCCGGCAGGTGGTTCCCTTCTGTCCGGTGTGGTTCCCGCGTGTCCGGCATGTGGTGCTGGCACATCTGAGAGGTGATTCCGGCATGCCCGGCAGGTGATTCCGGAGTGTCTGCCAAGTAGTTCTGGCATAGCCAGCAGGTGATTTTGGCGTGTCCAGCAGGTGTTTCTGGCGAGTCTATCAGGTGGCTCAATCATGCTCTGCAGGTCCTTCTGGCGTCTCTGGCACGTGGTTCTAGTGTGTCTGAGAGCTGGTTCCGGCATGTGCGGCAGATGATTCCGGAGTGTCCTCCATGTGGTTCTTGCATACCTGGCAGGTGATTTTGGCGTGTCAGGTAGGTGGTTCCGGCGAGTCGAGCAGCTGGTTCCGGTGTGCTCGGCAGGTAGTTCAGGCGGGTCTGGCAGGTGGTTTCAGTCTGTTCGGGGTGTGGTTCCGGCATCTCAGGCACATGCTTCTCTCATGTCTGGGAGGTGGTTCCGAAGGCCTGACAGGTGTTTCCGGAGTGTCCGCCAAGTGGTTCTGGCGTAGTTGGCAGGTGATTTTGGCGTGTCCCATAGGTGGTGCCGATGACTAGAGCAGCTGCTTCCGGCTAGCTCGTCAGGTGCTTCTGGCGTCTCCGGCACTTGATTTTGGCACATTTCGGAGGTGGGTCCGGCATTCCCGGCAGTTGATTCTGGAGTGTCTGACAAGTGGTTCTGGCATAGCCAGCAGGTGATTTTTGTGGGTGCAGCAGGTGGGTCCTGTGAGTCGAGCAGGTGGTTCCTGCATGCTCGGCAGGTGGTTCAGGCATGTCCGGCAGGTGGTTCGATTGTGTCCGGTAGGTGGTTCTGGCGTGTCCAGGATGTGGTTCTGGCACGTCTGAGAGGTGGTTCCGGCATGCCCGGCAGGTGATTCCGGAGTGTCTGCCAAGTGGTTCTGGCTTAGACGGCAGGTGATTTTGGCGTGTCCGGCAGGTGGTTCTGGGGAGTGGTTCAGGTGGTTCTGCCATACTCGGCACGTCGTTCCGGCGTGTCCGGCACCTGGTTCTGGCACGTCTGAGAGGTTGTTCCGGCATGCCCGGCAGGTGATTCCGGAGTGTCTGCCGAGTGGTTCTGGCTTAGACGGCAGGTGATTTTGGCGTGTCCAGCATGTGGTTCTCGGGAGTGGATAAGGTGGTTCTGCCATACTCGGCAGGTGGTTCCAGCGTGTCCGGCACATGGTTCTGGCATGTCTGAGAGTTGGTTCCGGTGTGCCCGGCAGGTGATCCCAGACTGTCCCCCACGTGGTTCTGGCGTAGCTGGCAGGTGATTTTGGCATGTCCAGCAGGTGGTTCTGGGGAGCGGATCTGGTGGTTCTGGCATACTCGGAGGGTCGTTCCGGCTTGTCCGGCACCTGGTTCTGGCACGTCTGAGAGGTGGTTCCGGCATGCCCAGAAGGTGATTCCAGAGTGTCTGCCAAGTGGTTCTGGCTTAGCCGGCAGGTGATTTTGGCGTGTCCAGCAGGTTGTTCTGGGGAGTGGATCAGGTGGTTCTGGCATACTCAGCAGGTGGTTCCAGCGTGTCAGCCACATGGTTCTGGCATGTCTCAGAGTTGGTTCCAGTGTGCCTGGCAGGTGATCCCAGACTGTTCCCCACGTGGTTCTGGCGTAGCTGGCAGGTGATTTTGGCATGTCCAGCAGGTGGTTCCAGTGATTCGAGCAGGTGGTTCCGGCGATCTGGGCTGGTGGTTCAGGTGTGTCCCGCAGGTTGTTCCTGTCTGTCCGGGAGGTGGTTCCGGCGGGTCCGGCAGGTGGTTCCTGTCTCTCTGGGAGGTGGTTGTGGTGTGCTCAGCAGCTGCGTCTGGCGTCTCCGGCACGTGCTTCTAGCACATCTGAGAGGTGGTTCAGGCATGCCCAGCAGGTGATTCCATACTGTCCACCACGTGGTTCTGGCACATCTGAGAGGTGGTTCTGGCATGCCCAGGAGGTGATCCGGAAGAGTCCTCCAAGTGGTTTTTGTGTAGTCGGTAGGTGATTTTGGCGTGTCTGGCAGCTGGTTCTGGCGAGTTGAGCAGGTGGTTCCAGCGTGCTCAGCAGGCGCTTCCTGCGTCAATGGCACATGTTTCTGGCACATCTGACAGGTGGTTCCGGCATGCCCGACAGGTGATTTTGCAGTGTCCCGCAAGTTGTTCTGGCGTAGGCGGCAGGTGATTTTGGCGTGTCTGGCAGGTGATTTTGGCGGGTCTGGCAGGTGGTTCCTGCGAGTCGAGCAGGTGCGTCCGGCGTGCTCGACAGGTGTTTCCGGCGTGTCTGGCATGTTGTTCAGGACTGTCCGGTAGGTGGTTCCGGCATGTCCGGCACGTGGTTCTGGCTGGTCTGAGAGGTGGTTCTGGCATGCCTGGCAGGTGATTCCGGAGTGTCCGACAAGTGGTTCTGGCGCAGCCAGCATGTGATTTTGGCATGTCCGGCAGGTGGGTCCTGCGAGTCGAGCAGGTCATTCCTGCGTGCTCGGGAGGTGGTTCAGGCGTGTCCGGCAGGTGGTTCCAGTCTGTCCAGGACGTGGTTCCGACGTGTCCAGCATGTAGTTCTGGTACATCTCAGAGGTGGTTCCGGGCTGCCTGGCAGGTGATTCCGGAGTGTCTGCCAATTGGTTCTGGCTTGGCCGGCAGGTGATTTTGGCGTGTCCGGCAGGTGGTTCTGGGGAGTGGATCAGGTTACAGCACTTCTGAGAGGGGGTTCTGGCATTCCCGGCAGGTGATTCCGGAGAGTCCTCCAAGTGATTCTGGCGTAGCCAGCAGGTGATTTTGGCATGTCGGGCAGGTGGTTCTGGGGAGTGGATCAGGTGGTTCCGGCATACTCGGAAGGTCGTTCCGGTGTGTCCGGCACCTGGTTCTGGCACGTCTGAGAGGTGGTTCTGGCATGCCCAGCAGGTGATTCCGAGGGTCTGCCAATTGGTTCTGGCTTGGCCGGCAGGTGATTTTGGTGTGTCTGGCAGGTGGTTCTGGGGAGTGGATCAGGTGGTTCTGGCATACTCGGCAGGTGGTTCCAGCGTGTCTGGCACACGGTTCTGGCATGTCTGAGAGGTGGTTCCTGCATGCCTGGCAGGTGATCCCGGAGTGTCCTCCAAGTGGTTCTGTCATAGCCCGCAGGTGATTTTGGCGTGTCCGGCAGGTGGTTCCGGCATGCTCAGCAGGTGGTTCAGGCATGTCCGGCAGGTGGTGCCGGTCTGTCCGGGAGGTGGTTCTGGCGTGTAAGGCACGTGATTCTGGCACGTATGAGAGGTGGTTCTGGCATGCCCAGCAGGTGATTCCAGAGAGTCCGCCAAGTGGTTCTGGCGTAGCCGGCAGGTGATTTTGTGTGTCCGGCGGGGGTTCTGGTGAGTCGAGCTGGTGGTTCCAGCATGCTTGGCAGGTGGTTCAGGCGTGTCTGGCAGTTGGTTCCAGTCTGTCCAGGACGTGGTTCTGGCGTGTCCGGCACACGGCTCTGGTACGTGTGAGATGTGAGTCCGGCATGCCCGGCAGGTGATTCCGGAGTGTCCAACAAGTGGTTCTGGCATAGCCGGCTGGTGATTTGGGTGTGTCAGGCTGGTGATTCCGACGAGTCGAGCTGGTGGTTCCGGCAGGCTCAGCAAGTGGTTCAGGCGTTTCGGGCAGGTGGTTCCAGTCTGTCCTATAAGTGCTTTGGGCATGTCCAGCACATGGCTCTGGGATGTCTGAGAGTTGGTTCCGGCGTGCCTGGCAGGTGATCCCAGACTGTCCCCCACGTGGTTCTGGCGTAGCTGGCAGGTGATTTTGTCATGTCCAGCAGGTGGTTCCGGGGATTCCAGCAGGTGGTTCCGGCGAGCTGGGCTGGTGGTTCAGGCGTGTCCAGCAGGTTGTTCCTGTCTGTCCAGGAGGTGGTTCCGGCGGGTCCAGCAGGTGGTTCCTTTCTCTCCGGGAGGTGGTTGTGGCGAGCTCAGCAGGTGCGTCCGGTGTCTCCGGCATGTGCTTCTAGCACATTTGAGAGGTGGTTCCGGCATGCCCAACAGCTGATTCCATACTGTCCACCACATGGTTCTGGCACATCTGAGAGGTGGTCCCGGCATGCCTGGCAGGTCATCCCTGACAGTTCTCCAAGTGGTTCTGGCGTAGCCATCAGGTGATTTTGGCATGTCCGGCAGGTGGTTCCGGTGTGCTCGGCAGGTGGTTCAAGCATGTCCAGCTGGTGGTGCCGGTCTGTCCGGGAGCTGGTTTCGGCGTGTCCGGCACGTGGTTCCGGCACGTCTGAGATGTGGTTCTATCATGCCCGGCAGGTGATTCCAGAGAGTCTGCCAAGTGGTTCTGGCATAGCCGGCAGTTGATTTTGGCGTGTCCAACAGTTGATTCCAGCGAGTTGAGCAGGAGGTTCCGTCGTGGTCGGTAGGTGCTTCCGTTGTCTTTGGCATGTGGTTCTGGCACGTCTGAGAGGTGTTTCCGGCATGCCCGGCTGGTGATTCCAGAGTGACCAACAAGTGGTTCTGGCGTAGCCGGCAGGTGATTTTTTCGTGTCCGGCAGGTGTTTCTGTCGAGTCGAGCAGGTGGTGCCGGCGTGCTCGGCATGTGCTTCTGGTGTCTCCAGCATGTGGTTGTGGCACGTCTGAGAGGTGGTTCCGTCATGCTCGGCAAGTGATTCTGGAGTGTCCACCAAGTGGTTCTGGCATAGCCGGCGGGTGATTTTGGCATGTCCGGCATGTGGTTCTGGCAAGTCGAGCAGGTGGCTCTGACATGCTCGGCAGGTGGTTCCGGCGTGTCCGGTTGGTGTTTCCGGCCAGTCTGGTAGGTGCTTCCAGCGTTTCCAGCACGTGGATCTGGCACATCTGAGAGGTGGCTCCTGCATGCTTGGCAGGTGCTTCCAGCGTCTCCGGCATGTGGTTCTGGCGCGTCTGAGATGTGGTTCAGGCATGCCCTGCAGGTGATTCTGGAGTGTCTGCCATGTGGTACTGGCGTAGCCAGCAGGTGATTTTGGCGTGTCCAACGGGTGGTTCCAGTGAGTCGAGCAGGTGCTTCTGGCATGGTCGGCAGGTGGGTCCGGCGTGTCCCGCAGGTGGTTCCGGTCTGTCCGGTAGGTGGTTCCAGCATGTACGGCACGTGGTTCTGGTACGTCTGAGAGGTGGTTCCGGCATGCCCAGCCATTGATTCCAGACTGTCCGCCACGTGGTTCTGGCACATCTGAGAGGTGGTTCCGGCATGCCCGGCATGTTATCCCGGAGAGTCCTCCAAGTGGTTCTTCTGTAGCCAGGCAGTGACTTTGGCATTTGCGGCTGGTGGTGCCGGTGTGCTCGGCAGGTAGTTCAGGCAGGTCTGGCAGGTGGTTCCAGTGTGTCCGACACATGGTTCCGGCATGTCTGAGAGGTGGTTCTGACATGTCCGGCAGGCGATTCCTCATTGTCCACCAAGGGGTTCTGGCATAGCCGGTAGGTGATTTTGGCATGTCCGGCAGGTGGTTCTGGCAATTCGAGCAGATGCTTCCGGCAACCCCGGCAGATGCTTCCTGCATCTCCGTCACGTGGCTCTGGCACATTTTTGATGTGGTGTCGGCATGGCTGGCAGTTGGTTCCGGAGTGTCCGCCAAGTGGTTCTTGCATAGCTGGCAGGTGATTTTGTGGTGTCTGGCAGGTGAGTCCAGCGAGTCAAGCAGGTGGTTCTGGCGTGCTCGGCAGGTGCTTCTGGCGTCTCCGGCACGTGCTTCTAGCACATCTGAGAGGTGGTTGCGGCATGCCCGGCAGGTGGTTCCGGAGTGTCCGACAAGTGGTTCTGGCATAGCCGACAGGTGATTTTGGCTTGTCCAGCAGGTGGTTCCAGAGAGTCGAGCAGATGGTTCCGGAGTGCTCGGCAGGTGGTTCCGGTCTGTCTGAGAGGTGGTGCTGGCATGTCCGGCATGTGGTTCTGGCATGTCTAAGACGTTGTTCTGGCATTCCCTGCAGGTGATTCTGGAGTGTCCGCCATGTTGTTCTGGCATAGCCAGCAGGTGATTATGGCGTGTCCGGCACACGGTTCCACCGAGTCGAGCAGCTTATTCCGGCATCCTCGGCATGTGCTTCTGGTCTGTTCGGGAGGTGGTTCTGGCGTGTCAGGCATGTGGTTGTGACACGTTTGAGAGGTGGTTCCTGCATGCCCGCCGGTGATTCTAGAGTGTCCGCCAAGTGGTTCTGGCGTAGCCGGCAGGTGATTTTGGCATGTCCGGCAGGTGGTTCCGCCAAGTTGACTAGGTGGTTCCGGCATGCTCGGCAGGTGGTTCCGGCGTGTCTGGCAGGTGGTTCTGGTCTGTCCGGGAGGTGGTTCCGGCATGTCCGGAACGTGGTTCTGGCACGTCTGAGAGGTGCTTTGGGCATGCCCGGCAGGTAATTCCTGTGTGTCCGCCAAGTGGTTCTTGTGTAGCCGGCAGGTGATTTTGGCGTGTCTAGCAGGTGTTTCTGGCATGTTTGGCAGGTGTTTCATGCAGTTCTGGCAGGTGGTTCCGGTCTGTCCGGGAGGTGGTTCTGGCATGTCCAGCACGTGGTTTCAGCAGATCTGAGAGGTGGTTCTGGCGTGCCCGTGAGGTGATCCGGAAGTGTCCTCCAAGTGGTTCTTGCGTAGCCGGCAGGTGATTTTGGCATGTCCAGCAGCTGGTTCTGGCGAGTTGAGCAGGCGGTTCCAGCGTGCTCGGCAGGTGCTTCTGTAGTGTCCCGCAAGTTGTTCTGGCGTAGGCGGCAGGTGATTTTGGCGTGTCTGGCAAGTGGTTCCTGCGAGTCGAGCAGGTGCGTCCGGTGTGCTCGACAGGTGTTTCCGGCGTGTCTGGCAGGTTGTTCCGGTCTGTCTGGTAGGTGGTTCCGGCATGTCCAGCACGTGGTTCTGGTACGTCTGAGAGGTGGTTCCCACATGCGCGGCAGGTGATTCCGGACTGTCAGCCACGAGGTTCTGGCAGGTCTGAGAGGTGGTTCCTGCATGCCTGGCAGGTGATTCCGGAGTGTCCAACAAGTGGTTCTGGTGCAACCGGCATGTGATTTTGGCATGTCCGGTAAGTGGGTCCGGCGAGTTGAGCAAGTGGTTCCTGCATGCTCGGCAGGTTGTTCTGGCGTGTCCGGCAGGTCGTTCCATTGTGTGTGGTAGGTCATTCCAGTGTGTCTGGCACGTAGTTCTGGCACGTCTCAGAGGTGGTTCCGGCATGCCCGCCAGTTGATTCCGGAGTGTCTGCCAAGTCGTTCTGGAGTAGCTGGCAGGTGATTTTGGCATGTCCGGCAGGTGGTTCTGGGGAGTGGATCAGGTGGTTCCGGCATACTCGGCAGGTGATTCCGGCGTGTCCTGCACATGGTTCTGGCACGTCTGAGAGGTGGTTCAAGCAAGCCCGGCAGGTGATTCCAGAGAGTCCACCAAGAGGTTCTGGCATAGCCGGCAGCTGATTTTGACGTGTCCAACAGTGGTTCCGGCGAGTTGAGCAGGTGTTTCCGGCATGGTCGGCAGGTGCTCCCGGTGTCTTTGGCACGTGGTTCCGGCACGTCTGAGAGGTGGTTCCGGCACGCCCAGCAGGTGATTCCAGAGTGACCAACAAGTGGTTCTGGCGTAGCCGGCATGTGATTTTTTTCGTGCCTGGCAGGTGTTTCCAGCGAGTCGAGCAGGTGGTCTCGGCGTGCTCTGCAGCTGCTTCCGGCGTCTCCGGCACGTGGTTCTGGCACGTCTGAGAGGTGGTTCAGGCATACCTGGCACGTGATTCCAGATTGTCCACTAAGTGGTTCTGACATTGCCGGCAGGTGATTGTGGCGTGTCCGGCAGGTGGGTCCTAGGAGTCGAGAAGTTGTTCCGGCGTGCTCGGCAGGTGCTTCCAGCGACTCCAGCAAGTGTTTCTGGCACGCCCGAGAGGTGGTTCCGGCATGCCCGGCAGGTGATTCCGAAGTGTCTGGCAAGTGATTCTGGCGCAGCCGACATGTGATTTCGGCATGTCCGGCAGGTGGGTCCTGCGAGTCGAGCAGGTCATTCCTGCGTGCTCGGGAGGTGGTTCAGGTGTGTCTGGCAGGTGGTTCCAGTCTGTCCAGGATGTGGTTCCGCCGTGTCCAGCACGTGGTTCTGGTACGTCTCAGAGGTGGTTCCGGGATGCCTGGCAGGTGATTCCGGACTGTCCCCCAGGTGGTTCTTCCATAGCCGGCAATTGATTTTGGCCTGTCCGGCAGGTGTTTCTGGCGAGTCGTGCAGGTGGCTCCGGCATGCTCGGCAGGTGCTTCCGGCGTCACCAGCATGTGGTTCTGGTGTGTCTGAGAGCTGTTTCCGGCATGTCCGGCAGATGATTCAGGAGTGTCTGCCAAGTGGTTCTGGCATACCCGGCAGGTGGTTTTGCGTGTCTGGTGTTGGTTGCAGCGAGTCGAGCAGGTGGTTCCAGCGTGTCTGCCAGGTGGTTCCGGTGTGTCCGTGAAGTGGTTCCGGCGTGTCCGGCATGTGGTTCTTGCACGTCTGATAGGTTGTGCTGGCATGCCTGGTACGTGATTCCTGCTTCTCCAACAAGTGGTTCTGGTGTCGCCGGCAGGTGATTTTGGCATGTCCCGCAGGTGGGTCCGGCGAGTCTAGCAGGTGGTTCCGGCAAGTTTGGCCGTTGGTTCCGGTCTGTCCTGGAGGTGGTTCCGGCGTGTCCGGCACGTGCTTCAGGCACGTCTGAGAGGTTGTGCTGGCATGCCCGGCAGGTGATTCCGGATTCTCCAGTAAGTGGTTCTGGTGAAGCCGGCAGGTGATTTTGGCATGTCTGGCAGGTTGGTCCTGGGAGTCAAGCAGGTGGTTCTGGCTTGCTCGGCAGGTGGTTCAGGCATGTCCGGTAGGTGGTTCCAGTCTGTCCTGGAGGTGGTTCCTGCATGTCCGGCACATGCTTCTGGCACGTCTGAGAGGTTGTGCTGACATGGCCGGCAGTTGATTCCAGAGTGTCCACTAGGTGGTTCTGGCATAGCCGGCTGGTGATTTTGGCATGCCCGGCATGTGGTTCCGGCGTGCTCGACAGGTGGTTCCGGCGTGTCTGGCAGGTGGTTCCGGTATGTCAGGTAGGTAGTTCCAGCGTGTCCGGCACATGGTTCTGGCACGTCTGAGAGGTGGTTCTGGCGAGCTCGGCAGGTGCTTCCGGTCTCTCCGGCATGAGGTTGTGGCATGTCTGAGAGGTGGTTCCGGCATGCCCGGCAGGTGATCCCGGAGAGTCCTCCAAGTGGTTCTGTCCTAGCCCGCAGGTGATTTTGGCGTGTCCGGCAGGTGGTTCCGACGATTCGAGCAGGTGCTTCCGGCTAGCTCAGCAGGTGCTTCTGGCATCTCCCGCACTTGATTTTGGCACATTTGAGAGATGGGTCCGGCATTCCCGGCAGGTGATCCTGGAGAGTCCTCCAAGTGGTTCTGACCTAGCCCGCAGGTGATTTTGGCATGTCGGGCAGGTGGTTCCTGCATGCTCGGCAGGTGGTTCAGGCAGGTCCGGTAGGGGGTTCCGGTCTATCCAGGAGGTTGGTCCGGCGTGTTTGGCATGTGGTTCCGGCACGTCTGACAGGTGGTTCTGGCATGTCCGGCAGGTGATTCCAGATTGTCCACCAAGTGGTTCTGGCATCAGCAGTAGGTTATTTTGGCGTGTCTGGCAGGTCTTTCCTGCTTTTTGGGCTCGTGGCTCTGGCTTGTAAGACAGGTGTTGGTGGCATTTCTGGCCCCCGATTCTGACATACTCCGCAGGTGGTTTCAGTGTTTCTGGCACCTGTTTGCAGCATATCCATCAGGTGTTTCCAATGTGTCTGGCATGTCATTGTGCTACGTTTGGAATCTGGTTCCGTCGTGTCTGTTGTGTGCGGCTGGCATGTTGATGAGATGGTTCTGCAGTGTCAGAATCGTTGTTCCACTATGTCCGGCAGGTGGTTACAGGTGGTTCTGGCATGCAACGTGGGTGTTTCTGGTGTGCCTGTTGGGTCGTTCTGGCGTGAATGTGTGGTTCTTTGAGAGTGTGTGGAGGGTGTTTTTGGCATGTCTCCCAGGGTTTTCTGGCATCTAAGGGGCATGGTTCCTTTTTATACGTCAGGTGAGTTTGTTCTCAACTTCCTAAAGAGATGGAAGAAAGATGGTCTGTGGCTTGTCGCCCCTTGAGGGGTGGAGCCAATGCATTGTGCATTCTGCGTCTAGAGCAATGGAGGGCAAGACTGAGAGGAAAGGGGCCTTTCTGACGTAGGTGTTTTCTGACACTCTCTCCACCAGTGGTCAACTGTGGTTGGTGAAAAGCGTATTGTCTCTCTCCTGCTAAACACATGGTTGCACAATCATTTGGGACTCAGCCCAGTTGCTTAAGGGGAAGACGTAGGCATTTTGTCTGAACCGGGTTGGCAAGGTGGAATTGTGGCAGAAGCAGAAGTTCTAAAGCTGAGAGTTAAGGCCTGGGAAGAAATGCCATTTGAGCTGCCTAAGTATGAGAAGTTCCTGGTCTGCTGTAACAGGACTGTGGAAAGCGAGTTTTTTGTCAGCTTCCTAAAGAGCTGGAGGCAAGACTGTTTATGGCTTGTCTCCCATTGAAGGATGGAGGCAGTGCTTTGTGCCTTCCACCTCTAGAGCAATGGAGGGCACGGCTGAGTGCAAAGGGCCCTTTCTGACATTGTTGCTTTCTGACACTCCCCAAATCATTGCTCAAGGGCCGTTGTTTAAAAGCATATTCTCTGCTCCTGCTAAGCATGTGGAAGCACAATCATCTGGGCCTCGTCCCCGTTGCTGAAGGGGAAGATGTAGGCATTCCGTCAGAGCCCGGTGGGCAAGGTGGAAATGTGGCAGTAACAGAAGTTCCAAATCGGCGAGTTAAGGGCTGAAAAGAAACGGCATATCAGCTGCCTTTGTATGAGATGTTCCCTGGACGCCGTAAGATCACTGTTGAAAGCGAGTTCCTTCTCAGCTTCCTAAAGAGATGGAAGCAATGTGGTCTGTGGCTTGTCGCCCCTTGAGGGGTGGAGCAAGTGCATTGTGCATTCCATGTCTAGAGCAATGGAGGGCACAGCTGAGAGCAAAGGGGTCTTTCTGAAATAGCTGCTTTCCGACACTCTTTCCAGCAGTGCACAATGGTGGTTGGAAAAAGGCGTGCAGTCTATCGCCTCCTAAGCACGTGGACGCTCAATCATTTGGGACTCAGCCCAGTTGCTTCAGGGGAAGATGTAGGCATTTCGTCTGAGCCGGGTTGGCAAGGTGCAATTGTGGCAGAAGCAGAAGTTCTAAAGTGGCGAGTTAAGGGCTGGCAAGAAAGGCCGTTTGACCTGCATTTCTATGACAGTTTCCACGGTGGCGGTTCCCGGGAGTCGAGCAGGTGTTTCCGGCATGCTCAGCAGATGGTTCGGGTCTTTCACGCAAGTGGTCCAGGGTGTTACGCACGTGGTTCTGGCACATCTGAGGTGCGGTTTTGGCATGCCCAGCAGGTGATCACGGAGAGTCCTCCAAGTGGTTCTGGCCTAGCCCGCAGGTGAATTTGTCGTGTCCTGCAGGTTGTTCTGGCATGCTCGGCAGGTGGTTCAGGCAGGTCGGGTAGGTGATTCCGGTCTGTCCGGGAGGTGGTTCCGGCATGTCCGGCACGTGGTTCCGGCACGTCTGACAGGTGGTTCTGGCATGTCTGGCAGGTGATTCCGGATTGTCCACAAAGTGGTTCTGTTGTAGCCGGCAGGTGATTTTGGCGTGTCCCACAGGTGGTTCCGAAGATTCGAGCAGGTGCTTCTGGCTAGCTCGGCAGGTGCTTCTGGTATCTCCAGCACTTGATTTTGGCACATTTCAGACGTGGGTCCGGCATTCTTGGCATGTGATTCCGGAAAGTCCGGCAAGTGGTTCTGGCTTAGCCAGCAGGTGATTTTTGCGTGTCCGGCAGGTGGGTCCTGTGAGTCGAGCAGGTGGTTCCTGCATGCTCGGCAGGTGGTTGAGGCGCATCCGTCATGTGGTTCCATTGTGTCTGGTCGGTGGTTCCGGGGTGTCCGGCACGTGGTTCTGGCACGTCTGAGAGGTGGTTCGGGCATGCCCGGCTGGTGATTCCGGAGTGTCTGCCAAATGGTTCTGGCGTAGCTAGCAGTTGATTTTGGCGTGTCTGGCAGGTGGTTCTTGCAAGTCAAGCAGGTGGTTCCGGCGTGCTCGGCAGTTGTTTCAGGCGGGTCCGGCAGGTGGTTCCGGTCTGTCCGGGAGGTGGTTCCGGTCAGTCCAGGAGGTGGTTCCGGCGTGTCCGGCACGTGGTTGCGGAACATCTGAGAGGTGGCTCCAGCATACCCGGCAGGTGAGTCCAGAGAGTCCGCCAAGTGTTTCTGGCCTAGCCGGCATGTGATTTGGGCGTGTCTGGCAGCTGCTTCCAGTGAGTAGGGCAGGTGGCTCTTGCGTGCTGGGCAGGTGATCCCGGTATCGTTGGCATGTGGTGTTGGCATGTCTGAGAGCTGGTTCCGGCATGCCCGGCAGGTGATTCCGGAGTGTCCACCAAGTTGTTCTGGTGTAGCCGGCAGGTGATTTTGCGTGTCCGGCGGTGGTTCCGGAGATTCGAGCACGTGGTTCCGGCGTGTCCGGCAGGTCTTTCCGGACTGTCCCGTAGGTGGCTCTGGCATGTCCGCCACATTGTTCTGGCAGGTTTGAGAGGTGGTTATGGCATGCCTGGCAGGTGATTCCAGAGAGTCCACCAAGTGGTTCTGGCCTACCCGGCAGGTGATTTTGGCGTGTCCGGCAGGTGTTTCTGGCGAGTCGAGCAGGAGGCTCCGGCATGCTTGGCAGGTGCTTCCGGCATCTCTGGCACGTGGTTCTGGTGTGTCTGAGAGCTGGTTCTGGCATGTCCGGCAGATGATTCCAGAGTGTCCGTCAAGTGCTTCTGGCATCCCCAGCAGGTGATTTTGGCGTGTCAGGTAGGTGGTTCCGGCGAGTTGAGCAGGTGGATCGGCGTGATCGGCAGGTGGTTCAGGCGGGTCTGGCAGGTGGTTTCCGTCTGTTCTGGGTGTGGTTCCGGCATCTCATGCACATGGTCCTGGCACGTCTGTGAGGTGGTTCCGGCATGCCCGACAGGGCATTCCGGAGTTTCCGGCAAGTCGTTCTGGCTCAGCCGGCCGGTGATTTTGGTCTTTCTTGCAGGTGATTTTGACGTGTCCAGCAGGTGGGGCCTGTGAGTCAAGCAGGTGGTTCCGGTGTGCCCCGCAGGTGCTTTCAGAGACTGCAGCACGTTTTTCTGGCACGCTGAGAGCTGGTTCCAGCATGCCCAGCAGGTTATTCCGCAGTGTGCGGCCAGTGGTTCTGGCGTAGCCGGCAGGTGATTTTGGCGTGTTTGGCAGTTGATTCCTGCGAGTTGAGAAGGTGGTTCAGGTGAGCTCGTCAGGTGCTTCCAGAGTCTCCGGGATGTGGTTGTGGCAGGTATGAGAATTGGTTTCAGCATACCCGACAGGTGATTCCGGAGAGTCCTATAA
The DNA here is from genome assembly GCF_037783145.1 of Equus przewalskii. Classification (NCBI taxonomy): domain Eukaryota; kingdom Metazoa; phylum Chordata; class Mammalia; order Perissodactyla; family Equidae; genus Equus; species Equus przewalskii. Next base: position 237,681 of record NW_027228483.1, read on the forward strand.
GTGGTTCTGGTGCAGCCAGCATGTGATTTTGGCATGTCCGCTAAGTGGGTCCTGCCAGTCGAGCAGGTGGTTTCAGCGTGCTTGGCAGGTGTCTCAGGCGTGTCCGGCAGGTAGTTCCAGTCTGTCCGGGACGTGGTTCCGGCGTGTCCGGCATGTGATTCTGGTACGTCTCAGAGGTTGTTCCAGCATGCCCGGCTGGTGATCCCGGAGAGTCCTCCAAGTGATTCTGGCATAGCCGAAAGTTGATTTTGGGGTGTTCGGCTGGTGTTTCCGGCATGCTAGACAGGTGGTTCAGGCAGGTACAGCAATTGGTTCCGGTCTGTCTGGGAGGTGGTGCTGGCGTGTCTGGCAAGTGGTTCTGGCATGTCTAAGACGTTGTTCCGGCATTCCCTGCAGTTGATTCCGGAGTGTCCGCCATGTTGTTCTGGCACAGCCGGCAGGTGATTATGGCGTGTCCGGCACATGGTTCCACTGAGTCGAGCAGGTGCTTCTGGCTAGCTCGGCAGGTGCTTCTGGCGTCTCCGGCACTTGATTTTGGCACATTTGAGAGGTGGTTCCGGCATGCTTGGCAGGTGGTTCAGGCAGGTCCAGTAGGTGGCTCCGGCCTGTCCGGCACGTGGTTCCGGCACGTCTGACAGGTGTTTCTGGCACGTCCGGCAGGTGATTCCGGATTGTCCGCCAAGTGGTTCTGGCGTAGCCGACAGGCGATTTTGGCGTGTCCCACAGGTGGTTCTGACGATTCGAGCAGGTGCCTCCGGCTAGCTCGGCAGGTGCTTCTGGCGTCTCCGGCACTTGATTTTGGCACATTCAAGAAGTGGGTCCGGCATTCCCGGCAGGTGATTCCGGAAAGTCCGGCAAGTGGTTCTGGCATAGCCAGCAGGTGATTTTTGCGTGTCCAGCAGGTGGGTCCTGTGAGTCGAGCAGGTGGTTCCTGCATGCTCGGCAGGTGGTTCAGGCGTGTCCGGCAGGTGGTTCCGTTATGTCCTGTAGGTGGTTCCGGCGTGTCCGGCACATGGTTCTGGCACGTCTGAGAGGTGGTTCCGCCATGCCTGGGAGGTGATCCCGGAGAGTCCTCCAAGTAGTTCTGGCGTAGCCTGCAGGTGATTTTGCATGTCCGGCAGGTGGTTGTGGCGAGTCAAGCAGGTGGTTCCGGCCTGCTCGGCAGGTGGTTCAGGCAGGTCCGGCAGGTGTTTTCAGTCTGTCCATGACGTGGTTCCGGCATGCCCGGAAGGTAATTCTGGAGTGTCCACCAGGTGGTTTTGGCGTAGCCGGCACGTAATTTTGGCGTGTCAGCCAGGTGGTTCCGGTGTGTCCAGCAGGTGGTTCCGGTCTCTCCGGCACGTGGTTGTGTCACGTGAGGGAGGTGGTTCCGGCATGCCCAGGAGGTGATTCGGGAGTTTCTGGCAAGGGGTTCTGGCATAGCCGGCTGGTGATTTTGGCGTGTCCAGCAGGTGGCTCCAGCGAGTCGAGCAGGTTGTCCCAGGGTGCTCAGCAGGTGGTTCAGGCTGGTCCGGCACGTGGTTCCGGTCTGTCCCGTAGGTGGCTCCGGCGTGTCTGGCACGTGATTCCGGCATGTCTGAGAGGTGGTTCCGGCATGCCCGGTGGGTGATTCCATAGAGTCCGCCACGTGGTTCTGGCCTAGCCGGCAGGTGATTTTGGCGTCTCCGCCAATTGGTTCTGGCGAGTCGAGCAGGAGGTTCCGGTGTGCTCAGCAGGTGCATCCGGTGCCTCTGGCACGTGGTTCTGGCACGTCTGAGAGGTGGTTCCAGCATGCCTGGCAGGTGATTCCAGAGTGTTCGGCAAGTGGTTCTGGCATAGACGGCATGTGATTTTGGCGTGTCCGGCAGGTGATTTTGGCATGTCTGGCAGGTGATTTTGGCGTGTCCGTCAGGTGATTTTGACCTGTCCGACAGGTGTTTCTGGCGAGCTGTTCAGGTGGTTCCGGCGTTCTCCTCAGGTGATTCCGGTGTGTCTGGCAGGTGGTTACGGTCTGTCCGGTAGTGGGTTCCGGCGTGTGCAGCACGTGGTTCTGGTACATCTGCGAGGTGGTTCCCGCATGCCCAGCAGGTGATTCCGGAGAGTCCTCCAAGTGGTTCTGGTCTGGACCGCAGGTGATTTTGGCATGTCTGGCTGGTGGTTCCAGCATGCTCGGCAGGTGGTTCAGGCAGGTGTGGAAGGTGGTTCCGGTCTGTCCGGGAGGTGGTTCCGGCGTGTCTGGCACGTGTTTCCGGCACGTCTGACAAGTCGTTCTGGCATGTCAGGCAGGTGATTCCGGATTGTCCACCAAGTGGTTCTGGCCTAGCTGGCAGGTGATTTTGGCGTCTCCGCCAGGTGGTTCCGGCGAGTCGAGAAGGAGGATCCGGCATGCTCGGCAGGGGCATCCGGTGTCTCTGGCACATGGTTCTGGCAAGTCTGAGATGTGGTTCCAAAATGCCTGGCAGGTGATTCCGGAGTGTCGGCAAGTGGTTCTGGCATAGCCATCAGGTGATTTTGCCATGTCCGGCATGTGGTTCTGGCGACTCGAGCAGGTGGTTCCAGCGTGCACGGTATGTGGTTCACGTGCATCCAGCAGGTGGTTCTGGTCTTTCCTGGATGTGGTTCCGGCATGTCCAGCACGTGGTTCTGGCACGTCTGAGAGGTGGTTCCGGCATGCCCGGCTGGTGATTCCGGAGTGTCCGGCAAGTGGTTCTGGCATAGCAGGCTGGTGATTTTGGCGTGTCCAGCAGGTGGCTCCAGTGAGTCGAGCACGTTGTTCCGGAGTGCTGAGCAGGTGGTTCAGGCGCGTCGGGCAGGTGGTTCCGGTCTTTCCCGTACGTGGTTCCTGTGTGTCCGGCACGTGGTTCTGGTATGTCTGAGATGCGGTTCTGGCATGGCCGGCAGGTGATTTCGGACTATCTGCCATGTCGTTCTGGTATAGCCAGCAGGTGATTATGGTATGTCCGGCACATGGTTCTAGCAAGTCACGCAGGTTATTCCGGCGTGCTCGGCATGTGCTTCTGGTGTTTTCGGGTGGTGGTTCCGGCATGTCAGGTATGTGGTTGTGGCAAGTTTGAGAGGTGGTTCCTGCATGCCTGCAGGAGATTCCAGAGTGTCCAAAAAGTGGTTCTGGCATAGCTGGCAGGTGATTTGGGCGTGTCCAGCAGGTGGGTCGTGTGTGTCGAGCAGGTGGTTCCTGCATGCTCGCCAAGTGGTTCCGGCGTGTCCGGCAGGTACTTCTGGTCTGTCTGGGAGCTGGTTCCGGCATGGCCGGCACATGGTTCTGGCACGTCTGTGAGGTGCTTCGGGCATGCCCAGCAGGTGATTCCTGGGTGTCCGCCAAGTGGTTCTGTTGTCACCGGCAGGTTATTTTGGTGTGTCCGGGAGGTCTTTTCTGCTTTTTGGGCTCGTGGCTCTGGCTTGTAAGACAGGTGCTTGTGGCATTTCTGGCCCCCATTCTTACATACTCCTCAGCTGGTTTCAGTGTTTCTGGCACCTGTTTGCGGCACATCCAACAGGTGTTTACAATGTGTCTGGCATGTCGTTGTGCTATGTTTGGAATCTGGTTCTGTCATGTCATTGTGTGCGGCTGGCATGTTGAAGAGATGGTTCTGCAGTGTCAGAATCGTTGTTCTACTGTGTCCGGCAGGTGGTTACAGGTGGTTCTGGCATGCAACGTGGGTGCATCTGGTATGCCTGTTGGGTCGTACTGGCATGAATGTGTGGCTCTTTGAGAGTGTGCAGAGGGTGTTTTTGGCATGTCTCCTCGGGTTTTCTGGCACATAAGGGGCATGATTCCTTTTTATACGTCAGGTGAGTTTGTTCTCAGCTTCCTAAAGAGATGGAAGAAAGATGGTCTGTGGCTTGTGGCCCCTTGAGGGGTGGAGCCAATGCATTGTGCATTCCAATCTAGAGCAATGGAGGGCATGGTTGAGAGCAAAAGGGTCTTTCTGACATAGCTGCATTCAGACACTCTCTCCACCAGTGCACAATGGTGGTTGGAAAAAGGCTTACAGTCTATCGCCTCCTGAGCAGGTGGATGCTAAATCATTTGGGTCTCAGCCCAGTTGCTTCAGCGGAAGATGTAGGCATTTCATCTGAGCAAGGTTGGCAAGGTAGAATTGCGGCAGAAGCAGAAGTCCTAAAGCGGCGAGTTAAGCACTGGGAAGAAATGGCGTTTGAGCTGCCTTTGTAGGAGAGTTTCCTTGTGTGCTGTAACAGCACTGTGGAAAGTGAGTTCTTCCTCAGCTTCCTAAAGAGCTGGAGGCAAGACAGTTTATGGCTTGTCTCCCATTGAAGGAAAGAGGCAGTGCTTTGTGCCTTCCACCTGCAGAGCAATGGAGGGCATGGCTGAGAGCCAAGGGGCCTTTCTGCCATTGGTGCTTTCTGATACCCTTCAGGGGTGGTGCCAGTGCCTTGTGCCTCCTACCTCTAGAGGAATGGAGGGCACGACCGAGAGTAAAGGGACTTTGTGACATTGGTGGTTTCTGACACTGCCCCAACCATTGCTCAAGGGCAGTTGGTTAAAAGCCTATTGTCTGTCTCCTCCTCAGCATGTGGAACCACAATCATCCGGGCCTCGTCCCCATTGCTCAAGGGGAAGATGTAGGCATTTAGTCTGAGCCGGGTTGACAAGGAGGAAATGTGCAGGATGCAGATGTTCCAGACTGGCGAGGGAAGTGCTGGAAAGAAACGGCTTTCAACCTCCTTTGTATGAGATGTTCCCAGGACGCTGTAAGAGCACTGTTGAAAGGGAGTTTTTTCTCAGCTTCCTAAAGAGCTGGAAGCAGGACAAGATTTGGTTTGTCTCCCATTGAGGGGTGGATCCAGAGCCAGTGCCCTGTGCCTTTCACCTCTAGAGCAATGGAGGGCATGGCTGACAGAAAAGGGGCCTTTCTGACATAGCTGCTTTCCGACACTCTCTCCAGCAGTGCACAATGGTGGTTGGAAAAAGGCGTGCAGTCCATTGCCTCCTAAGCACGTGGACGCTCAATCATTTGGGACTCAGCCCAGTTGCTTCAGGGGAAGGTGTAGGCATTTCGTCTGAGCTGGGTTGGAAAGGTGGAATTGCGGCAGAAGCAGAAGTCCTAAAGCTGCGAGTTAAGGGCTGGGAAAATATGGCGTTTGAGCTGCCTTTGTATGAGAGGTTCCTGGTATGCTGTAACAGGAGTGTGGAAAGCGAGTTGTTCGTCAGCTTCCTAAAGAGCTGGAGGCAAGACAGTTTATGGCTTGTCTCCCATTGAAGGATGGAGGCAGTGCTTTGTGCCTTCCACCTGCAGAGCAATGGAGGGCATGGCCAAGAATAAAGGGCCTTTCTGACGTTGGTGCTTTCTGACACTCCCCCAACCATTGCTCAAGAGCGGTTGGTTAAAAGCCTATTGTCTGTCTCCACCTCAGCATGTGGAACCACAATCATCAGGGCCTCCTCCCCATTGCTCAAGGGGAAGATGTAGGCATTTCGTCTGAGCCGGGTTGGCAAGGTGGAAATATTCAGGATGCAGATGTTCCAGACCGGCGAGTGAAGTGCTGGAAACATACGGCGTTCAGCCTCCTTTGTACGAGATGTTCCCAGGACGCTGTAAGAGCACTGTGGAAAGGGAGTTTTTTCTCAGCTTCCTAAAGAGCTGGAAGCAGGACAAGATGTGGTTTGTCTCCCATTGAGGGGTGGATCCAGAGCCAGTGCCTTGTGCCTTCCACCTCCAGAGCAATGGAGGGCACGGCTGAGTTCAAAGGGGCCTTTCCGACATAGCTGCTTTCTGACACTCTCTCCAGCAGTGCAAAATGGTGGTTGGAGGAAGGCGTGCATTCTATCACCTCCTAAGCACGTGGACGCTCAATCATTTGGGACTCAGCCCAGTTGCTTCAATGGACGATGTAGGCATTTCGTCTGAGCTGGGTTGCCAAGGTGCTGCTGGGTTGCTGCAGAAGCAGAAGTCCTAAAGCGGCGAGTTAAGGGCTGGGAAAAAATGGCGTTTGAGCTGCCTTTGTACGAGAGGTTCCTGGTATGCTGTAACAGGACTGTGGAAAGCGAGTTGTTTGTCAGCTTCCTAAAGAGCAGGAGGGAAGACAGTTTATGGCTTGTCTCCCATTGAAGGACGGAGGCAGTGCTTTGAGCCTTCCACCTGCAGAGCAATGGAGGACACGGCAGAGAGCAAAGGGGACTTTCTGTCATAGGTGCTTTCTGATACCCTTCAGCGGTGGTGCCAGTGCCTTGTGCCTCCTACCTCTAGAGGCATGGAGGGCACGGCCGAGAGTAAAGGGCCTTTCTGACATTGGTGCTTTCTGACACTCCCCCACCATTGCTCAAGGGCGGTTGGTTAAAAGCTTATTGTCTGTCTCCTCCTCAGCATGTGGAACCACACTCATCCGGGCCTCGTCCCCATTGCTCAAGGGGAAGATGTAGGCATTTTGTCTGAGGCGGGTTGGCAAGGTGGAAATGTGGCAGAAGCGGATGTTGCAGATTGGTGAGTTAAGGGCTGAAAAGACACGGCGTTAAGTTGTCTTTGTATGAGATGCTCCCAGGATGCTGTAAGAGCACTGTGGAATGCGAGTGCTTTCCCAGCTTCCTAAAGAGCTGGAAGGAGGACAGTTTATGGCTTGTCTGCAATTGAAGGATGGAGGCAGTGCTTTGTGCCTTCCGCCTGCAGAGCAATGGAGAGCAGGGCTGAGAGCAAAGGGGGCTTTCTGCCATAGGTGCTTTCTTATGCCCTTCAGGGGTGGTGCCAGTGCATTGTGCCTCCTACCTCTAGAGGAATGGAGGGCCCGGCCGAGAGTAAAGGGCCTTTCTGACGTTGGTGCTTTCTGACACCCCCCAACCATTGCTCAAGAGCAGTTGGTTAAAAGCCTATTGTCTGCTCCTGCTAAGCATGTGGAAGCACAATCATCTGGGAATCGTCTCCATTGGTGAAAGGGAAGCTGTAGGCATTTCCTCTGAGCCGCGATGGCAAGGTGGAAATCTGGCAGAAGCTGAAGTTCCAAATCGGCGAGCTAAGCGCTGAAACGAAATGGCATATCAGCTGCCTTTGTATGAGATCTTGCCAGGACACAGAAAGAGCACTGTTGAAAGCGATTTCTTTCTAGGATTCCTAAAGAGATGGAAGCAAGATGGTCTGTGGCTTGTCGCCCCTTGAGGGTTGGAGCCAGTGCATTGTGCATTCCACGACTACAGCAATAGAGGGCACGGCTGCGAGCAAAGGGGTCTTTCTGACACAGCTGCTTTCCGACACTCTGTCCACCAGTGCACAATGGTGGGTGGAAAAAGGCGTACAGTCTATCGCCTCCTACGCACGTGGACGCTCAATCATTTGGGACACAGCCCAATTGCTTCAGGGGACGATGTAGTCATTTCATCTGAGCCGGGTTGACAAGGTGGAGTTGCGGCAGAAGCAGAAGTCCTAAAGTGGCGAGTTAAGCACTGGGAAGAAATGGCGTTTGAGCTGCCTTTGTATGAGAGTTTCCTTGTATGCTGTAACAGCACTGTGGAAAGCGAGTTCTTTCTCAGCTTCCTAGAGAGCTGGAAGCAAGACATTTTATGGCTTGTCTCCCATTGAAGGATGGAGACAGTGCTTTGTGCCTTCCACCTGCAGAGCAATGGAGGGCACTGCTGAGAGTAAAGGGGTCTTTCTGCCATTGGTGCTTTCTGACACTCTCTCAGCCATTGCACTTGGTCGTTAGTTAAAAGCCTATTGTCTGTCTCCTCCTCAGCATGTGGAAGCACAATCATCCGTTCCTCTTCCCCATTGCTCAAGGGGAAGATGTAGGCATTTCGTCTGAGCCGGGTTGGCAAGGTGGAATTGTGGCAGAAGCAGACGTTCTAAAGTGGCGAGGTAAGGCCTGGCAAGAAAGGCCGTTTGACCTTCATTTCTATGACAGTTTCCCCATAGGTTTTTCCCGGGAGCCGAGCAGGTGTTTCTGGCATTCTCGGCAGGAGGTTCATGCATGTCCGGCAGGTGGTTCCAGTCTGTCCAGGATGTGGTTCCGGCGTGTCTGGCACGTGCGTCTGGTACGTCTCAGAGGTGGTTCCGGCATGCCCGGCCGGTGATCCCGGAGAGTCCTCCAAGTGATTCTGGAGTAACCGGCAGGTGATTTTGGCGTGTTCAGCTGGTGGTTCCAGCCTGCTCGGCAGGTGGTTCAGGCAGGTCCAGCAGGTGGTTCTGGTATGTCCGGGAGGTGGTTCCGGCGTGTCCGGCACTTGGTTCTGGCACGTCTGAGACATGGTTCCGGCATGCCCACCAGGTGATCCCGGAGAGTCCAACAAGTGGTTCTGGCCTAGCAGGCAGGTGATTTTGGTGTGTCCGGTAGGAGGTTCTGGCGAGTCAAGCAGGTGGTTCTGGCATGCTCGGCTGGTGGTTCAGTCGGGTCCGGCAGGTCATTCCTGTCTCTCTGTGAGGTGGTTCTGGCGTGTCTGGCACGTGGTTGCGGCACATCTGAGAGTTGGTTCCACCATGCGCAGCAGGTGATTGCAGAGAGTCCGCCAAGTGGTACTGGCATGGCTGGCATGTGATTTGGGCATGTCTGGCAGGTGTTTCTGGGGAGTGGATCAGGTGCTTCCGGTATACTAGGAATGTGGTTCTGGCCTTTCTGGCACATGATTCCGGCACGTTTGAGAGGTTGTGCCGGGATGCCCTTCACGTGATTCCGGCTTGTCCCCCAAGTGGTTCTGGTGTAGCGGGCAGGTGATTTTGGCGTGTCCGGCAGGTGGGACCGGTGAGTCAAGCAGGTGGTTCCAGCGAGTGTTTCCTGTGTTTCCGGTCTGTCCGGGAGATGGTTCCGGCCTGTCCGGCACGTGCTTCTGGCACGTCTGAGAGGTGGTTCTGGCATGCCAGGTAGGTGATTCCGGAGACTCGGGTAAGTGGTTCTGGTGTAGCCGGCAGTTCATTTTGGCGTGTCCGGCACGTGGGTCCTGCGAGTCAAGCAGGTGGTTCCAGCGTGCTCGGCAGGTTGTCCAGGCGTGTCCGGAAGTTGGTTCCAGTCTGTCCAGGACGTGGTTCAGGCGTGTCCGGCACGTGGTTCTGTTACGTCTGAGAGGTGGTTCCTGAATGCCCGGCAGGTGATTCCGGACAGTCCGCCAGGTGGTTCCCGCATAGCCAGCTGTTGATTTTGGCCTGTCCGGCAGGTGGTTCCGGCGAGTCGAGCAGGTGGCTCTTGCATGCTCGGCAGGTGGTTCCGGTCTGTCCAGTAGGTGTTTCTGGCGTGGACGGCACGTGATTCTGGCACGTCTGAGAGGTGGTTCCGGGATGAGCGGCAGGTGATTCCGGAGTGTCCGCCAGGTGGTTCTAGCGTACCCAGCAGGTGATACTGCCATGTCCGGCATGTGGTTGCATCGAGTCGAGCATGTGGTTCCGGCATGCTCGACAGTTGGTTCAGGCAGGTACGGCAAGTGGTTCCGGTCTGTCCGGGAGGTGGTTCCGGCGTGTCCGGCACGTGGTTCCTGCACGTCTGAGAGGTGGTTCTATCATGCCCGGCAGGTGATTCCAGAGAGTCCACCAAGTGGTTTTGGCATAGCCGGCAGGTGATTCTCGTGTGTTCGGCAGGTGGTTCAGGTGAGTTGAGCAGGTGGTTCCGACGTGCTCGGCAGGTGCTTCCGGCGTCTCCGGCACGTGTTTCTGGCACATCTGACAGGCGGTTCTGGCATGCCCGAAAGGTGATTCCGGTCTGTCCGGTGGGTGGTTCCGGCGTGCACGGCTCGTGGTTCAGGTCTGTCTCAGAGGTGGTTGCGCATGCCCAACAGGTGATTCCGGATGTCCGCCAGGTGGTTCTGGCGTACCCGGCAGGTGATTTTGGCGTGTCCGGCAGGTGTTTCTGGCAAGTCGAGCAGGTGGCTCCGGCATGCTCGGCAGGTGCTTCTAGCGTCTCTGGCACGTGGTTCTGGTCTGTCTGAGAGCTGGTTCCGGCAGGTCCGCCAGATGATTCCGGAGTGTCCGCCAAGTGGTTCTGGCATCCCCGGCAGGTGATTTTGGTGTCTCAGGTAGGTGATTCCGGCAATTCGAGCAGGTGGTTCCAGCGTGCTCGGCAGGTGGATCAGGCGGGTCTGGCAGGTTGTTTCCGTCTGTTCGGGGTGTGGTTCCGGCATCTCATGCACATGGTTCTGGCACGTCTGTGATGTGGTTCCGGCCGGCCCGACGGGTGTTTCCGCAGTGTCCGCCAAGCGGTTCTGGCAAAGCTGGCAGGTGATTTCGGCATGACCGGCAGGTGGTTCCAGCAAGCCCGGCAGGTGATTCCGAAGTGTTCACCAACTGGTTGTGACGTAGCCGGCAGGTGATTATAGTGTGTCCAGCAGGTGGTTCTGGCGAGTCGAGCAGCTGGTTCCGGCGTGCTCGGCAGGTGCTTCCGGGGTCATTGACACGTGGTTCTGGCATGTCTGAGAGGTGGTTCCCGCATGCCAAGCAGGTGATTCCGGAGTGTTCTCCAAGTGGTTCTGGCATAGCCGTCAGGTGATTTTGCATGTCTGGCGGTGGTTCTGGCGGGTCGAGCTGGTGGTTCCGGCGTGTCCAGCAGGTGGTTCCGGTCTGTCCGGCAGGTGGTTCTGTGGTGTCCGGCATGAAGTTCCGGCACGTCTGAGAGGCTGTGCCGGCATGCCCTTCACGTGATTCCTGCTTGTTGCCCTAGTGGTTCTGGTGTAGCGGGCAGGTGATTTTGGCGTGTCTAGCAGGTGGGACCAGTGAGTCAAGCAGGTGGTTCCGGCGAGTGTTTCCTGTGGTTCCAGTCTGTCCGGGAGATGGTTCCGGCATGTCCGGCACGTGCTTCTGGCATTCTGAGAGGTTGTGCTGGCATGCCCGGCAGGTGATTCCAGAGTGTCCGCCAAGTGGTTCTGGCATAGCCGGCAGGTGATTTTGCCATGTGCGGCATGTGGTTGCAGCGAGTCAAGCATGTGGTTCCGGCGTGCTCGACAGTTGGTTCACGCAGGTCCGGCAGGTGGTTTGGGTCTGTCCGGGAGGTGGTTCAGGCGTGTCCAGCACGTAGTTCTGGCACGTCTGAGAGGTGGTTCCAGCATGCCCGGCAGGTCATCCCGGAGAGTCCTCCAAGTGGTTCTGGCGTGGCCCGCAGTTGATTTTGGCGTGTCCGGAGGGGCTTCCGCCGTGCTCGGCAGGTGGTTCAGGCGTGGCCGGGAGGTGGATCCAATCCGTCCAGTACGTGTTTCCAGCTTGTCCAGCACGTGGTTCTGTTACATCTGAGAGGTGGTTCAGCCATGGCTGGCAGGTGATTCCGAGAGTCCACCAAGTGGTTTTGGCTTAGCCGGCAGGTGATTTTGCCATGTCTAGCATGTGGTTGCAGCGAGTCGAGTATGTGGTTCCGGTGTGCTCGACAGTTGGTTCAGGAAGGTCCGGCAGGTGGTTCTGGTCTGTCCGGGAGGTGGTTCTGGCGTGTCCAGCACGTGGTTCCGGCACGTCTGAGAGGTGGTTCTATCATGCCCGGCAGGTGATTCCAGAGAGTCCACCAAGTGGTTTTGGCTTAGCCGGCAGGTGATTGTGGCATGTCCGGCAGGCGTTTCTGACAAGACGAGCAGGTGGCTCCGGCATGCTTGGCAGGTGCTTCCGTTGTCTCCGGCACTTGTTTCTCGCACGTCTGACAGGTGGTTCCTGCATGCCCGAAGGTCATTCCGGTCTGTCAGGTAGGTGGTCCGGCGTGCACGGCACTTGGTTCTGGTCCGTCTCAGAGGTGGTTGCGCATGACCAACAGGTGATTCCAGACTGTCCGGCACGTGGTTCTGGCACGTCTGAGAGGTGGTTCCAGCATGCCCGGCAGGTCATCCCGGAGAGTCCTCCAAGTGGTTCTGGCATAGCCCGCAGGTGATTTTGGTGTGTCCGGCAGGTGGTTCCGCCGTGCTCGGCAGGTGGTTCAGGCGTGGCCGGCAGGTGGTTCCAGTCTGTCCAGTACGTGTTTCCAGCTTGTCCGGCACGTGGTTTTGGTAGGTCTGAGAAGAGGTTCCGCCATTGCTGGCAGGTGATTCCGGACTGTCCCCCAGGTGGTTCTGACATAGCCAGCAGTTGATATTGGCCTGTCCGGCAGGTGGTTCCGGCGAGTCGAGCAGGTGGATGTGGCGTGTTCGGCAGGTGGTTCCGGCGTGTCTGGCAGGTGGTTCCGTTCTGGCCGATAGGTCGTTCCGGCATGTCCGGCACGTGCTTCTGGCATGTCTGAGAGGTGGTTCTGGCATGCCAGGCAGGTGATTCCGGAGTGTCGGCTAAGTGGTTCGGGTGTAGCTGGCAGTTCATTTTGGTGTGTCCGGAACGTGGGTCCTGCGAGTCGAGTAGGTGGTTCCGGCGTGCTCGGCAGGTGGTCCTGGCGTGTCCTGCAGGTGGTTCCAGTTTGTCCAGGACATGGTTCCAGGGTGTCCAGCAAGTGGTTCTGTTACGTCTGAGAGGTGGTTCCTGCATGCCCGGCAGGTGATTCTGGACAGTCCGCCAGGTGGTTCCCGCATAGCCAACTGTTGATTTTGGCCTGTCCGGCAGGTGGTTACGGCGAGTCGAGCAGGTGGCTCCAGCGTGCTCGGCAGGTGCTTCCGGTCTGTCCGGTTGGTGTTTCCGGCGTGTCCGGCACGTGCTTCCGGCACACCTGAGAGGTGGTTCCGGCATGCGCGGAAGGTGATTCCGGAGTGTCTGCCAGGTGGTTCTGGCGTACCCGGCAGGTGATTTTGGCGTGTCTGGCAGGAGTTTCTTGCGAGTCGAGCAGGTGGCTCCGGCATGCTCGGCAGGTGCTTCCGGCGTCTCCGTGCACGTGGTTCTGGTGTGTCTGAGAGCTGGTTCCGGCATGTCCGGCAGATGATTCCGGAGTGTCCCCCAAGTGGTTCTGGCATACCCGGCAGGTGATTTTGGCATGTCAGGTAGGTGTTTGCGGCCAGTAGAGCAGGTGGTTCCGGTGTGCTCGTCTGGTGGCTCAGGCGGGTCTGGCAGGTGGTTTCCGATTGTTCGGGGTGTGGTTCTGGCATCTCATGCACATGGTTCTGGCACATCTGAGATGTGGTTCCGGCCGGCCCGACAGATGTTTACGCAGTGTCTGCCAAGCGGTTCTGGCGTAGTTGGCAGGTGATTTATGCATGACCGGCAGGTGTTTCCAGCAAGCCCGGCAGGTGATTCCGAAGTGTTCACCAACTGGTTGTGGCGTAGCAGGCAGGTGATTTTTGTGTGTCCGGCAGGTGGTTCTGATGAGTCGAGCAGGTGGTTCCGGCGTGCTCGGCAGGTGCTTCCTGGGTCGTTGGCACGTGGTTCTGGCATGTCTGAGAGGTGGTTCCGCCATGGCTGGCAGGTGATTTTGCCATGTCCGTCATGTGGTTGCAGCGAGTTGAGCATGTGGTTCCAGCGTGCTCGACAGTTGGTTCAGGCAGGTCCGGCAGGTGGTTCCGGTCTGTCTGGGAGGTGGTGCCGGTGTGTAAGGCACGTGGTTCCAGCACGTCTGAGGGGTGGTTCTATCATGCCCGGCAGGTGATTCCAGAGAGTCCGCCAAGTGGTTTTGGCGTAGCCTGCAGGTGATTTTGCCATGTCCGGCATGTGGTTGCAGCGAGTCGAGCATGTGGTTCCGGCGTGCTCGACAGTTGGTTGAGGAAGGTCCGGCATATGGTTCCCGTCTGTCTGGGAGGTGGTTCCGGCGTGTCAGCCAGGTGTTCCGGCACGTCTGAGAGATGGTTGTATCATGCCTGGCAGGTGATTCCAGAGAGTCCACCAAGTGGTTTTGGCATAGCCGGCAGGTGATTTTGGCATGTCCGGCAGGTGTTTCTGGCGAGACGAGCAGGTGGCTCCGGCATGCTCGGCACGTGCTTCCGGAGTCTCCGGCACGTGTTTCTGGCACGTCTGACAGGTGGTTCCGGGACGCAGAAAGGTGATTCCGGTCTGTCTGGTGGGTGTTTCCGGCGTGCACGACACGTGGTTCTGGTGCGTCTCAGAAGTGGTTGCGCATGACCAACAGGTGATTCTGGTCTGTCCGCCACGTGGTTCTGGCACGTTTGAGAGGTGGTTCCAGCATGCCCGGCAGGTCATCCCGGAGAGTCCTGCAAGTGGTCGTGGTGTAGCCCGCAGTTGATTTTGGCGTGTCCGGCAGGTGGTTCCGCCGTGCTCGACCGGTGGTTCAGGCGTGGCCGGCAGGTGCTTCCAGTCTGTCCAGTACGTGTTTCCAGCTTGTCCAGCACGTGGTTCTGGTACGTCTGAGAGGTGGTTCTGCCATGGCTGGCAGGTGATTCCGGACTATCCCCTAGGTGGTTCTGGCATAGCCAGCAGTTGATATTGGCCTCTCCGGCAGGTGCTTCCGGCGTCTCCGGCACGTGGTTCTGGTGTGTCTGAGAGCTGGTTCCGGCATGTCCGGCAGATGATTCCGGAGTGTCCGCCAAGTGGTTCTGGCATCACCGGCAGGTGACTTTGGCGTGTCAGGTAGGTGGTTCCGGTGAGTCGAGCAGGTGCTTCCGGCGTGCTCGGCAGGCGGTTCAGGCGAGTTTGGCAGGCGGTTTCCATCTGTTCGGGGTGTGGTTCCGGGATCTCATGCACATGGTTCTGGCACGTCTGGGATGAGGTTCCGGCCCGCCCGACAGGTGTTTCCACAGTGTCCGCCAAGCAGTTCTGGCGTAGTTGGCAGGTGATTTTGGCATGACCGGCAGGTGGTTCCAGCAAGCCCAGCAGGTGATTCCGAAGTGTTCACCAACTGGTTGAGGCGTAGCCGGCAGGTGATTTTGGCGTGTCTGCCAGGTGGTTCTGGCGAGTCGAGCCGGTGGTTCCGGCGTGTCCGGCAGGTGGTTCCGGTCTGTCCAGCAGGTGGTTCTGGGGTGTCCGGCAGAGGTTCTGGCACATCTGAGAGGTTGTGTCGCCATGCACTTCACGTGATTCCGGCTTGTCCGCCAAGTGGTTCTGGTGTAGCGGGCAGGTGATTTTGGCGTGTCCGGCAGGTGGGACCGGTACGTCAAGCAGGTGGTTCCGGCGAGTGTTTCCTGTGTTTCCGGTTTGTCCGGGAGATGGTTACGGCCTGTCCGGCACGTGCTTCTGGCACTTCTGAGAGGTTGTGCTGGCATGCCCGGCAGGTGATTCCGGAGTGTCCGCCAAGTCGTTCTGGCATAGCCGGCAGGTGATTTTGGAGTCTCCGGCATGTGGTTCTGGGGAGTGGATCAGGAACTTCCGGCATTCTCGGCAGGTGCTTCCGCCGTCTCCGGCATGTGGTTGTGGCACGTCTGAGAGGTGGTTCCAGCATGCCCGGCAGGTGATTCCGGAGTGTCCGACATGTGGTTGTGGCATAGCCGGCTGGTGATTCTGGCGTGTCCGGCAGGTGATTCTGGCGAGTCAAGCAGGTGGTCCCGGCGTGTCCGGCAGGTGGTTCCGGTCTGTCCTGGAGGTGGTTCCGGAGTGTCTGCCGAGTGGTTCTGGCGTAGCCGGCAGGTGATTTTGGCATGTCCAGCAGGTGGTTCTGGGGAGTGGAGCAGGTGGTTCCGGCATACTCGGCAGGTGGTTCCGGCATGTCCGGAACATGGTTCTGGCACGTCTGAGAGATGGTTCCGGAATGCCCGGCAGGTGAATCCGGAGTGTCCGGCATGTGGTTCGGGAACCTCTGAGAGGTGGTTCCGGCATGCCCGGCAGGTGGTTCCAGAGTGTTCGCCAAGTGGTTCTGGTGTAGCAGGCAGGTGATTTTGCATGTCCGGCGGTGGTTCCGGCGAGTCGAGCCGGTGGTTCCGGCGTGTCCGGCAGGTGGTTCCAGTCTGTCCGGCAGGTGGTTCTGGCGTGTCCGGCACGAGGTTCTGGCACGTCTGAGATGTGGTTCTGGCATGCTCGACAGGTGATTCCGGAGTGTCCGCCACGTGGTTCTGGCGTACCCGGTAGGTGATTTTGGCGTGTCTGGCAGGTGTTTCTTGCAAGTCGAGCATGTGGCTCAGGCATGCTCAGCAGGTGCTTCCGGCGTGTCCGGCACGTGGTTCTGGTGTGTCTCAGAGCTGGTTCTGGCGTGTCCGGCAGATGATTCCGGAGTGTCCACCAAGTGGTTCTGGCACCTCTGAGAGGTGGTTCCTGCATGACCGGCAGGTGGTTCCGGAGTGTCTGCAGAGTGGTTCTGGAATGTCCAGCAGGTGGTTCTGGGGTGTCCGGCACGAGGTTCTGGCACGTCTGAGAGGTTGTGTCGGCATGCACTTCACATGATTCCGGCTTGTTCGCCAAGTGGTTCTGGTGTAGCGGGCAGGTGATTTTGGACTGTCCGTCCTGTGGGACCGGTGAGTCAAGCAGGTGGTTCCGGCGAGTGTTTCCTGTGTTTCCGGTCTGTCTGGGAGATGGTTCCGGCCTGTCCGGCACGTGCTGTGGCACTTCTGACAGGTTGTGCAGGCGTACCCGGCAGGTGATTCTGGAGTGTCCGCCAAGTGGTTCTGGCCTAGCTGGCAGGTGATATTGGCGTGTCCAGCAGGTGGTTCTGGGGAGTTGATCAGGAACTTCCGGCATTCTCGGCAGGTGCTTCCGGCGTCTCCGGCATGTGGTTGTGGCACCTCTGAGAGGTGGTTCCAGAATGCCCGGCAGGTGATTCCGGAGTGTCCGACAAGTGGTTGTGGCGTAGCCAGCTGGTGATTCTGGCGTGTCCGGCAAGTGGTTCTGGCAAGTAAGCAGGTGGTCCCGGCGTGTCCGGCAGGTGGTTCCGGTCCGTCCTGGAGGTGGTTCCGGAGTGTCTGCCGAGTGGTTCTGGCGTAGCCGGCAGGTGATTTTGGCATGTCCAGCAGGTGGTTCTCGGGAGTGGAGCAGGTGGTTCCGGCATACTCGGCAGGTGATACCGGCGTGTCCAGAACATGGTTCTGGCAAGTCTGAGAGGTGGTTCCGGCATGCCCGACAGGTGATTCCAGAGTGTCCGCCAAGTGTTTCTGGCGTACCCGGCACGTGATTTTGGCATGTCCGACAGGTGTTTCTTGCGAGTCGAGCAGGTGGCTCAGGCATGCTCAGCTGGTGCTTCCGGCGTCTCTGGCACGTGGTTCTGGTGTGTCTGAGAGCTGGTTCTGGCATGTCCGGCAGATGATACCGGAGTGTCCACCAAGTGGTTCTGGTATACCTGGCAGGTGATTTTGGCATGTCAGGAAGGTGGTTCCGGCTAGTTGAGCAGGTGGATCAGGCGTGCTCGCCAGGGGGTTGAGGCGGGTCTGGCAGGTGGTTTCAGTCCGTTCGGGGTGTGGTTCCGGCATCTCAGGCACATTTTTCTGGCAAGTGTGAGAGGTGGTTCCGGCCGGCCCGACAGGTGTTTCCGGAGTGTCCACCAAGTGGTTCTGGCGTAGCTGGCAGGTGATGTTGGCGTGACCGGCAGGTGGTTCCAGCAAGCCCGGCAGGTGATTCCGGAGTGTCTGCCGAGTGGTTCTGGCGTAGCCGGCAGGTGATTTTGGCATGTCCAGCAGGTGGTTCCGGCGAGCTCGGCAGGTGGTACCGGCGTGTCTGGCACATGGTTCTGGCACGTCTGAGAGGTGGTTCCGGCATGCCCGGCAGGTGATCGCGGAGAGTCCTCCAAGTGGTTCTGGCGTACCCTGCAGGTGTTTCTGGTCTGTCCGGCAGGTGGCTCTGGTGAGTCGAGCAGGTGGTTCCGGCATGTCCATCAGGTGGTTCCGGCGAGCTCGGCAGGTGCTTCCGGTCTCTCCGGCACGTGGTTGTGGTACATCTGAGAGATGGTTCCGGCATGCCCGGCAGGTGATTCCTGAGTGTCCGGCATGTGGTTCTGGCACCTCTGAGAGGTGGTTCCGGCATGCCCGGCAGATGATTCTGGAGTCTCCGGCATGTGGTTCTGGCACCTCTGAGAGGTGGTTCCGGCATGCCCGGCAGGTGGTTCCGGAGTGTCTGCCGTGTGGTTCTGGTGTAGCCGGCAGATGATTCTGGCGTGTCCAGCAGGTGGTTCTGGGGTGTGGAGCAGGTGGTTCCGGCATACTCGGCACGTGATTCCGGCATGTCCGGCACATGGTTCTGGCACGTCTGAGAGGTGGTTCCGGCATGCCCGGCAGGTGATCCCGGAGAGTCCTCCAAGTGGTTCTGGCGTACCCCGCAGGTGTTTCTGGTGTGTCCGGCAGGTGGCTCTGGTGAGTCGAGCAGGTGGTTCCGGCATGCTCGGCAGGTGGTTCCGGCAGTTCCGACAGGTGTTTGCCGTCTGTCCATGACGTGGTTCCGGCATGCCCGCAAGGTGATTCTGGAGTGTCCACCAAGTGGTTTTGGCGTAGCCGGCATATGATTTTGGCCTGTGAGGCAGGTGGTTCCGGCATGTCCAGCAGGTGGCTCTGGCATGCTCGGCAGGTGGTTCCGGCGTGTCTGGCAGGTGGTTCCGTTCTGTCCGATTGGTCATTCCGGCATGTCCGGCACGTGCTTCTGGCTCGTGTGAGAGGTGTTTCTGGCATGCCAGGCAGTTGATTCCGGAGTGTCGGGTAAGTGGTTCTGGTGTAGCCGGCAGATCACTTTGGCGTGTCCGGCATGAGTGTCCTGCGTGTCGAGCAGGTGGTTCCGGCGTGCTCGGGAGGTGGTTCCAGTCTGTCCGGGAGGTGGTTCCGGCGGGTCCGGCATGTGGTTCCGGCATGTCTGAGAGGTGGTTCTATCATGCCCGGCAGGTGAGTCCAGAGAGTCCACCAAGTGGTTTTGGCGTAGCCGGCTGGTGATTTTGGCGTGTCCGGCAGGTGGTTCAGGCGATATGAGCAGGTGGTTCCGACGTGCTCGGCAGGTGCTTCCGGCGTCTCCGGCACGTGTTTCTGGCACATCTGACAGGTGGTTTCGGCATGGCCGAAAGGTGATTCCGGTCTGTCCGGCAGGTGGTTCTGGCGTGTCCGGCACGAGGTTCTGGCACGTCTGTGAGGTGGTTCCGGCTTGCCCGACAGGTGATTCCAGAGTGTCCGCCCCGTCTTTCTGGCGTACCCGGCAGGTGATTTTGACGTGTCTGGCAGGTGTTTCTTGCAAGTCGAGCATGTGGCTCAGGCATGCTCAGCAGGTGCTTCCGGCGTGTCCGGCACGTGGTTCTGGTGTGACTGAGAGCTGGTTCTGGCACGTCTGGCAGATGATTCCGGAGTGTCCACCAAGTGGTTCTGGCACCTCTGAGAGGTGGTTCCAGCATGACCGGCAGGTGGTTCCGGAGTGTCTGCAGAGTGGTTCTGGAATGTCCAGCAGGTGGTTCTGGGGTGTCCGGCACGAGGTTCTGGCACGTCTGAGAGGTTGTGTCGGCATGCACTTCACATGATTCCGGCTTGTCCGCCAAGTGGTTCTGGTGTAGCGGGCAGGTGATTTTGGACTGTCCGTCTTGTGGGACCGGTGAGTCAAGCAGGTGGTTCCGGCGAGTGTTTCCTGTGTTTCCGGAATGCCCGGCAGGTGATTCTGGAGTGTCCGCCAAGTGGTTCTGGCCTAGCTGGCAGGTGATATTGGCGTGTCCAGCAGGTGGTTCTGGGGAGTTGATCAGGAACTTCCGGCATTCTCGGCAGGTGCTTCCGGCGTCTCCGGCATGTGGTTGTGGCACCTCTGAGAGGTGGTTCCAGCATGCCCGGCAGGTGATTCTGGAGTGTCCGACAAGTGGTTGTGGCGTAGCCGGCTGGTGATTCTGGCGTGTCCGGCAAGTGGTTCTGGCGAGTCAAGCAGGTGGTCCCGGTGTGTCCGGAGGTGGTTCCGGTCTGTCCTGGAGGTGGTTCCGGAGTGTGTGCCGAGTGGTTCTGGCGTAGCCGGCAGGTGATTTTGGCATGTCCAGCAGGTGGTTCTGGGGAGTGGAGCAGGTGGTTCCGGCATACTCGGCAGGTGATACCGGCGTGTCCAGAACATGGTTCTGGCAAGTCTGAGAGGAGGTTCCGGCATGCCCGACAGGTGATTCCAGAGTGTCCGCCAAGTGTTTCTGGCATACCCGGCACGTGATTTTGGCATGTCCGACAGGTGTTTCTTGCGAGTCGAGCAGGTGGCTCAGGCATGCTCAGCTGGTGCTTCCGGCGTCTCTGGCACGTGGTTCTGGTGTGTCTGAGAGCTGGTTCTGGCATGTCCGGCAGATGATATCGGAGTGTCCACCAAGTGGTTCTGGTATACCTGGCAGGTGATTTTGGTGTGTCAGGAAGGTGGTTCCGGCTAGTTGAGCAGGTGGATCAGGCGTGCTCGCCAGGGGGTTGAGGCGGGTCGGGCAGGTGGTTTCGGTCTGTTCGGGGTGTGGTTCCGGCATCTCAGGCACATGGTTCTGGCACGTCTGAGAGGTGGTTCCGGCCGGCCCGACAGGTGTTTCCATGGTGTCCGCCAAGTGGTTCTGGCATAGCTGGCAGGTGATGTTGGCGTGACCATCAGGTGGTTCCAGCCAGCCCGGCAGGTGATTCCGAACTGTTCACCAAATGGTTGTGGCGTAGCCGGCATCTGATTTTGGCGTGTCCAGCAGGTGGTTTTGGCGAGTCGAGCAGGTGGTTCCGGCGTTCTCGACAGCTGCTTCCGGTGTCATTGGCACGTGGTTCTGGCATGTCTGAGAGGTGGTTCCGGCATGCCGGGCAGGTGATTCAGGAGTGTCGTGTAAGTGGTTCTGGTGTAGCCGGCAGTTCCTTTTGGCGTGTCCGGCACGTGGGTACTGAAAGTCGAGAAGGTGGTTCCGGCGTACTCGGCAGGTGGTCCAGGCGTGTCCGGCAGGTGGTTCCAGTCTCTCCAGCACGTGGTTCCAGCGTCTCTGGCACGTGGTTCTGGTGTGTCTGAGAAGTGCTTCTGGCATGTCCGGCAGAGATTCCGGAGTGTCCGTCAAGTGCTTCTGGCATGCCCGGCAGGTGATTTTGGCGTGTGAGGTACGTGATTCGGGCAAGTCGAGCAGGAGTTTCCGGCATGTCTGGTAGGTGGTTCTGTCTGTTTGGGGTGTGGTTCCGGCATCTCATGCACATGGTTCTGTCACGTCTGAGATGTCGTTCCGGCCGGCCCAACAGGTGTTTCTGCAGTGTCCGCCAAGTGGTTCCGGCGTAGTTGGCAGGTGATTTTGGCATGACCGGCAGGTGGTTCCAGCAAGCCCGGCAGGTGATTGTGAAGTGTTCACCAACTGGTTGTGGCGTAGACGGCAGGTGATTTTTGCGTCTCTGTCAGTTGGTTCTGGTGAGTCGAGCAGGAGGTTCCTGCGTGCTCGGCAGGTGCTTCCAGTGTCATTGGCACGTGTTTCTGGCATGTCCGAGAGGTGGTTCCGGCATGCCCGGCCGGTGATTACAGAGTGTTCGCCAAGTGGTTCTGGAGTAGCTGGCAGGTGATTTTGCCATGTCCGGCATGTGGTTCCAGAGAGTCGAGCATGTGGTTCCGGCGTGCTCGACAATTGGTTCAGGCAGGTCCGGCAGAGGGTTCCGGTCTGTCCGGGAGGTGGTTCTGGCGTGTCCAACATTGGTTCTGGCACTTCTGAGAGGTGGTTCTATCATGCCCGGCAGGTGATTCAGAGTCCACCACGTGGTTTTGGCGTAGCCGGCAGGTGATTTTGGCATGTCCGGCAGGTTTTTCAGGCGAGTTGAGCAGGTGCTTCCGGCATGCCCGAAATCTGATTCTGGTGTGTCCGGTAGGTGGTTCCGGTGTGTACGGCACGTGGCTCTGGTACGTCTCAGAGGTGGTTGCGCATGCCCAACAGGCGATTCTGGACAGTCCGCCACGTGGTTCTGGAACGTCTGAGAGGTGGTTCCAGCATGCCCGGCAGGTCATCCCGGAGAGTCCTCCAAGTGGTTCTGGCGTAGCCCGCAGGTGATTTTGGCATGTCCGGCAGGTGGTTCCGTCATGCTCGGCAGGTGGTTCAGGCGTGGCCGGCAGGTGGTTCCAGGCTGTCCAGTACGTGTTTCCAGCTTGTCCGGCACGTGGTTCTGGTACATCTGAGAGGTGTTCCGCCATGGTGGGCAGGTGATTCCGGACTGTCCCCCATGTGGTTCTGGCATAGCCAGCGGTTGATATTGGCGTGTCCGGCAGGTGGTTCCGTTGAGTCGAGCAGCTGGCTGTGGTGTGTTCGGCAGGTGGTTCCGGCGTGTCTGGCAGGTGGTTCCGTTCTGTCCGATAGGTCATTCCGGCATGTCCGGCATGTGCTCCTGGAACGTCTGAGAGGTGGTTCTGGCATGCCAGGCAGGTGATTCCGGAGAGTCGGGTATGTGGTTCTGGTGTAGCCGGCAGTTCATTTTGGTGTGTCCGGCTCATGGGTCCTGCGAGTCGAGCACGTGGTTCCGGCGTGCTCGGCAGGTGGTCCAGGCGTGTCCGGCAGGTGGTTCCAGACTGTCCAGGACGTGGTTCCAGCATGTCCGGCACACGGTTTTGTTACGTCTGAGAGGTGGCTCCTGCATGCACGGCAGGTGATTCCGGACTGTCCGCCAGGTGGTTCCCGCATAGCCAGCTGTTGATTTTGGCCTGTCTGGCGGGTGGTTCCTACGATTCGAGCCGGTGGCTCTGGCGTGCTCCACAGGTGGTTCCGGCATGTCTGGCAGGTGGTTCCGGTCTGTCCGGTATGTGTTTCTGGCGTGTCCGGCACGTGCTTCCGGCACGTCTGAGTGGTGGTTCCGGCATGCGCGGCAGGTGATTCCGGAGTATCCGCCAGGTGGATCTGGCATACCCAACAGGTGATTTTGTCATGTCCGGCAGGTGTTTCTGGCGAGTCGAGCAGGTGGGTCCGGCATGCTCGGCAGGTGCTTCCGGCGTGTCCGGCACGTGGTTCTGGTGTGTCTGAGAGCTGGTTCTGGCATGTCCGGCAGATGATTCCGGAGTGTCCACCAAGTGGTTCTGGTATACCCGGCAGGTGATTTCGGCGTGTCAGGAAGGTGGTTCCGGCTAGTTGAGCAGGTGGATCAGGCGTGCTCGCCAGGGGGTTCAGGCGGGTCTGGCAGGTGGTTTCGGTGTGTTCGGGGAGTGGTTCCAGCATCTCAGGCACATGGTTCTGGCCCGTCTGAGAGGTGGTTCCGGCCGTCCCGACAGGTGTTTCCGGAGTGTCCGCCAAGTGGTTCTGGCGTGGCTGGCAGGTGATGTTGGCGTGACCGGCAGGTGGTTCCAGCAAGCCCGGCAGGTGATTCCGGAGTGTCTGTCGAGTGGTTCTGGCGTAGCCAGCAGGTGATTCTGGCATGTCCAGCAGGTGGTTCTGGGGAGTTGATCAGGTGGTTCCGGCATACTCGGCAGGTGGTACCGGCGTGTCCGGAACATGGTTCTGGCACCTCTGAGAGGTGGTTCCGGCATGCCCGGCGGGTGATTCCGGAGTGTACGCCAAGTGGTTCTGGCATAGCCGGCAGGTGATTTTGCATATCCGGCAATGGTTCTGGCGATTCGAGAGGGTGGTTCCGGCGTGTCCGGCAGGTGATCCCGGAGAGTCCTGCAAGTACTTCAGGCGTACCCTGCAGGTGTTTCTAGTGTGTCCGGCAGGTGGCTCTTGTGAAACGAGCAGGTGGTCCCGGCGTGCTCGGCAGGTGGTTCCAGCAAGCCAGGCAGGTGATTCCGGAGTGTCTGCCGAGTGGTTCTGGTGCAGCCGTCAGGTGATTATGGCGTGCCCAGCAGGTGGTTCCGGCGAGCTCGGCAGGTGGTACCGGCGTGTCCGGAACATGGTTCTGGCACGTCTGAGAGGTGGTTCCAGCATGCCCGGCAGGTCATCCCAGAGAGTCCTCCAAGTGGTTCTGGCATAGCCCGCAGGTGTTTTTGGCGAGTCTGGCAGGTGGTTCCGCCGTGCTCGGCAGGTGGTTCAGGCGTGGCCGGCAGGTGGTTCCAGTCTGTCCAGTACGTGTTTCCAGCTTGTGCGGCACGTGATTCTGGTACGTCTGAGAGGTGGTTATTGCATGCCCGGCAGGTGATTCCGGACTGTCCGCCAGGTGGTTCTCGCATAGCCAGCTGTTGATTTTGACCTGTCTGGCAGGTGGTTCCGGCGAGTCGAGCAGGTGGCTCCGGCGTGCTCGGCAGGTGTTTCCGGCATGTCTGGCTGGTGGTTCTGGTCTGTCCAGTAGGTCGTTCCGGCATGTCCGGCACGTGCTTCTGGCACTTCTGAGAGGTGGTTCCGCCACGGCTGGCAGGTGATTCCGGACTGTCCCCCAGGTGGTTCTGGCATAGCCAGCAGTTGATATTGGCCTGTCCGGCATGTGGTTCCGGCGAGTCGAGCAGCTGGCTGTGGCGTGTTCGGCAGGTGGTTCCGGCGTGTCTGGCAGGTGGTTCCGTTCTGTCCGATAGTTCGTTCCGGCATGTCCGGCACGTGCTTCTGGCACGTGTGAGAGGTGGTTCTGGCATGCCAGGCAGGTGATTCCGGAGTGTTGGGTAAGTGGTTCTGGCGTAGCCGGCAGCTCATTTTGGCGTGTCAGGCATGTGGGTCCTGCGAGTCAAGCAGGTGGTTCTGGTGTGCTCGGCAGGTGGTCCAGGCGTGCCCGGCAGGTGGTTCCGGTCTTACGGGGAGGGGGATCCGGCGTGTCCGGCACGTTGTTCCGGCACGTCTGAGAGGTGGTTCTATGATGCCCGGCAGGTGATTCCAGAGAGTCCACCAAGTGGTTTTGGCGTAGCCGGCAGGTGATTTTGGCATGTCTGGCAGGTGGTTCAGACGAGTTGAGCAGGTGGTTCCGGGGTGCTCGGCAGGTGGTTCCGGAGTGCTCGCCAAGTGGTTCTGGCGTAGCCGGCAGGTGATTTCGCATGTCCGGTGGTGTTTCCGGCGTGTCGAGCCGGTGGTTCCGGCGTGTCCATCAGGTGTTTGCCGTGTGTCCGGCAGGTGGTTCTGGGGTGTCCGGCGCGAGGTTCTGCCACGTCTGACATGTTGTGCCGGCATGCCCTTCACGTGATTGCAGCTTGTCCCGCAAGTGGTTCTGGTGTAGCCGGCAGGTGATTTTTGCGCGTCCAGCAGTTGGGACTGGTGAGTCAAGCAGGTGGTTCCTGCGAGTGTTTCCTGTGTTTCCGGTCTGTCCGGGAGATGGTTCCTGCCTGTCCGGCATGTGCTTCTGGAACTTCTGAGAGGTTGTGCTGGCATTCCCGGCAGGTGATTCTGGAGTGTCCGACAAGTGGTTGTGGCGTAGCCGGCTGGTGATTCTGGCATGTCCCGCAGGTGGTTCTGGTGAGTCAAGCAGGTGGTTCTGGCATACTCGGCAGGTGGTCCCGGCGTGTCTGGCACATGGTTCTGGCACGTCTGAGAGGTTGTGTCGGCATGCACTTCACATGATTGCAGCTTGTCCGCCAAGTGGTTCTGGTGTAGCGGGCAGGTGATTTTGGACTGTCCGTCTTGTGGGACCGGTGAGTCAAGCAGGTGGTTCCGGCGAGTGTTTCCTGTGTTTCCGGAATGCCTGGCAGGTGATTCCGGAGTGTCCGGCATTTGATTCTGGCACCTCTGAGAGGTGTTTCCGGCATGCCCGGCAGGTGATTCTGGAGTGTTCGCCAAGTGGTTCTGGCGTAGCTGGCAGCTGATTTTGCATGTCCGGCGGTGGTTCCGGCGAGTCGAGCCGGTGTTTCCGGCGTGCTCGGCAGGTGGTTCAGGCAGGTCAGGCAGGTGGTTTCTGTCTGTTCGGGGTGTGGTTCCAGCATCTCAGGCACATGGTTCTGGCACGTCTGAGAGGTGGTTCCGGCCTGCCCGACAGGTGTTTCCATGGTGTCCGCCAAGTGGTTCTGGCATAGCCGGCAGGTGATTTTGGTGTGTCCAGCAGGTGGTTTTGGCGAGTCGAGCAGGTGGTTCTGGCGTGCTCGGCAGGTGCTTCCCGTGTCATTGGCATGTGGTTCCGGCATGTGTGAGAGGTGGTTCCGCCATGCCCGGCAGGTGATTCCGGAGTGTTCGCCAAGTGGTTCTGGCATAGCCGGCAGGTGATTTTGCATGTCCGGCGGTGGTTCCGCGAAGTCGAGCCGGTGGTTTCGGCGTGTCCGGCAGGTGGTTCCGGTCTGTCCGGCAGGTGGTTCTGGCGTGTCCGGAACGAGGTTCTGGCACGTCTGAGAGGTGGTTCCGGCATGCCCGGCAGGTGATTCCGGAGTGTTCGCCAAGTGGTTCTGGCGTAGCCGACAGGTGATTTTGCATGTCCGGCAATTGTTCCATCGAGTCGAGCCGGTGGTTCCGGCGTGTGAGGCAGGTGGTTCCGGTCTGTCCTGGAGGTGGTTCCGGAGTGTCTGCCGAGTGGTTCTGGCGTAGCCGGCAGGTGATTTTGGCGTGTCCAGCAGGTGGTTTTGGCGGGTCGAGCAGGTGGTTCTGGCGTGCTCGGCAGGTGCTTCCGGTGTCATTGGCATGTGGTTCCGGCATGTGTGAGAGGTGGTTCCGGCATGCCCGGCAGGTGATTCCGGAGTGTTCGCCAAGTGGTTCTGGCATAGCCGGCAGGTGATTAGGCATGTGCGGCGGTGCTTCCGCGAAGTCGAGCCGGTGGTTCCGGCGTGTCCGGCAGGTGGTTCCGGTCTGTCCAGCAGGTGGTTCTGGGGTGTCCGGCATGAGGTTCTGGCACGTCGGAGAGGTTGTGTCGCCATGCACTTCACGTGATTCCGGCTTGTCCGCCAAGTGGTTCTGGTGTAGCGGGCAGGTGATTTTGGCGTGTCCGGCAGGTGGGACCGGTGAGTCAAGCAGGTGGTTCCGGCGAATGTTTCCTGTGTTTCCGGTCTGTCCGGGAGATGGTTCCGGCCTGTCCCGCACGTGCTTCTGGCACTTCTGAGAGGTTGTGCTGGCATGCCCGGCAGGTGATTCTGGAGTGTCCGCCAAGTGGTTCTGGCATAGCCGGCAGGTGATTTTGGCATGTCCAGCAGGTGGTTCTGGGGAGTGGACTAGGTGGTTCCGGCATACTCGGCAGGAGGTCCCGGCGTGTCTGGCACATGGTTCTGGCACGTCTGAGAGGTGGTTCCGGCATGCCCGGCAGGTGATCCCGGAGAGTCCTCCAAGTGGTTCTGGCGTACCCCGCAGGTGTTTCTGGTGTGTCCGGCAGGTGGGTCTGGTGAGTCGAGCAGGTGGTTCCGGCGTGCTCGGCAGGTGGTTCCGGCAGGTCCGGCAGGTGTTTGCCGTTTGCCCATGATGTGGTTCCGGCATGCCCGACAGGTGATTCCGGGGTGTCCGCCAAGTGTTTCTGGCGTACCCGGCAGGTGATTTTGGCATGTCCGACAGGTGTTTCTTGCGAGTCGAGCAGGTGGCTCAGGCGTGCTCAGCTGGTGCTTCCGGCGTCTCTGGCACGTGGTTCTGGTGTGTCTGAGAGCTGGTTCTGGCATGTCCGGCAGATGAATCCAGAGTGTCCACCAAGTGGTTCTGGTATACCTGGCAGGTGATTTTGGCGTGTCAGGAAGGTGGTTCCGGCTAGTTCAGCAGGTGGATCAGGCGTGCTCGCCAGGGGGTTCAGGCGGGTCTGGCAGGTGGTTTCGGTCTGTTCGGGGTGTGGTTCCGGCATCTCAGGCACATGGTTCTGGCACGTCTGAGAGGTGGTTCCGGCCGGCCCGACAGGTGTTTCCGGAGTGTCCGCCAAGTGGTTCTGGGGTAGCTGGCAGGTGATGTTGGCGTGACCGGCAGGTGGTTCCAGCAAGCCAGGCAGGTGATTCCGGAGTGTCTGCCGAGTGGTTCTGGCGTAGCCGGCAGGTGATTATGGCGTGCCCAGCAGGTGGTTCCGGCGAGCTCGGCAGGTGGTACCGGCGTGTCCAGAACATGGTTCTGGCACGTCTGAGAGATGGTTCTGGCATGTCCGGCAGGTGATTCCGGAGTGTCCGGCATGTGGTTCTGGCACCTCTGAGAGGTGGTTCCGGCATGCCCGGCAGGTGGTTCCGGAGTGTCTGCCGAGTGGTTCTGGCATAGCCGGCAGGTGATTCTGGCGTGTCCAGCAGGTGGTTCTGAGGAGTGGATCAGCTGGTTCCGGCATACTTGGCAGGTGGTATCGGCGTGTCCGAACATGGATCTGGCAAGTCTGAGAGGTGGTTCCGGCATGCCCGGCAGGTGATTCAGGAGTGTTCGCCAAGTGGTTCTGGCGTAGCCGGCAGCTGATTTTGCATGTCCGGCGGTGGTTCCGGCGAGTCGAGCCGGTGTTTCCGGCGTGCTCGGCAGGTGGTTCAGGCGGGTCTGGCAGGTGGTTTCGGTCTGTTCGGGGTGTGGTTCCGGCATCTCAGGCACATGGTTCTGGCACGTCTGAGAGGTGGTTCCGGCCTGCCCGACAGGTGTTTCCATGGTGTCCGCCAAGTGGTACTGGCATAGCCGGCAGGTGATTTTGGTGTGTCCAGCAGGTGGTTTTGGCGAGTCGAGCAGGTGGTTCTGGCGTGCTCGGCAGCTGCTTCCCGTGTCATTGGCATGTGGTTCCGGCATGTGTGAGAGGTGGTTCCGCCATGCCCGGCAGGTGATTCCGGAGTGTTCGCCAAGTGGTTCTGGCATAGCCGGCAGGTGATTTTGCATGTCCGGCGGTGGTTCCGCGAAGTCGAGCCGGTGGTTTCGGCGTGTCCGGCAGGTGGTTCCGGTCTGTCCGGCAGGTGGTTCTGGCGTGTCCGGAACGAGGTTCTGGCACATCTGAGAGGTGGTTCCGGCATGCCCGGCAGGTGATTCCGGAGTGTTCGCCAAGTGGTTCTGGCGTAGCCGACAGGTGATTTTGCATGTCCGGCAATTGTTCCATCGAGTCGAGCCGGTGGTTCCGGCGTGTGAGGCAGGTGGTTCCGGTCTGTCCTGGAGGTGGTTCCAGAGTGTCTGCCGAGTGGTTCTGGCGTAGCCGGCAGGTGATTTTGGCGTGTCCAGCAGGTGGTTTTGGCGGGTCGAGCAGGTGGTTCTGGCGTGCTCGGCAGGTGCTTCCGCCGTCTCCGGCATGTGGTTGTGGCACCTCTGAGAGGTGGTTCCGGCATGCCCGGCAGGTGATTCCGGAGTCTCCGGCATGTGGTTCTGGCACCTCTGAGAGGTGGTTCCGGCATGCCCGGCAGGTGCTTCCGCCGTCTCCAGCATGTGGTTCTGGCACCTCTGAGAGGTTGTTCCAGCATGCCTGGCATGTGATTCCGCAGTGTCTGCCGAGTGGTTCTGGCGTAGCCGGCAGTTGATTTTGGCGTGTCCAGTAGGTGGTTCTGGGGAGTGGATCAGCTGGTTCCGGCATAGTCGGCAGGTGGTACCGGCGTGTCCAGAACATGGTTCTGGCAAGTCTGAGAGCTGGTTCTGCCATGTCCGGCAGATGATTCCAGAGTGTCCACCAAGTGGTTCTGGCATACCCGGCAGGTGATATTGCCGTGTCAGGTAGATGGTTCCGGCGAGTCGAGTAGGTGGTTCCGGCGTGCTCGGCAGGTGGTTCAGGCGGGTCTGGCAGGTGGTTTCGGTGTGTTCGGGTGTGGTTCCCGCATCTCAGGCACATAGTTCTGGCACGTCTGAGAGGTGGTTCCGGCCGGCCCGACAGGTGTTTCCATGGTGTCCGCCAAGTGGTTGTGGCGTAGCTGGCAGGTGATGTTGGAGTGACCAGCAGGTGGTTCCAGCCAGCCCGGCAGGTGATTCCGAAGTGTTCACCAAATTGTTGTGGCGTAGCCGGCTGGTGATTTTGGCGTGTCCAGCAGCTGGTTTTGGCGAGTCGAGCAGGTGGTTCTGGCGTGCTCGGCAGGTGCTTCCAGGGTCATTGGCATGTGGTCCCGGCATGTCTGAGAAGTGGTTCCGCCATGCCAGGCAGGTGATTCTGGAGTGTTCGCCAAGTGGTTCTCGCGTAGCCGGCAGGTGATTTTGCACGTCCGGCAATGGTTCTGGTGAGTCGAGCCGGTGATTCCGGCGTGTCCGGCAGGTGGTTCCGGTCTGTCCCGCAGGTGGTTCTGGGGTGTCCGGCACGAGGTTCTGTCACGTCTGAGAGGTTGTGTCGGCATGCACTTGATGTGATTCCGGCTTTTCCGCCAAGTGGTTCTGGTGTAGCGGGCAGGTGATTTTGGCGTGTCCGGCAGGTGGGACCGGTGAGTCAAGCAGGTGGTTCCGGCGAGTGTTTCCTGTGTTTCCGGTCTGTCCGGGAGATGGTTCCGGCCTGTCCGGCAGGTGCTTTTGGCACTTCTGTAAGGTTGTGCTGGCATGCCCGGCAGGCTATTCTGGAGTGTCCGCCTAGTGGTTCTGGCATCGCCGTCAGGTGATTTTGGCGTGTCCGGCAGGTGGTTCTGTGGAGTGGATCATGAACTTCAGGCATTCTCGGCAGGTGCTTCCGCCGTCTCCGGCATGTGGTTGTGGCACCTCTGAGAGGTGGTTCCAGCATGCCCGGCAGGTGATTCCGGAGTGTCCGCCAAGTGGTTGTGGCGTAGCTGGCAGGTGAAGTTGGCGTGACCGGCAGGTGGTTCCAGCAAGCCCGGCAGGTGATTCCGAAGTGTTCACCAACTGGTTGTGTGGTAGCCGGCAGGTTATTTTGGTGTGTCCTGCAGGTGGCTCTGGTGAGTCGAGCAGGTGGTTCCGGCAAGCTCGGCAGGTGGTTCTGTCAGGTTTGGCAGGTGTTTGCAGTCTGTCCATGACGTGGTTCTGGCATGCCCGCAAGGTGATTCTGGAGTGTCCACCAAGTGGTTTGGGCATAGCCGACAGATGATTTTGGCCTGTCACACAGGTGGTTCCGGCATGTCCAGCAGGTGGTTCCGGCGAGCTCGGCAGGTGCTTTGGTCTCTCCGGCATGTGGTTGTGGCACGTCTGAGAGATGGTTCCAGCATGCCCTGCAGGTGATTCCGGAGTCTCCGGCATGTGGTTCTGGCACCTCTGAGAGGTGGTTCCGACATGCCTGGCAGGTGATTCCAGTGTGTCTGCCGAGTGGTTCTGGCGTAGCCGGCAGGTGATTTTGGCGTGTCCGGCTGGTGGTGCTGGCGAGTCAAGCAGGTGATGCCGGCGTGTCCGGCAGGTGGTTCCGGTCTGTCCTGGAGGTGGTTCCAGAGTGTCTGCCGAGTGGTTCTGGCGTAGCCAGCAGGTGTTTCTGGTGTGTCCAGCAGGTGGCTCTGGTGAGTCAATCAGGTGGTTCCGGCGTGCCTGGCAGGTGCTTCCGGTGAAATTGACATGTGGTTCTGGCATGTCTGAGAGGTGGTTCCGGCATGCCCGGCAGGTGATTCCGGAGTGATCGCCAAGTGGTTCTGGCATAGCCGGCAGGTGATTTTGCATGTCCGGCAGTGGTTCCGGCGAGTCGAGCCGGTGGATCTGGAGTGTCCGGCAGGTGGTTCCGGTCTGTCCTGGAGGTTTTTCCGGAGTGTCTGCCGAGTGGTTCTGGCGTAGCCGGCAGGTGATTTTGCATGTCCGGCGGTGGTTCCGGCGAGTCGAGCCGGTGGTTCCTGCGTGTCTGGCAGGTGGTTCCGGTGTGTCCGGGAGGTGGTTCTGGGGTGTCCGGCACGAGGTTCTGGCACGTCTGAGAGGTTGTGTGTTCATGGCCTTCACGTGATTCTGGCTTGTCCGCCAAGTGGTTCTGGTGTAGAGGGCAGGTGATTTTGGCGTGTCCGGCAGGTTGCTCCGGCGAGTGTTTCCTGTTGTTCCGGTCTGTCCAGGAGATGGTTCCGGCCTGTCCGGCACGTGCTTCTGGCACTTTTGAGAGGTTGTGCTGGCATGCACCGCAGGTGATTCTAGAGTGTCCGCCAAGTGCTTCTGGCGTAGCCGGCATGTGATTTTGGCGTGTCCGGCAGGCGGTTCTGTGGAGTGGAGCAGGAACTTCTGGCATTCTCGGCAGGTGCTTCCGCCATCTCCGGCATGTGTTTTTGGTACCTCTGAGAGGTGGTTCCAGCATGCCCGGCAGGTGATTCCGGAGTGTCCGCCAAGTTGTTCTGGCGGAGCTGACAGGTGATGTGGGCACGTCCGGCAGGTGGTTCTGGGGAGTCGAGCAGGTGGTTCCGGCGTGCTCGGCAGGTTCTTCTGGTGTCATTCGCATGTGGTTCTGGCATGTCTGAGAGGTGGTTCCGGCATGCCCGGAAGGTGATTCGGGATTGTTCATGGAGTGGTTCTGGCATTGCCGGCAGCTGATTTTGCATGTCCGGCGGTGGTTCCGGCGAATCGAGCCGGTGGTTCGGGTGTGTCCAGCAGGTGGTTCTGGTCTGTCCTGGAGGTGTTTCCGGAGTGTCTCCCGAGTGGTTCTGGCGTAGCCGGCAGGTGATTTTGGCGTGTCCAGCAGGTGGTTCTGGGGAGTCGATCAGGTGGTTCCGGCATACTCGGCAGGTGGTACCGGCGTGTCCGGAACATGGTTCTGGCACGTCTGAGAGGTTGTGTCAGCATGCCTTTCACGTGATTCCGGCTGGTCCGCCAAGTGGTTCTCATGTAGCAGGCTGGTGATTTTGGCGTGTCCAGCACGTGATTCTGGTGTGTCTGAGAGCTGGTTCTGGCATGACCGGCAGATGATTCCAGAGTGTCCTGCAAGTGGTTCTGGAATACCCAGCAGGTGATTTTCGCGTCTCAGGTAGGTGGTTCCGGCGAGTCGAGCCGGTGGTTCCGGCGTGTCCTGCAGGTGGTTCCGGTGTGTCCGGCAGATGGTTCTGGGGTGTCCAGAACGAGGTTCTGGCACGTCTGAGAGGTTGTGTGTTCATGGCCTTCAGGTGATTCCGGCTTGTCCGCCAAGTGGTTCTGGTGTAGCGGGCAGGTGATTTTGGCGTGTCTGGCAGGTTGCTCCGGCGAGTGTTTCCTGTGGTTCCGGTCTGTCCGGGAGATGGTTCCAGCCTGTCCGGCACGTGCTTCCGGCACTTCTGAGAGGTTGTGCTGGCATGCCCAGCAGGTGATTCTGGAGTGTCCGCCAAGTTGTCCTGGCATAGCCGGCAGGTGATTTTGGCGTGTCCGGCAGGTCTTTCTGTGGAGTGGAGCAAGTGGTTCTGTCATACTCGGCAGGTGATACCGGCGTGTCCGGAACATGTTTCTGGCAAGTCTGAGTGGTGGTTCCGGCATGCCCGACAGGTGATTCCGGAGTGTCCGGGATGTGGTTCTGGCACCTCTGAGAGGTGGTTCCGGCATGCGCGGCAGGTGATTCCGGAATGTCCGACAAGTGGTTGTGGCGTAGCCGGCTGGTGATTTTGGCGTGTCCGGCAGGTGGTTCTGGCGAGTCGAGCAGGTTGTCCCGGTGTGCTCGGCAGGTGCTTCCGGGGTCATTGGCACGTGGTTCTGGCATGTCTGAGAGGTGTTTCCAGCATGCCCGACAGGTGATTCCGGAGTGTTCGCCAAGTGGTTCTGGCGTAGCCGGCAGGTGATTTTGCATGTTCGGCAGGTGGGACCGGTGAGTCAAGCAGGTGGTTCCGGCAAGTGTTTCCTGTCTTTCCGGTCTGTCCAGCAGATGGTTCCGGGCTGTCCGGCACGTGCTTCTGGCACTCCTGAGAGGTTCTGCTGGCCTCCCATGCAGGTGATTCTGGAGTGTCCACCAAGTGGTTCTGGCATAGCCGGCATATGATTTTGGCCTGTCAGGCAGGTGGTTCCGGCATTTCCAGCATGTGGTTCTTGGGAGTGGATCAGGTGGTTCCGGCACACTCGGCAGGTGGTACCGCGTGTCCGGAACATGGTTCTGGCAGGTCTGAGAGGTGGTTCCGGCATGCCCGACAGGTGATTCCGGAGTGTCCTCCAAGTGGATCTGGCGTACCCGGCAGGTGATTTTGTCATGTCCGGCAGGTGTTTCTTGCGAGTCGTGCAGGTGGCTCAGGCATGTTCAGCAGGTGCTTCCGGCGTCTCTGGCACATGGTTCTGGTGTGTCTGAGAGCTGGTTCTGGCATGTGCGGCAGATGATTCCGGAGTGTCCACCAAGTGGTTCTGGTATACCCGGCAGGTGATTTTGGAGTGTGAGCAAGGAGGTTCCGGCTAGTTGAGCAGGTGGATCAGACGTGCTCGCCAGGGGGTTGAGGCGGGTCTGGCAGGTGGTTTCGGTCAGTTCGGGGTGTGGTTCCGGCATCTCAGGCACACGATCCTGGCACGTCTGAGAGGTGGTTCCGGCCGGCCCGACAGGTGTTTCCGGAGTGTCCGCCAAGTGGTTCTGGCGTAGCTGGCAGGTGAGGTTGGTGTGACCTGCAGGTGGTTCCAGCAAGCCCGTCAGGTGATTCCGGAGTTGCTGCCGAGTGGTTCTGGCGTAGCCAGCAGGTGATTTTGGCGTTTCCAGCAGGTGGTTCCGGCAAGCTCGGCAGGTGGTACCGGCGTGTCCGGAACATGGTTCTGGCACGTCTGAGAGATGTTTCCGGCATGCCCGGCAGGTGATTCCTGAGTGTCCGGCATGTGGTTCTGGCACCTCCCAGAGGTGGTTCCGGAATGCCTGGCATGTGATTCCGGAGTGTCTGCCGAGTGGTTCTGGCATAGCCGGCAGTTGATTATGGCGTGTCCACTAGGTGGTTCTGGGGACTGGATCAGCTGGTTCCGGCATACTCGGCAGGTGGTCTGGCGTGTCGGCACATGGTTTTGGCACGTCTGAGAGGTGGTTTCGGCATGCCCGGCAGGTGATCCCGGAGAGTCCTCCAAGTGGTTCTGGCATACCCCGCAGGTGTTTCTGGTGTGTCCAGCAGGTGGCTCTGGTGAGTCGAGCTGGTGGTTCTGGCGTGCTAGGCAGGTGGTTCCGGCAGGTCCGGCAGGTGTTTGCCGTCTGTCCATGACGTGGTTCCGCCATGCCCGCAAAGTGATTCTGGAGTGTCCACCCAGTGGTTTTGGCGTAGCCGGCATATGATTTTGGCCTGTGAGGCAGGTGGTTCCGGCATGTCCAGCAGGGGGTTCCGGCGAGCTCGGCAGGTGCTTCCGGTCTCTCCGGCACGTGGTTGTGGCACGTCTGATAGATGGTTCCGGAATGCCCGGCAGGTGATTCCGGAGTGTCCGGCATGTGGTTCTGGAACCTCTGAGAGGTGGTTCCGGCATGCCCGGGAGATGATTCCGGAGTCTCCGGCATGTGGTTCTGGCACCTCTGAGAGGTGGTTCCGGAATGCCTGGCATGTGATTCTGCAGTGTCTGCCGAGTGGTTCTGGCGTAGCCGGCAGTTGATTTTGGCATGTCCAGTAGGTGGTTCTGGGGAGTGGATCAGCTGGTTCCGGCATTTCCGGCAGGTGGTACCGGCATGTCCGGAACATGGTTCTGGCACGTCTGAGAGGTGGTTCTGGCATGCCCGACAGGTGATTCCGGAGTGTCCGCCAAGTGTTTCTGGCGTACCCGGCAGGTGATTTTGGCATGTCTCACAGGTGTTTCTTGCGAGTCGAGCAGGTGGCTCAGGCATGCTCAGCTGGTGCTTCCGGCGTCTCTGGCACGTGGTTCTGGTGTGTCTGAGAGCTGGTTCTGGCATGTCCGGCAGATGATTCCGGAGTGTCCACCAAGTGGTTCTCGCATACCCGGCAGGTGATTTTGGCGTGTCAGGAAGGTGTTTCCGGCTAGTTGAGCAGGTGGATCAAGCGTGCTCGGCAGGGGGTTCAGGCGTGTCTGGCAGGTTGCTTCGGTCTGTTCGGGGTGTGGTTCCGTCATCTCAGGCACATGGTTCTGCACGTCAGAGAGGTGGTTCCGGCCGGCCCGACAGGTGTTTCCGGAGTGTCCGCCAAGTGGTTCTGGCGTAGCTGGCAGGTGATGTTGGCGTGACCGACAGGTGATTCCAGCAAGCCCGGCAGGTGATTCCGGAGTGTCTGCCCAGTGGTTGTGGCTAAGCCAGCAGGTGATTATGGCGTGCCCATCAGGTGGTTGCGGCAAGCTCGGCAGGTGGTACCGGCGTGTCCGGAACATGGTTCTGGCACGTCTGAGCGATGGTTCCGGCATGCCCGGCAGGTGATTCCGGAGTGTCCGGCATGTGGTTCTGGCACCTCTGAGTGGTGGTTCCGGCATGCGCGGCAGGTGGTTCCGGAGTGTCTGCCGAGTGGTTCTGGTGTAGCCGGCAGGTGATTCTGGCGTGTCCAGCAGGTGGTTCTGGGGAGTGGATCAGGTGGTTCCGGCATACTCGGCAGGTGGTACCGGCGTGTCCAGAACATGGTTCTGGCAAGTCTGAGAGGTGGTTCCGGCCTGCCCGGCAGGTGATTCCGGAGTGTTCGCCAAGTGGTTCTGGCTTAGCCGGCAGGTGATTTTGCATGTCCGGCGGTGGTTCCGGCGAGTCGAGCCGGTGGTTCCGGCGTGTCCGGCAGGTGGTTCCAGTCTGTCCGGAAGGTGGTTCTGGCGTGTCCGGCACAAGGTTCTGGCACGTCTGAGAGGTGGTTCCGGCATGCCCGACAGGTGATTCCGGAGTGTCCGCCACGTGGTTCTGGCGTACCCAACAGGTGATTTTTTCGTGTCTGGCAGGTGTTTCTTGCAAGTCGAGCATGTGGCTCAGGCATGCTCAGCAGGTGCTTCCGGCGTGTCCGGCATGTGGTTCTTGTGTGTCTGAGAGCTGGTTCTGGCATGTCCGGCAGATGTACTTCGTAGTGTCCACCAAGTGGTTCTGGCATACCCAGGAGGTGATTTTGGCGTGTCAGGTAGGTGGTTCCGGCGAGTCGAGTAGGTGGATCAGGCGTGCTCGCCAGGGGGTTCAGGAGGGTCTGGCAGGTGGTTTCGGTCTGTTCGGGGTGTCGTTCCGGCATCTCAGGCACATGGTTCTGGGACGTCCTGAGAGGTGGTTCCGGCCGGCCCGACGGGTGTTTCCATGGTGTCCGCCAAGTGGTTCTGGCATAGCTGGCAGGTGATGTTGGCGTGACCGGCAGGTGGTTCCAGCCAGCCCGGCAGGTGATCCGACATGTTCACCAAATGGTTGTGGCGTAGCCGGCAGTTGATTTTGACGTGTCCAGCAGGTGGTTTTGGCGAGTCGAGCAGGTGGTTCCGGCGTGCTCAGCAGGTGCTTCCGGTGTCATTGGCAGTGTGGTTCTGGCATGTCTGAGAGGTGGTTCCGCCATGCCCGGAGGGTGATTCCGGAGTGTTCGCCAAGTGGTTCTGGAGTAGCCGGCAGGTGATTTTGCATGTTTAATGGTTCCGGCGAAGTCAGGCCGGTGGTTCCGGCGTGTCCGGCAGGTGGTTCCGGTCTGTCCAGCAGGTGGTTCTGGGCTGTCCGGCACGAGGTTCTGGCACGTCTGAGAGGTTGTGTCGGCATGCACTTCACGTGATTCCGGCTTGTCCGCCAGGTGGTTCTGGTGTAGCGGGCAGGTGATTTTGGCGTGTCCGGCAGGTGGGACCGGTGAGTCAAGCAGGTGGTTCTGGCGAGTGTTTCCTGTGTTTCCGGTCTGTCCGGGAGATGGTTCCGGCCTGTCCGGCACGTGCTTCTGCACCTCTGAGAGGTTCGTGTCGGCATGCCCGGC
Source organism: Equus przewalskii (assembly GCF_037783145.1). Classification (NCBI taxonomy): domain Eukaryota; kingdom Metazoa; phylum Chordata; class Mammalia; order Perissodactyla; family Equidae; genus Equus; species Equus przewalskii. Next base: position 274,580 of record NW_027228483.1, read on the forward strand.
AGGTGATTCTGGAGTGTCCGCCAAGTGGTTCTGGCGTAGCCGGCAGGTGATTTTGGCGATCCGGTAAGGTGGTTCTCGGGAGTGGATCAGGAACTTCCGGCATTTTCGGCAGGTGCTTCCGCAGTCTCCGGCAGGTCCGGCATGTCTGAGAGGTGATTCCACCATGCCCAGCAGGTGATTCCGGAGTGTCCGATAAGTGGTTGTGGCGTAGCCGGCTGGTGATTTTGCATGTCCGGCAATGGTTCCGGCGAGTCGATCCGGTGGTTCCGGCGTGTCCGGCAGGTGGTTCCGGTCTGTCCAGCAGGTGGTTCTGGGTTGTCCATCACGAGGTTCTGGCACGTCTGCGAGGTTGTGTCAGCATGCACTTCACGTGATTTCGGCTTGTCCGCCAAGTGGTTCTGCAGCAGCTGGCAGGTGATTTTGGCGTGACCGGCAGGTGGTTCCACCAAGCCCAGCAGGTGATTCTGGAGTGTCTGCCGAGTGGTTCTGGCGTAGCCGGCAGGTGATTTTGGCGTGTCCAGCAGGTGGCTCTGGCGAGTCGAGCAGGTGGTTCCAGGGTGCTCAACCGGTTGTCCGAACGGGTCTGCCAGGTGCTTTCGCTCTGTTCGGGGTGTGTTTCCAGCATTTCAGGCACATGGTTCTGATGTGTCTTAGAGGTGGTTCCGGCGTGCTCGGCAGGTGGTTCCGGCAGGTCTGGCAGGTGTTTGCCGTCTGTCCATGACGTGGTTGCTGCATGCCCGGCAGGTGATTCCGGAGTTCTGCGAGCTGGTCCGCCAGCCGGCTGGTGATTTTGGCATGTCCACCAGTTGGTTCTGGGGAGTGGATCAGGTGGTTCCAGCATACTCGGCAGGTGGTACCGGATGTCCGGAACATGGTTCTGGCAAGTCTGAGAGGTGGTTCCGGGATGCCCGACAGGTGATTCCGGAGTGTCCGCAACGTGGTTCTGGTGTACCCGGCAGGTGATTTTGGCGTGTCCGGCAGGTGTTTCTTGCGAGTCGAGCAGGTGGCTCAGGCATGCTCAGGCCTTCTGCGTCTCCGGCACGTGGTTCTGGTGTGTCTGAGAGTGGTTGCGGCATATCCAGCAGATGATTCCGGAGTGTCCACCAAGTGGTTCTGGCATACCCGGCAGGTGATTTGGTGTATCAGGTAGGTGGTTCCGGCGAGTAAAGCAGGTGGTTCCAGCGTGCTCGGCAGGTGCTTCCGGTGTCATAGGCACGTGGTTCTGGCATGTCTGAGAGATGGTTCCGGCATGCCCGGCAGGTGATTCCGGAGTGTTCCCCAAGTGGTTCTGGCTTAGCTGGCAGGTGATTTTGCATGTCCGGTGGTTGTTCATGCGGGTCGAGCTGGTGGTTCTCGGCCTGTCCGGCAGGTGGTTCTGGGTGTCCGGCACGAGGTTCTGGCACGTCTGAGAGGTGGTTCCTGCATGCCCGGCAGGTGATTCCGGACTGTCCGCCAGGTGGTTCCCGCATAGCCAGCTGTTGATCTGGCGTGTCCGGCAGGTGGTTCTGTCGAGTCAGGCAGGTGGCTCTGGCGTGCTCGGCAGGTGGTTCCGGCATGTCTGGCAGGTGGGTCCGGTATGCCCGGTAGGTGTTTCCGGCGTGTCCGGCATGTGCTTCTGGCACGTCTGAGAGGTGGTTCCGGCATGCGCGGCAGGTGATTCCGGAGTGTCCACCAGTGACTTGGCGTAGTTGGCAGGTCATTTTGGCGTGACCGGCAGGTGGTTCCAGCAAGCCCTGCAGGTGATTCCGGAGTGTTGGCCAAGTGGTTCTGGCCTAGCCGACAGGATATTTTGCATGTTCGGCAGTGGTTCCGGCGGGTGTCGAGCCAGTGGTTCCGGCGTGTCCCGCACGTGCTTCTGACACGTCTGCCAGATGGTTCCGGCATGCACGGCAGGTGATTCCGGAAGTGTCCGCCAGGTGGTTCTGGCGTACCTGGCAGGTGATTTTGGCATGTCCGGCAGGTGTTCCTGGAGAGTCGAGCAGGTGTCTCTGGCATGCTCCGCAGGTGCTTCCGGCGTTTCCGGCACGCTTGTTCCGTGATGAGATCTGGTTCCGGCATGTCCGGCAGATGATTCCGGAGTGTCCACCAAGTGGTTCTGGCATACCCGGCAGGTGATTTTGGTGTGTCCGGCAGGTCGTTCTGTGGAGTGGATTACTAACTTCCGGCATTCTAGGCAGGTGCTTCCGCTGTCTCCGGCATGTGGTTGTGTCCCCTCTGAGAGGTGGTTCCAGCATGCCCGGCAGGTGATTCCGGAGTGTCCAACATGTGGTTGTGGCGTAGCCGGCTGTTAATTTTGGCGTGTCTGGCAGGTGGTTCTGGCGAGTCAAGCAGGTGGTCCCAGCGTGTCCGGCAGTGGCTCCGGTGTGTCCTGGAGGTGGTTCCGGAGTGTCTGCCGACTGGTTCTGGCGTAGCCGGCAGGTGATTTTGGTGTGTCCAGCAGGTGGTTCTGGGGAGTGGATCAGGTGGTTCTGGCATACTCAGCAGGTGGTTCCGGCCTGTCCGGCACATGGTTCTGGCACGTCTGAGAGGTGGTTCCTGTATGCCCGGCAGGTGATTCCGGAGTGACTGCCGAGTTGTTGTGGCGTAGCCGGCAGGTGATTTTGGCATGTCCAGCAAAGGCTGGTTCTGTGAGTGGATCAGGTGGTTCTGGCATACTCGGCAGGTGGTTCCGGCCTGTCCGGCACATGGTTCTGGCACGTCTGAGAGGTGGTTCTGGCATGCCTGGCAGGTGATCCTGGAGAGTCTTCCACGTAGTTCTGGCAGAGCCCGTAGGTGCTTTGGTGTTTCCAACAGGTGGTTCTGTTGAGTCGAGCAGGTGGTTCCGGCGTGCTCAGCATGTGGTTCAGCCGCGTCCGTCATGTGTTTCCGTTCTGTCTGTTAGGTGCTTATGGCGTGTCCGGCACGTGATTCTGGCACGTCTGAGAGGTGGTTCTGGCAAGCCCTGCTGGTGATTCCGGAGTGTCCAACAAGTGGTTCTGGCATAGCCGGCTGGTGATTTTGGCGTGTCCAGTATGTGGCTCTGGCGAGTCAAGCAGGTGGTTTCGGCGTGCCCGGCAGGTCGTTCAGGAGGGTCCAGCGCGAGTCCGGTCCTCTCAGCATGTGGTTCCGGCGTGTCAGGCGCATGGTTCCGGCACGTCTGAGAGGTGGTTTGGGCATGCCCACCAGGTGATCTCGGAGAGTCCAAGTGGTTCTGGCGTAGCCAGCAGGTGATTTTGGAATGTCAGGTAGGTGGTTCTGGTGGTTTGAGCAGGTGGTTCTGCCGTGCTTGGCGGGTGGTTCAGGCGGGTCCGGCAGGTGGTTCCGGTCTGTCGGGAGGTGGTACCGGCGTGTCCGGCATGTGGTTCCAGCACGTCTGAGCGGTTGTTCCAGCATGCCCGGCAGGTGATTCCAGAAGTCCGCCAGTGGTTCTGGTGTAGCCAGCATGTGATTTGGACGTGTCCGGCAGCTGCTTCCAGCAAGTTGAGCAGGTGGCTCTGGCGTGCTTTGCAAGTGCTCCCGGTATCTTTGGCATGTGGTGCTGTCATGTCTGAGAGCTGGTTCTGGCATGCCCGGCAGGTGATTCCAGAGTGTCTGCCAAGTGGGTCCGGGCATAGCCGGCAGGTGATTTTGGCGTGTCTGGCAGGTTTGTCCGGCGAGTCGAGCAGGCAGTTCCAGCGTGTCTGGTAGGTGGTTCTGCCTGCCCCAGAGCTGATTCTGGAGTGTCCTGCAAGTGGTTCTGGTGTAGCCAGGAGGTGATTTGCTCTGTCCGGCAGGTGGTTCCGCGAGTCGAGCAGGTGGTTCCGGGGTGCTCGGCAGGTGGTTCAAGTGGGTCCGGCAGGTGGTTCTGTTCTGTCCGGGAGGTGGTTCCGGCATGTCTGGAACGTGGTTCTGGCACGTCAGAGGGGTTGTGCCAGCATGCCCCGCAGCTGATTCCATAGTTTCCTGCAAGTGGTTCTGGCATAGCCGGCAGGTGATTTTGGCGTGTCCGGCAGGTGGTTCTGGGGTGTGGATCAGGTGGTTCTGGCATGGTCGGCAGGTGCTTCCGGAGTCTCAGGCGTGTGGTTCTGGCTCTTCTGAGAGGTGGTTCCGGCATGCCTGGTGGGTGTTTCCATAGAGACCACCACGTGGTTCTGGCCTAGCTGGCAGGTGATTTTGCCATGTCCAGCAGGTGGTTCCGGCGAAGACGAGCAGGTGGTTCCTGCGTGCTTGGCAGCTGCATCCGGTGTCTCTGGGCACGTGGTTGTGGCATGTCTTAGAGGTGGTTCCAGCATACCAGTCAGGTGATTCTGGAGTGTCCTGCAAGCGGTTCTGGCATAGCCGACAGGTGATTTTGGAGTATCCGGCAGGTGGGTCCTGCTAGTTTGACAGTTTGTTCTGGTCTGTCCTGGAGGTTTGAGCGTGTCCGGCATTTGCTTCAGACACGTCTGAGAGGTTGTGCTGTCATGCCCGGCAGGTGATTCTGCAGTCTCGAGTAAGTGGTTCTGGTGTAGCCAGCAGGTGATTTTGGCATGTCCGGCAGGTTGGTCCTGGCAGTCAAGCAGGTGGTTCCGGTCTGCTCAGCAAGTGGTTCAGGCATGTCCAGCAGGTGGTTCCAGTCGGTCCAGGACGTGGTTCCGGCGTGTCTGCATGTGGTTTGGTTCATCGGAGAGGTGGTTCTGGCATGCCCGGCAGGCTATTCGGAGTGTCCAGCAAGTGGTTCTTGCATAGCCCGCAGCTGTTTTTGTGTGTCCGGCAGGTGGTTCTGGCGAGTCAAACAGGCAGTTCCGGCTTGCTCGGCAGGTGGTTCAGGCAGGTCCGGCAGGTGTTTACAGTCTGTCCATGACGTGCTTCGGGCATGCCCGGAAGGTGATTCTGGAGTGTCCACCAAGTGGTTTTGGCGTAGCCGGAACGTGATTTTGGCGTGTCAGGCTGGTGGTTCCAGCGTGTCCAGCAGGTGGTTCTGGCGAGCTCGGCAGGTGCTTCCTGTTCTCCGGCACAAGGTTGTGGCACGTCTGAGGTGTCCGGCGTGCCCGGCAGGTGATCCCGGAGAGTCCTCCAAGTGGTTCTGGCCTAGTCTGCAGGTGATTTTGGCGTGTCCGGCAGGTGGTTCCGACGATTCGAGCAGGTGCTTCCGGCTAGCTCGGCAGGTGCTTCTGCAAGTCTCCAGCACTTGATTTTGGCACATTTGAGAGTCGGGTCGGCATTCCCGGCAGGTGATTCCGGAAAGTCCTCCAAGTGGTTCTGGCATAGCCAGCAGGTGATTTTTGTGTCTCTGGCAGGTGGGTCCTGCTAGTCGAGCTGGGCTCGGCATGCTCGGCAGGTGGTTCAGGCGTGTCGGGCAGGTGGTTCCATTGTGTCCGGTAGGTGGTTCCGGGCGTGCCCAGCACGTGGTTCTGGCCCGTCTGAGAGGTGCTTCCCGCATGCCCGGCAGGTGATTCCAGAGTGTCTGCCGAGTGGTGCTGGCATAGCCGGTTGGTGATTTTGGCGTGTCCAACTGGTGGCTCCATCGAGTCGAGCAGGCTGTTCCGGCGTGCTCAGCAGGTGGTTCAGGCGGTTCCGGCAGGTGGTTCCGGTCTGTCCAGTAGGTGGTTCCGGCGTGTCCGGCACGTGCTTCCGGCACGTCTGAGAGGTGGCTCCGGCATGCCCGGGGGGTCATTCCATAGAGTCCACCACGTGGTTCTGGCCTAGCCGGCAGGTGATTTTGGCATCTCCGGCAGGTGGTTCTGGCGAGTCAAGCAGGAGGTTCCGATGTGCTCGGCAGATGCATCCGGTGTCTCTGGCACGTGGTTCTGGCACATCTGAGAGGTGGTTCCAGCATGCCCGACAGGTGATTCTGGAGTGTCCGGCAAGTGGTTCTGGCATAGCCGGGAGGTGATTTTATTGTGTCCGCAAGGTGATTTTGGCGTGTCCGGCAGGTTATTTTGATGTGTCCGGCAGGTGTTTCTGGCAAGCTGTTCAGGTGATTCCGGTGTTCTTGGCAGGTGATTCTGGCGTGTCCGGCAGGTGGTTCCGGTCTGTCCGGTAGAGGGTTCCAGCGGGTTCGGCACATGGTTCTCGCACGTCTGAGAGGTGGTTCCGGCATGCACGGCAGGTGATCCCGGACAGTCCTCCAAGTGGTTCTGGCGTAGCCCACAGGTGATTTTGGTGTGTCCGGCAGGTGGTTGTGGTGAGTCGAGCAGGTGGTTCCGGTGTGCTCGGCAGGTGGTTCAGGCAGGTCTGGCAGGTGTTTGCAGTCTGTCCATGACGTGGTTCTGGCATGCCTGGAAGGTGATTCCGGAGTGTCCACCAAGTGGTTTTGGCATAGCCGGCACGTGATTTTGGGGTGTCAGGCATGTGGTTCCGGCGTGTCCAGCAGGTGGGTCCGTTGTGTCCGGTAGGTGGTTCTGGCGTGTCCGGCATGTGATTCTGTGACGTCTGAGATGTGGTTCTGGCATCCCCGGCAGGTGATTCTGGAGTGTCTGCCGAGTGGTTGTGGCGTAGCCGGCAGGTGATTTTGGTGTGTCCAGCAGGTAGTTTTGGCGAGTGGATCATGTGGTTCTGGCATACTCGGGAGGTGGTTCCGGCATGTCCGGGACATGGTTCTGGCACGTCTGAGAGGTGGTTCCGGCATGCCCGGCAGGTGAATCCAGAGAGTCCTCCAAGTGGTTCTTGCATAGCCCGCAGCTGTTTTTGAGTGTCCGGCAGGTGGTTCTGGCAAGTCGAACAGGTGGTTCCGGCTTGCTCGGCAGGTGTTTCAGGCAGGTCCTGCAGGTGTTTACAGTCTGTCCATGACGTGCTTCGGGCATGCCTGGAAGGTGATTCTGGGGTGTCCACCAAGTGGTTTATGCGTAGCTGGACGTGATTTTGGCGTGTCAGGCTGGTGGTTCCAGCCTGTCCAGCAGGTGGTTCCGGCGAGCTCGGCAGGTGCTTCCGGTCTCTCCGGCACGAGGTTGTGGCACGTCTGAGAGGTGGTTCCGGCATGCCCGGCAGGTGATTCCGGAGTGTCCGGCAAGTGGTTCTGGCACGTCTGAGAGGTGGTTCCGGCATGCCCGGCAGGTGATCCCGGAGAGTCCTCCAAGTGGTTCTGTCCTAGCCCGCAGGTGATTTTGGCGTGTCCGGCAGGTGGTTCCGACGATTCGAGCAGGTGCTTCCGGCTAGCTCAGCAGGTGCTTCTGGCATCTCCCGCACTTGATTTTGGCACATTTGAGAGATGGGTCCGGCATTCCCGGCAGGTGATCCTGGAGAGTCCTCCAAGTGGTTCTGACCTAGCCCGCAGGTGATTTTGGCATGTCGGGCAGGTGGTTCCAGCATGCCCGGCAGGTGATTCCGGAGTGTCCGACATGTGGTTGTGGCGTAGCCGGCTGGTAATTTTGGCGTGTCCGGCAGGTGGTTCTGGCGAGTCAAGCAGGTGGTCCCAGCGTGTCCGGCAGGTGGTTCCGGTGTGTCCTGGAGGTGGTTCCGGAGTGTCTGCCGACTGGTTCTGGCGTAGCCGGCAGGTGATTTTGGTGTGTCCAGCAGGTGGTTCTGGGGAGTGGATCAGGTCGTTCCGCCATACTCGGCAGGTTGTACTGGCGTGTCCGGAGCATGGATCTGGCAAGTCTGAGAGGTGGTTTCGGCCGGCCCAACAGGTTTTCCCGGAGTGCCCGCCAAGTGGTACTGGCGTACCTGGCATGTGATGTTGGCGTGACCATCAGGTGGTTCTAGCAATCCCAGCAGCTGATTCCGAAGTGTTCACCAACTGGTTGTGGCCTAGGCGGCAGGAGTTTTTGTCGTGTCTGGCAGGTGGTTCTGGCGAGTCAAGCAGGTGGTCCCGGCATGCTCGGCAGGTGCTTCCGGTGTCATTGGCATGTGGTTCTAGCAAGTCTTAGAGGTGCTTCTGGCATGCCCGACAGGTGATTCCGTAGTGTCTGCCAAGTTGCTCTGGCCTAGCCGGCAGGTGATTTTGGCGTGTCCGGCAGGTGTTTTTGGGAGGCAAGCAGGTGGCTTAGTCATGCTCAGCAGGTGCTTCCAGCGTCTCCGGCACGGGGTTCTGGTGTGTCTGAGAGCTGGTTCTGGCATGTCCGGCAGATGATTCCGGAGTATCCACCTGGTGGTTGTGGCGTACCCGGCAGGTGATTTTGGGGTGTCCGGCAGTTATTTCTTGCGAGTCGAGCAGCTGGCTCAGGCTTGCTCAGCAGGTGCTTCTGTCGTCTCCGGCACGTGGTTCTGGTGTGTCTGAGAGCTGGTTCTGGCATGTCCAGCAGATGATTCCGGAGTGGCCACCAAGTGGTTCTGGCATACCCGGCAGGTGATTTTGGTGTGTCAGTTAGGTGGTTCCGGCGAGTCGAGCAGGTGGTTCCGGCCTGCCCAACAGGTGTTTCCGGAGTGTCCCCCAAGTGGTTCTGGCGTAGCTGGCAGGTGACGTTGGCTTGACCGGCAGGTGGTTCCATCAAGCCCGGCAGGTGATTACGAAGTGTGCACGAACTGGTTGTGGCGTAGCTGGCAGGTGATTTTGGCGTGTCCGGCAGGTGGTTCTGGTGAGTCCAGCAGGTGGTTCCGGCGTGCTCGGCAGGTGCTTCCGGTGTCATTGGCATGTGGTTCTGACGTGTCTGAGAGGTGGTTCCGGCATGCCCGGCAGGTGATTCCGCAGTGTTCGCCAAGTGTTTCTGGCGTAGCCGGCAGATGATTTTGCATGTCCGGCGGTGGTTCCGGCGTGTCGCACCGGTGGTTCTGGCGTGACTGGCAGGTGGTTCCGGTGTGTCCGGCAGGTTGTTCTGGGGTGTCCGGCACGTGGTTCTGGCACGTCTGAGAGATTGTGACGGCATGCCCGTCACGTGATTCCGGAGTGTCAGCCAAGTGGTTCTGGTGTAGCAGGCAGGTGATTTTGGCGTGTCCGGCAGGTGTTTCTTGCGAATCGAGCAGGTGGCTCAGGCATGCTCAGCAGGTGCTTCTGGCGTCTCCGGCACGTTGTTCTGGTGTGTCTGAGAGCTGGTTCTGGCAGGCCCGACAGGTGTTTCCAGAGTGTCCGCCAAGTGGTTCTGGCACGGTAGCCGGCAGCCCGGAGATGATTCCAAATCTCCGGCGTGGTCCACCGGGAGGTGCTTCCAGCAAGCCCGGCAGTTGATTCTGAAGTGTTCCCGATGGGTTGTGGCGTAGCCGGCAGTTGATTTTGGCATGTCCAGCATGTGGTTCTGTGGAGTGGATCAGGACTTCCGGCATTCTCCGCAGGTGCTTCCGGCATCTCCGGCATGTTGTTGTGGCACCTCTGAGAGGTGGTTCCAGCATGCCCGGCTGATGATTCCGGAGTATCCACCTGGTGGTTGTGGCGTACCCGGCAGGTGATTTTGGCGTGTCCGGCAGTTATTTCTTGCGAGTCAAGCAGCTGGCTCAGGCATGCTCAGCACGTGCTTCCGGCGTCTCCGCCACGTGGTTTTGGTGTGTCTGAGAGGTCCTTCTGGCATGCCCGCAAGGTGATTCTGGAGTGTCCACCAAGAGGTTTTGGCGTAGCCGACATATGATTTTGGACTGTCAGGCAGGTGTTTCCGTCATGTCCAGCAGGTGGATTCCCGCGAGCTCGGCAGGTGCTTCTGGTCTCTCCGGCACATGGTTGTGGCAGGTATGAGAGATGGTTCCGGCATGCCGGCAGGTGATTCCGGAGTCTCCGGCATGTGGTTCTGGCACTCTGAGAGGTGGTTCCGGCATGCCCGGCAGGTGATTCCGGAGTGTCTGCCGAGTGGTTCTGGCGTAGCCGGCTGGTGATTTTGGCATGTCCACCAGTTGGTTCTGGGGAGTGGATCAGGTGATTCCAGCATAGCTCGGCAGGTGGTACCGGATGTCCGGAGCATGGTTCTGGCCAGTCTGAGAGGTGGTTCCGGCATGCCCGACAGGTGATTCCGGAGTGTCCGTCAGGTGGTTGCTGGCGTACTCGGCAGGTGATTCCGGCGTGTCCGGCAGATGTTTCTTGCACGTCGAGCGATGGCTCCGGCATGCTCAGCAGGTGCTTCCGGCGTCTCCGGCACGTGGTTCTGGTGCCTCTGAGTGCTGGTTCCGGCATGCCGGCAGATGGTTCCGGAGTGTCCGCCAAGTGGTTCTGGTGTACCCGGCAGGTGATTCTGGCGTGTCCAGGCAGGTGGTTCCGGCGAGTGGAGCAGGTGGTTCCAGCGTGCTCGGCAGGTGGTTCCGGCGTGTCCTAGGCACGTGGTTCTGGCAAGTCTGAGAGATGGTTCCGGCCTGCCCGGCAGGTGATTCCGGAGTGTTCGCCAAGTGGTTCTGGCTTAGCCGGCAGGTGATTTTGCATGTCCGGCGGTGGTTCCGGCGAGTCGAGCCGGTGGTTCCGGCGTGTCCGGCAGGTGGTTCCAGTCTGTCCGGAAGGTGGTTCTGGCGTGTCCGGCACAAGGTTCTGGCACGTCTGAGAGGTGGTTCCGGCATGCCCGACAGGTGATTCCGGAGTGTCCGCCACGTGGTTCTGGCGTACCCAACAGGTGATTTTTTCGTGTCTGGCAGGTGTTTCTTGCAAGTCGAGCATGTGGCTCAGGCATGCTCAGCAGGTGCTTCCGGCGTGTCCGGCATGTGGTTCTTGTGTGTCTGAGAGCTGGTTCTGGCATGTCCGGCAGATGATTCCGGAGTGTCCACCAAGTGGTTCTGGCATACCCAGGAGGTGATTTTGGCGTGTCAGGTAGGTGGTTCCGGCGAGTCGAGTAGGTGGATCAGGCGTGCTCGCCAGGGGGTTCAGGAGGGTCTGGCAGGTGGTTTCGGTCTGTTCGGGGTGTCGTTCCGGCATCTCAGGCACATGGTTCTGGCACGTCTGAGAGGTGGTTCCGGCCGGCCCGACGGGTGTTTCCATGGTGTCCGCCAAGTGGTTCTGGCATAGCTGGCAGGTGATGTTGGCGTGACCGGCAGGTGGTTCCAGCCAGCCCGGCAGGTGATCCGACATGTTCACCAAATGGTTGTGGCGTAGCCGGCAGTTGATTTTGACGTGTCCAGCAGGTGGTTTTGGCGAGTCGAGCAGGTGGTTCCGGCGTGCTCAGCAGGTGCTTCCGGTGTCATTGGCATGTGGTTCTGGCATGTCTGAGAGGTGGTTCCGCCATGCCCGGAGGGTGATTCCGGAGTGTTCGCCAAGTGGTTCTGGAGTAGCCGGCAGGTGATTTTGCATGTCTGGCAATGGTTCCGGCGAGTCAAGCCGGTGGTTCCGGCGTGTCCGGCAGGTGGTTCCGGTCTGTCCAGCAGGTGGTTCTGGGCTGTCCGGCACGAGGTTCTGGCACGTCTGAGAGGTTGTGTCGGCATGCACTTCACGTGATTCCGGCTTGTCCGCCAGGTGGTTCTGGTGTAGCGGGCAGGTGATTTTGGCGTGTCCGGCAGGTGGGACCGGTGAGTCAAGCAGGTGGTTCTGGCGAGTGTTTCCTGTGTTTCCGGTCTGTCCGGGAGATGGTTCCGGCCTGTCCGGCACGTGCTTCTGGCACCTCTGAGAGGTTGTGCTGGCATGCCCGGCAGGTGATTCTGGAGTGTCCGCCAAGTGGTTCTGGCGTAGCCGGCAGGTGATTTTGGCGTGTCCGGCAGGTGGTTCTCGGGAGTGGATCAGGAACTTCCGGCATTCTCGGCAGGTGCTTCCGCAGTCTCCGGCATGTGGTTCCGGCATGTCTGAGAGGTGATTCCACCATGCCCAGCAGGTGATTCCGGAGTGTCCGATAAGTGGTTGTGGCGTAGCCGGCTGGTGATTTTGCATGTCCGGCAATGGTTCCGGCGAGTCGATCCGGTGGTTCCGGCGTGTCCGGCAGGTGGTTCCGGTCTGTCCAGCAGGTGGTTCTGGGTTGTCCATCACGAGGTTCTGGCACGTCTGCGAGGTTGTGTCAGCATGCACTTCACGTGATTTCGGCTTGTCCGCCAAGTGGTTCTTGCATAGCTGGCAGGTGATTTTGGCGTGACCGGCAGGTGGTTCCACCAAGCCCAGCAGGTGATTCTGGAGTGTCTGCCGAGTGGTTCTGGCGTAGCCGGCAGGTGATTTTGGCGTGTCCAGCAGGTGGCTCTGGCGAGTCGAGCAGGTGGTTCCAGGGTGCTCAACCGGTTGTCCGAACGGGTCTGCCAGGTGCTTTCGCTCTGTTCGGGGTGTGTTTCCAGCATTTCAGGCACATGGTTCTGATGTGTCTTAGAGGTGGTTCCGGCGTGCTCGGCAGGTGGTTCCGGCAGGTCTGGCAGGTGTTTGCCGTCTGTCCATGACGTGGTTGCGGCATGCCCGGCAGGTGATTCCGGAGTGTCTGCCGAGTGGTTCTGCGTAGCCGGCTGGTGATTTTGGCATGTCCACCAGTTGGTTCTGGGGAGTGGATCAGGTGGTTCCAGCATACTCGGCAGGTGGTACCGGATGTCCGGAACATGGTTCTGGCAAGTCTGAGAGGTGGTTCCGGCATGCCCGACAGGTGATTCCGGAGTGTCCGCAACGTGGTTCTGGTGTACCCGGCAGGTGATTTTGGCGTGTCCGGCAGGTGTTTCTTGCGAGTCGAGCAGGTGGCTCAGGCATGCTCAGCAGGTTCTTCCGGCGTCTCCGGCACGTGGTTCTGGTGTGTCTGAGAGCTGGTTGCGGCATATCCAGCAGATGATTCCGGAGTGTCCACCAAGTGGTTCTGGCATACCCGGCAGGTGATTTGGTGTATCAGGTAGGTGGTTCCGGCGAGTAAAGCAGGTGGTTCCAGCGTGCTCGGCAGGTGCTTCCGGTGTCATAGGCACGTGGTTCTGGCATGTCTGAGAGATGGTTCCGGCATGCCCGGCAGGTGATTCCGGAGTGTTCCCCAAGTGGTTCTGGCTTAGCTGGCAGGTGATTTTGCATGTCCGGTGGTTGTTCATGCGGGTCGAGCTGGTGGTTCTCGGCCTGTCCGGCAGGTGGTTCTGGGGTGTCCGGCACGAGGTTCTGGCACGTCTGAGAGGTGGTTCCTGCATGCCCGGCAGGTGATTCCGGACTGTCCGCCAGGTGGTTCCCGCATAGCCAGCTGTTGATCTGGCGTGTCCGGCAGGTGGTTCTGTCGAGTCAGGCAGGTGGCTCTGGCGTGCTCGGCAGGTGGTTCCGGCATGTCTGGCAGGTGGTTCCGGTATGCCCGGTAGGTGTTTCCGGCGTGTCCGGCATGTGCTTCTGGCACGTCTGAGAGGTGGTTCCGGCATGCGCGGCAGGTGATTCCGGAGTGTCCACCAAGTGGTTCTGGCGTAGTTGGCAGGTCATTTTGGCGTGACCGGCAGGTGGTTCCAGCAAGCCCTGCAGGTGATTCCGGAGTGTTGGCCAAGTGGTTCTGGCCTAGCCGACAGGATATTTTGCATGTTCGGCAGTGGTTCCGGCGGGTCGAGCCAGTGGTTCCGGCGTGTCCCGCACGTGCTTCTGACACGTCTGCCAGATGGTTCCGGCATGCACGGCAGGTGATTCCGGAGTGTCCGCCAGGTGGTTCTGGCGTACCTGGCAGGTGATTTTGGCATGTCCGGCAGGTGTTCCTGGAGAGTCGAGCAGGTGTCTCTGGCATGCTCCGCAGGTGCTTCCGGCGTTTCCGGCACGTGGTTCTGGTGTGTATGAGATCTGGTTCCGGCATGTCCGGCAGATGATTCCGGAGTGTCCACCAAGTGGTTCTGGCATACCCGGCAGGTGATTTTGGTGTGTCCGGCAGGTCGTTCTGTGGAGTGGATTACTAACTTCCGGCATTCTAGGCAGGTGCTTCCGCTGTCTCCGGCATGTGGTTGTGTCCCCTCTGAGAGGTGGTTCCAGCATGCCCGGCAGGTGATTCCGGAGTGTCCAACATGTGGTTGTGGCGTAGCCGGCTGTTAATTTTGGCGTGTCTGGCAGGTGGTTCTGGCGAGTCAAGCAGGTGGTCCCAGCGTGTCCGGCAGGTGGTTCCGGTGTGTCCTGGAGGTGGTTCCGGAGTGTCTGCCGACTGGTTCTGGCGTAGCCGGCAGGTGATTTTGGTGTGTCCAGCAGGTGGTTCTGGGGAGTGGATCAGGTGGTTCTGGCATACTCAGCAGGTGGTTCCGGCCTGTCCGGCACATGGTTCTGGCACGTCTGAGAGGTGGTTCCGGCATGCCCGGCAGGTGATTCCGGAGTGACTGCCAAGTTGTTGTGGCGTAGCCGGCAGGTGATTTTGGCATGTCCAGCAGGTGGTTCTGGTGAGTGGATCAGGTGGTTCTGGCATACTCGGCAGGTGGTTCCGGCCTGTCCGGCACATGGTTCTGGCACGTCTGAGAGGTGGTTCTGGCATGCCTGGCAGGTGATCCTGGAGAGTCTTCCACGTAGTTCTGGCAGAGCCCGCAGGTGTTTTTGGTGTTTCCAACAGGTGGTTCTGTTGAGTCGAGCAGGTGGTTCCGGCGTGCTCAGCATGTGGTTCAGCCGCGTCCGTCATGTGTTTCCGTTCTGTCTGTTAGGTGCTTATGGCGTGTCCGGCACGTGATTCTGGCACGTCTGAGAGGTGGTTCTGGCAAGCCCTGCTGGTGATTCCGGAGTGTCCAACAAGTGGTTCTGGCATAGCCGGCTGGTGATTTTGGCGTGTCCAGTATGTGGCTCTGGCGAGTCAAGCAGGTGGTTTCGGCGTGCTCGGCAGGTCGTTCAGGAGGGTCCGACACGTTGTTCCGGTCTCTCCAGCATGTGGTTCCGGCGTGTCAGGCGCATGGTTCCGGCACGTCTGAGAGGTGGTTTGGGCATGCCCACCAGGTGATCTCGGAGAGTCCAAGTGGTTCTGGCGTAGCCAGCAGGTGATTTTGGAATGTCAGGTAGGTGGTTCTGGTGGTTTGAGCAGGTGGTTCTGCCGTGCTTGGCGGGTGGTTCAGGCGGGTCCGGCAGGTGGTTCCGGTCTGTCGGGAGGTGGTACCGGCGTGTCCGGCATGTGGTTCCAGCACGTCTGAGCGGTTGTTCCAGCATGCCCGGCAGGTGATTCCAGAGAGTCCGCCAAGTGGTTCTGGTGTAGCCAGCATGTGATTTGGACGTGTCCGGCAGCTGCTTCCAGCAAGTTGAGCAGGTGGCTCTGGCGTGCTTTGCAAGTGCTCCCGGTATCTTTGGCATGTGGTGCTGTCATGTCTGAGAGCTGGTTCTGGCATGCCCGGCAGGTGATTCCAGAGTGTCTGCCAAGTGGTTCTGGCATAGCCGGCAGGTGATTTTGGCGTGTCTGGCAGGTTTGTCCGGCGAGTCGAGCAGGCAGTTCCAGCGTGTCTGGTAGGTGGTTCTGGTCTGCCCCAGAGCTGATTCTGGAGTGTCCTGCAAGTGGTTCTGGTGTAGCCAGGAGGTGATTTTGCTCTGTCCGGCAGGTGGTTCCGGCGAGTCGAGCAGGTGGTTCCGGGGTGCTCGGCAGGTGGTTCAAGTGGGTCCGGCAGGTGGTTCTGTTCTGTCCGGGAGGTGGTTCCGGCATGTCTGGAACGTGGTTCTGGCACGTCAGAGGGGTTGTGCCAGCATGCCCCGCAGCTGATTCCATAGTTTCCTGCAAGTGGTTCTGGCATAGCCGGCAGGTGATTTTGGCGTGTCCGGCAGGTGGTTCTGGGGTGTGGATCAGGTGGTTCTGGCATGGTCGGCAGGTGCTTCCGGAGTCTCAGGCGTGTGGTTCTGGCTCTTCTGAGAGGTGGTTCCGGCATGCCTGGTGGGTGTTTCCATAGAGACCACCACGTGGTTCTGGCCTAGCTGGCAGGTGATTTTGCCATGTCCAGCAGGTGGTTCCGGCGAGACGAGCAGGTGGTTCCTGCGTGCTTGGCAGCTGCATCCGGTGTCTCTGGCACGTGGTTGTGGCATGTCTTAGAGGTGGTTCCAGCATACCAGTCAGGTGATTCTGGAGTGTCCTGCAAGCGGTTCTGGCATAGCCGACAGGTGATTTTGGAGTATCCGGCAGGTGGGTCCTGCTAGTTTGACAGTTTGTTCTGGTCTGTCCTGGAGGTTGTTCCAGCGTGTCCGGCATTTGCTTCAGACACGTCTGAGAGGTTGTGCTGTCATGCCCGGCAGGTGATTCTGCAGTCTCGAGTAAGTGGTTCTGGTGTAGCCAGCAGGTGATTTTGGCATGTCCGGCAGGTTGGTCCTGGCAGTCAAGCAGGTGGTTCCGGCTTGCTCAGCAAGTGGTTCAGGCATGTCCAGCAGGTGGTTCCAGTCGGTCCAGGACGTGGTTCCGGCGTGTCTGGCATGTGGTTTCAGTTCATCGGAGAGGTGGTTCTGGCATGCCCGGCAGGTGATTCCGGAGTGTCCAGCAAGTGGTTCTTGCATAGCCCGCAGCTGTTTTTGTGTGTCCGGCAGGTGGTTCTGGCGAGTCAAACAGGCAGTTCCGGCTTGCTCGGCAGGTGGTTCAGGCAGGTCCGGCAGGTGTTTACAGTCTGTCCATGACGTGCTTCGGGCATGCCCGGAAGGTGATTCTGGAGTGTCCACCAAGTGGTTTTGGCGTAGCCGGAACGTGATTTTGGCGTGTCAGGCTGGTGGTTCCAGCGTGTCCAGCAGGTGGTTCTGGCGAGCTCGGCAGGTGCTTCCGGTCTCTCCGGCACAAGGTTGTGGCACGTCTGAGAGGTGGTTCCGGCGTGCCCGGCAGGTGATCCCGGAGAGTCCTCCAAGTGGTTCTGGCCTAGTCTGCAGGTGATTTTGGCGTGTCCGGCAGGTGGTTCCGACGATTCGAGCAGGTGCTTCCGGCTAGCTCGGCAGGTGCTTCTGGAGTCTCCAGCACTTGATTTTGGCACATTTGAGAGTTGGGTCCGGCATTCCCGGCAGGTGATTCCGGAAAGTCCTCCAAGTGGTTCTGGCATAGCCAGCAGGTGATTTTTGTGTCTCTGGCAGGTGGGTCCTGCTAGTCGAGCTGGTGGTTCCTGCATGCTCGGCAGGTGGTTCAGGCGTGTCGGGCAGGTGGTTCCATTGTGTCCGGTAGGTGGTTCCGGCGTGCCCAGCACGTGGTTCTGGCCCGTCTGAGAGGTGCTTCCCGCATGCCCGGCAGGTGATTCCAGAGTGTCTGCCGAGTGGTGCTGGCATAGCCGGTTGGTGATTTTGGCGTGTCCAACTGGTGGCTCCATCGAGTCGAGCAGGCTGTTCCGGCGTGCTCAGCAGGTGGTTCAGGCGGTTCCGGCAGGTGGTTCCGGTCTGTCCAGTAGGTGGTTCCGGCGTGTCCGGCACGTGCTTCCGGAACGTCTGAGAGGTGGCTCCGGCATGCCCGGGGGGTCATTCCATAGAGTCCACCACGTGGTTCTGGCCTAGCCGGCAGGTGATTTTGGCATCTCCGGCAGGTGGTTCTGGCGAGTCAAGCAGGAGGTTCCGATGTGCTCAGCAGATGCATCCGGTGTCTCTGGCACGTGGTTCTGGCACATCTGAGAGGTGGTTCCAGCATGCCCGACAGGTGATTCTGGAGTGTCCGGCAAGTGGTTCTGGCATAGCCGGGAGGTGATTTTATTGTGTCCGCAAGGTGATTTTGGCGTGTCCGGCAGGTTATTTTGATGTGTCCGGCAGGTGTTTCTGGCAAGCTGTTCAGGTGATTCCGGTGTTCTTGGCAGGTGATTCTGGCGTGTCCGGCAGGTGGTTCCGGTCTGTCCGGTAGAGGGTTCCAGCGGGTTCGGCACATGGTTCTTGCACGTCTGAGAGGTGGTTCCGGCATGCACGGCAGGTGATCCCGGACAGTCCTCCAAGTGGTTCTGGCGTAGCCCACAGGTGATTTTGGTGTGTCCGGCAGGTGGTTGTGGTGAGTCGAGCAGGTGGTTCCGGTGTGCTCGGCAGGTGGTTCAGGCAGGTCTGGCAGGTGTTTGCAGTCTGTCCATGACGTGGTTCTGGCATGCCTGGAAGGTGATTCCGGAGTGTCCACCAAGTGGTTTTGGCATAGCCGGCACGTGATTTTGGGGTGTCAGGCATGTGGTTCCGGCGTGTCCAGCAGGTGGGTCCGTTGTGTCCGGTAGGTGGTTCTGGCGTGTCCGGCATGTGATTCTGTGACGTCTGAGATGTGGTTCTGGCATCCCCGGCAGGTGATTCTGGAGTGTCTGCCGAGTGGTTGTGGCGTAGCCGGCAGGTGATTTTGGTGTGTCCAGCAGGTAGTTTTGGCGAGTGGATCATGTGGTTCTGGCATACTCGGGAGGTGGTTCCGGCATGTCCGGGACATGGTTCTGGCACGTCTGAGAGGTGGTTCCGGCATGCCCGGCAGGTGAATCCAGAGAGTCCTCCAAGTGGTTCTTGCATAGCCCGCAGCTGTTTTTGAGTGTCCGGCAGGTGGTTCTGGCAAGTCGAACAGGTGGTTCCGGCTTGCTCGGCAGGTGTTTCAGGCAGGTCCTGCAGGTGTTTACAGTCTGTCCATGACGTGCTTCGGGCATGCCTGGAAGGTGATTCTGGGGTGTCCACCAAGTGGTTTATGCGTAGCTGGACGTGATTTTGGCGTGTCAGGCTGGTGGTTCCAGCCTGTCCAGCAGGTGGTTCCGGCGAGCTCGGCAGGTGCTTCCGGTCTCTCCGGCACGAGGTTGTGGCACGTCTGAGAGGTGGTTCCGGCATGCCCGGCAGGTGATTCCGGAGTGTCCGGCAAGTGGTTCTGGCACGTCTGAGAGGTGGTTCCGGCATGCCCGGCAGGTGATCCCGGAGAGTCCTCCAAGTGGTTCTGTCCTAGCCCGCAGGTGATTTTGGCGTGTCCGGCAGGTGGTTCCGACGATTCGAGCAGGTGCTTCCGGCTAGCTCAGCAGGTGCTTCTGGCATCTCCCGCACTTGATTTTGGCACATTTGAGAGATGGGTCCGGCATTCCCGGCAGGTGATCCTGGAGAGTCCTCCAAGTGGTTCTGACCTAGCCCGCAGGTGATTTTGGCATGTCGGGCAGGTGGTTCCAGCATGCCCGGCAGGTGATTCCGGAGTGTCCGACATGTGGTTGTGGCGTAGCCGGCTGGTAATTTTGGCGTGTCCGGCAGGTGGTTCTGGCGAGTCAAGCAGGTGGTCCCAGCGTGTCCGGCAGGTGGTTCCGGTGTGTCCTGGAGGTGGTTCCGGAGTGTCTGCCGACTGGTTCTGGCGTAGCCGGCAGGTGATTTTGGTGTGTCCAGCAGGTGGTTCTGGGGAGTGGATCAGGTCGTTCCGCCATACTCGGCAGGTTGTACTGGCGTGTCCGGAGCATGGATCTGGCAAGTCTGAGAGGTGGTTTCGGCCGGCCCAACAGGTTTTCCCGGAGTGCCCGCCAAGTGGTACTGGCGTACCTGGCATGTGATGTTGGCGTGACCATCAGGTGGTTCTAGCAATCCCAGCAGCTGATTCCGAAGTGTTCACCAACTGGTTGTGGCCTAGGCGGCAGGAGTTTTTGTCGTGTCTGGCAGGTGGTTCTGGCGAGTCAAGCAGGTGGTCCCGGCATGCTCGGCAGGTGCTTCCGGTGTCATTGGCATGTGGTTCTAGCAAGTCTTAGAGGTGCTTCTGGCATGCCCGACAGGTGATTCCGTAGTGTCTGCCAAGTTGTTCTGGCCTAGCCGGCAGGTGATTTTGGCGTGTCCGGCAGGTGTTTCTTGCGAATCGAGCAGGTGGCTCAGGCATGCTCAGCAGGTGCTTCTGGCGTCTCCGGCACGTTGTTCTGGTGTGTCTGAGAGCTGGTTCTGGCAGGCCCGACAGGTGTTTCCAGAGTGTCCGCCAAGTGGTTCTGGCGTAGCTGGCAGGTGATAAAGGCGTGACCGGGAGGTGCTTCCAGCAAGCCCGGCAGTTGATTCTGAAGTGTTCACCAATGGGTTGTGGCGTAGCCGGCAGGTGATTTTGGCATGTCCAGCATGTGGTTCTGTGGAGTGGATCAGGAACTTCCGGCATTCTCTGCAGGTGCTTCCGCCATCTCCGGCATGTTGTTGTGGCACCTCTGAGAGGTGGTTCCAACATGCCCGGCTGATGATTCCGGAGTATCCACCTGGTGGTTGTGGCGTACCCGGCAGGTGATTTTGGCGTGTCCGGCAGTTATTTCTTGCGAGTCGAGCAGCTGGCTCAGGCTTGCTCAGCACGTGCTTCCGGCGTCTCCGCCACGTGGTTTTGGTGTGTCTGAGAGGTCCTTCTGGCATGCCCGCAAGGTGATTCTGGAGTGTTCACCAAGAGGTTTTGGCGTAGCCGACATATGATTTTGGACTGTCAGGCAGGTGGTTCCGTCATGTCCAGCAGGTGATTCCCGCGAGCTCGGCAGGTGCTTCTGGTCTCTCCGGCACATGGTTGTGGCAGGTATGAGAGATGGTTCCGGCATGCCGGCAGGTGATTCCGGAGTCTCCGGCATGTGGTTCTGGCATCTCTGAGAGGTGGTTCCGGCATGCCCGGCAGGTGATTCCGGAGTGTCTGCCGAGTGGTTCTGGCGTAGCCGGCTGGTGATTTTGGCATGTCCACCAGTTGGTTCTGGGGAGTGGATCAGGTGGTTCCAGCATACTCGGCAGGTGGTACCGGATGTCCGGAACATGGTTCTGGCAAGTCTGAGAGGTGGTTCCGGCATGCCCGACAGGTGATTCCGGAGTGTCCGCAACGTGGTTCTGGTGTACCCGGCAGGTGATTTTGGCGTGTCCGGCAGGTGTTTCTTGCGAGTCGAGCAGGTGGCTCAGGCATGCTCAGCAGGTTCTTCCGGCGTCTCCGGCACGTGGTTCTGGTGTGTCTGAGAGCTGGTTGCGGCATATCCAGCAGATGATTCCGGAGTGTCCACCAAGTGGTTCTGGCATACCCGGCAGGTGATTTGGTGTATCAGGTAGGTGGTTCCGGCGAGTCGAGCAGGTGGTTCCAGCGTGCTCGGCAGGTGCTTCCGGTGTCATAGGCACGTGGTTCTGGCATGTCTGAGAGATGGTTCCGGCATGCCCGGCAGGTGATTCCGGAGTGTTCCCCAAGTGGTTCTGGCTTAGCCGGCAGGTGATTTTGCATGTCCGGTGGTTGTTCATGTGGGTCGAGCTGGTGGTTCTCGGCCTGTCCGGCAGGTGGTTCTGGGGTGTCCGGCACGAGGTTCTGGCACGTCTGAGAGGTGGTTCCTGCATGCCCGGCAGGTGATTCCGGACTGTCCGCCAGGTGGTTCCCGCATAGCCAGCTGTTGATCTGGCGTGTCCGGCAGGTGGTTCTGTCGAGTCAGGCAGGTGGCTCTGGCGTGCTCGGCAGGTGGTTCCGGCATGTCTGGCAGGTGGTTCCGGTATGCCCGGTAGGTGTTTCCGGCGTGTCCGGCATGTGCTTCTGGCACGTCTGAGAGGTGGTTCCGGCATGCGCGGCAGGTGATTCCGGAGTGTCCACCAAGTGGTTCTGGCGTAGTTGGCAGGTCATTTTGGCGTGACCGGCAGGTGGTTCCAGCAAGCCCTGCAGGTGATTCCGGAGTGTTGGCCAAGTGGTTCTGGCCTAGCCGACAGGATATTTTGCATGTTCGGCAGTGGTTCCGGCGGGTCGAGCCAGTGGTTCCGGCGTGTCCCGCACGTGCTTCTGACACGTCTGCCAGATGGTTCCGGCATGCACGGCAGGTGATTCCGGAGTGTCCGCCAGGTGGTTCTGGCGTACCTGGCAGGTGATTTTGGCATGTCCGGCAGGTGTTCCTGGAGAGTCGAGCAGGTGTCTCTGGCATGCTCCGCAGGTGCTTCCGGCGTTTCCGGCACGTGGTTCTGGTGTGTATGAGATCTGGTTCCGGCATGTCCGGCAGATGATTCCGGAGTGTCCACCAAGTGGTTCTGGCATACCCGGCAGGTGATTTTGAGTGTTTGGCGGTGGTTCCACTGAGTCGAAAAGGTGGTTCCGGCGTTTCTGCCAGGTGGTTCCGGACTGTCTGGGAGGTGGTTCCGGCATGTCCAGCACGAGGTTCTTGCACATCTGACAGGTTGTGCCGGCATGCCCGGGACGTGATTCCGGCTTGTCCGCCAAGTGGTTCTGGCGTAGCCGGCAGGTGATTTTGGCGTGTCCAGCAGGTGGGTCCGGCAAGTCATGCAGGTGGTTCCGGCGAGTTTGGCAGTTGGTTCCAGTCTGTCTTGGATGTGGTTCCTGCATGTCCGGCACATGCTTCTGGCACGTCTGAGAGGTTGTGCTGCCATGGCCGGCAGGTGATTCCCGAGTGTCCGCCAGGTGGTTCTGGCATAGCCAGCTGGTGATTTTGCGTGTCCGGCATTTGGTTCCGGCGAGTCGAGCAGGTGGCTCCAGCATGCTCGGCAGGTGCTTCCGGCATCACCGGCACATGGTTCTGGTGTGTCTGAGAGCTGGTTCCGGCATGTCCGGCAGATGATTCCGGAGTGTCCGCCAAGTGGCTCTGGCATACCCGGCAGGTGGTTTTGCGTGTCTGGTGGTGGTTCCGGCGAGTCGAGCAGGTGGTTCTGGCGTGTCTGCCAGGTGGTTCCGGTGTGTCGGGGAGATGGTTCCGGCGTGCTCGGCAGGTGCATCCGGTGTCTCTGGCACGTGGTTCTGGCACGTCTGAGAGGTGGTTCCAAAATGCCTGGCAGGTGATTCCAGAGTGTCCGGCAAGTGGTTCTGGTGTAGCCGGCAGTTGATTTTGCCGTGTCCGGCATGTGGTTCCGGCGACTCGAGCAGGTCGTTCCAGTGTGCTCGGTATGTGATTCACGTGGATCCGGCAGGTGGTTCTGGTCTGTCCTGGAGGTGGTTCCGGCCTGTCCAGCACATCGTTCTGGCACGTCTGAGAAGTGGTTCCGGCATGCCCGACAGGTGATTCCAGAGTGTCCAGCAAGTGGTTCTGGTATAGAGGGCAGGTGATCTTTGCGTGTCCCACAGGTGGTTCCGACGATTCGAGCAGGTGCTTCCGGCTAGCTCGGCAGGTGCTTCTGGCGTCTCCGGCACTTGATTTTGGCACATTTGAGAGGTGGGTCCGGCATTCCCGGCAGGTGATTCCGGAAAGTCCGGCAAGTGGTTTTGGCATAGCCAGCAGGTGATTTTTGCGTGTCCGGCAGGTGGGTCCTGCGAGTCGAGCAGGTGGTTCCTGCATGCTCGGCAGGTGGTTCAGGCGTGTCCAGCATGTGGTTCCATTGTGTCCGGTAGGTGGTTCCAGCGTGTCCGGCACGTGGTTCTGGCACGTCTGAGAGGTGGTTCCGGCATGCCCGGCAGGTGATTCCGGAGTGTCTGCCAAGTTGTTGTGGCGTAGCCGGCAGGTGATTTTGGCATGTCCAGCAGGTGGTTCTGGTGAGTGGATCAGGTGGTTCTGGCATACTCAGCAGGTGGTTCCGGCCTGTCCGGCACATGGTTCTGGCACGTCTGAGAGGTGGTTCCGGCATGCCCGGCAGGTGATTCCGGAGTGACTGCCAAGTTGTTGTGGCGTAGCCGGCAGGTGATTTTGGCATGTCCAGCAGGTGGTTCTGGTGAGTGGATCAGGTGGTTCTGGCATACTCGGCAGGTGGTTCCGGCCTGTCCGGCACATGGTTCTGGCACGTCTGAGAGGTGGTTCTGGCATGCCTGGCAGGTGATCCTGGAGAGTCTTCCACGTAGTTCTGGCAGAGCCCGCAGGTGTTTTTGGTGTTTCCAACAGGTGGTTCTGTTGAGTCGAGCAGGTGGTTCCGGCGTGCTCAGCATGTGGTTCAGCCGCGTCCGTCATGTGTTTCCGTTCTGTCTGTTAGGTGCTTATGGCGTGTCCGGCACGTGATTCTGGCACGTCTGAGAGGTGGTTCTGGCAAGCCCTGCTGGTGATTCCGGAGTGTCCAACAAGTGGTTCTGGCATAGCCGGCTGGTGATTTTGGCGTGTCCAGTATGTGGCTCTGGCGAGTCAAGCAGGTGGTTTCGGCGTGCTCGGCAGGTCGTTCAGGAGGGTCCGACACGTTGTTCCGGTCTCTCCAGCATGTGGTTCCGGCGTGTCAGGCGCATGGTTCCGGCACGTCTGAGAGGTGGTTTGGGCATGCCCACCAGGTGATCTCGGAGAGTCCAAGTGGTTCTGGCGTAGCCAGCAGGTGATTTTGGAATGTCAGGTAGGTGGTTCTGGTGGTTTGAGCAGGTGGTTCTGCCGTGCTTGGCGGGTGGTTCAGGCGGGTCCGGCAGGTGGTTCCGGTCTGTCGGGAGGTGGTACCGGCGTGTCCGGCATGTGGTTCCAGCACGTCTGAGCGGTTGTTCCAGCATGCCCGGCAGGTGATTCCAGAGAGTCCGCCAAGTGGTTCTGGTGTAGCCAGCATGTGATTTGGACGTGTCCGGCAGCTGCTTCCAGCAAGTTGAGCAGGTGGCTCTGGCGTGCTTTGCAAGTGCTCCCGGTATCTTTGGCATGTGGTGCTGTCATGTCTGAGAGCTGGTTCTGGCATGCCCGGCAGGTGATTCCAGAGTGTCTGCCAAGTGGTTCTGGCATAGCCGGCAGGTGATTTTGGCGTGTCTGGCAGGTTTGTCCGGCGAGTCGAGCGGGCAGTTCCAGCGTGTCTGGTAGGTGGTTCTGGTCTGCCCCAGAGCTGATTCTGGAGTGTCCTGCAAGTGGTTCTGGTGTAGCCAGGAGGTGATTTTGCTCTGTCCGGCAGGTGGTTCCGGCGAGTCGAGCAGGTGGTTCCGGGGTGCTCGGCAGGTGGTTCAAGTGGGTCCGGCAGGTGGTTCTGTTCTGTCCGGGAGGTGGTTCCGGCATGTCTGGAACGTGGTTCTGGCACGTCAGAGGGGTTGTGCCAGCATGCCCCGCAGCTGATTCCATAGTTTCCTGCAAGTGGTTCTGGCGTAGCCGGCAGGTGATTTTGGCGTGTCCGGCAGGTGGTTCTGGGGTGTGGATCAGGTGGTTCTGGCATGGTCGGCAGGTGCTTCCGGAGTCTCAGGCGTGTGGTTCTGGCTCTTCTGAGAGGTGGTTCCGGCATGCCTGGTGGGTGTTTCCATAGAGACCACCACGTGGTTCTGGCCTAGCTGGCAGGTGATTTTGCCATGTCCAGCAGGTGGTTCCGGCGAGACGAGCAGGTGGTTCCTGCGTGCTTGGCAGCTGCATCCGGTGTCTCTGGCACGTGGTTGTGGCATGTCTTAGAGGTGGTTCCAGCATACCAGTCAGGTGATTCTGGAGTGTCCTGCAAGCGGTTCTGGCATAGCCGACAGGTGATTTTGGAGTATCCGGCAGGTGGGTCCTGCTAGTTTGACAGTTTGTTCTGGTCTGTCCTGGAGGTTGTTCCAGCGTGTCCGGCATTTGCTTCAGACACGTCTGAGAGGTTGTGCTGTCATGCCCGGCAGGTGATTCTGCAGTCTCGAGTAAGTGGTTCTGGTGTAGCCAGCAGGTGATTTTGGCATGTCCGGCAGGTTGGTCCTGGCAGTCAAGCAGGTGGTTCCGGCTTGCTCAGCAAGTGGTTCAGGCATGTCCAGCAGGTGGTTCCAGTCGGTCCAGGACGTGGTTCCGGCGTGTCTGGCATGTGGTTTCAGTTCATCGGAGAGGTGGTTCTGGCATGCCCGGCAGGTGATTCCGGAGTGTCCAGCAAGTGGTTCTTGCATAGCCCGCAGCTGTTTTTGTGTGTCCGGCAGGTGGTTCTGGCGAGTCAAACAGGCAGTTCCGGCTTGCTCGGCAGGTGGTTCAGGCAGGTCCGGCAGGTGTTTACAGTCTGTCCATGACGTGCTTCGGGCATGCCCGGAAGGTGATTCTGGAGTGTCCACCAAGTGGTTTTGGCGTAGCCGGAACGTGATTTTGGCGTGTCAGGCTGGTGGTTCCAGCGTGTCCAGCAGGTGGTTCTGGCG